>NW_012116265.1:19849038-19850042 GCF_000951035.1 Colobus angolensis palliatus | reverse complement strand
ACCTCCACCTCCTGGGTTCAAGCAATTCTCCTGCCTCAGCTTCCTGAGTAGCTGGGATTACAGGCATGCACCACCATTCCCGGCTAATTTTGTATTTTTACTAGAGACGGGGTTTCTCCATGTTGATCAGGCTGGTCTCGAACTCCTGACCTCAGGTGATCCGCCCTCCTCGGCCTCCCAAAGTGCTGGGATTACAGGCATGAGCCACCACGCCCGGCCAAGATCTTTAAATTAAAACGTTGTTGCTCACATATTTTCAGTTTTGTGTTATGAAATCTGTGTACCCAAACAATCCAAAATGTATAATTCATTTTCTGGGTGGGAAGCAACTATATTTCTGCCTCATGATGGGAAATAGAACGCAAAATTCAAGGCTTTAGCAGTATGTTGATGACACAGTCTGATTAAGGAATTTCACTTTTTCCCCTCTTTCTCCCTTGATGTAAGTGGTATTTTCCTGGATGTCTAGCTGGATTGCAATTCACTTGGGAAAAAATAAAATTCTATGCCAGTTTTCATTATTAAGGTCCTCTAAATATTGACCTCTGGTAATTGGTAGGTTTGGTGGATGGAATTTTACTTTTTTGACATGACATTGAATTGTACATTTAGCACTGGGTCTGGGTGATCTCTTTGGGTACAGTGGAATTGATGGTTCTTTTTCTGTCAGTCCCAGGTGGCCTGTCAGGAGAGCAGGTGTTGCTGGGATGGTGCATGCATTCAAGAGTCATAGTGCAAATCTCATCAAGACATATATCCCCAAACCACTCAGGCTGGTATCTCTCCTGGGGAAGAGGCCAACACTGGCCTTTTTTTTTTTTTTTTTTTTTAAGAAAAAGAAAGAAAAACTAATTATCAACCTGCAGCAAATGTCATTCAACTCAAATCCATGAAGGATAAAGGCATAGGTGACAAATGTTCCTGGAGAGAGGGTTGAGCTGTCACTTGTCTTTTTAATGGATTGTTGTTTGGCTATAGAATCACATGTTACTTCATCTAATTGT
>NW_012116265.1:19847971-19848530 GCF_000951035.1 Colobus angolensis palliatus | reverse complement strand
GGGGGGGGTCCCACTGTGATGCCCAGGCTGGAATTGAACTCTTGAACTCAAGCAGTCCTGCTGCCTCAGCCTCCTGAGTAGCTAGGACCACAGGTGTAAGCCAGTGAGCCTGGCTTCCTTTCTTTTACTTACAGTTATTATATTCCATTTTATCTACCTTGACTACACCATGGGCAGTTGGGCAGTGATCCTTGTTACATTTCAGAGGGCAGAATTAGGAACAATGAGAAGTTAGAGAGAGGTTGGATTTTTGTTTTGGGGTTTATTTGTTTTGCCACACTCTTGGAAGAACTTTCCAAATGTCCAAAAATTAAATGGACCCTCAAAAAGTACTGGATTTCCTATCAGTGGGAATGCTCAGGCAGAGCTCTGCAACTAACTCTAGAATGTTATGAGATACTGCTAGTTATTAGGTGGGAGTTTAGATCAGATATTCTTTTCAACTATAAGAATTAAGGATTCTCTTATTTTTGCTTTCCACAGAAGATATACAAAATAAATAGCTAGTGTCCATTTTGAATTGCACCATTGTTTATAATATTTCTGTTTATTTTTAATC
>NW_012116265.1:19845439-19847651 GCF_000951035.1 Colobus angolensis palliatus | reverse complement strand
AAAATTAGCCAGCTTTTCAAACAGCGTTTAGAGTAAAAGGAAACATACTTTTACTCTAAACTAAAACCTGAGTGAATTGGGTTACATGTTAAGAATTTCTGGGCATAGGCCAGGCGTGGTGGCTCACACCTGTAATCCCAACACTTTAGGAGGCTAAGGCAGGCGGATCACTTGAGGTCAGGAGTTTGAGACACCTGACCATCATGGCAAAACCCCATCTCTACTACAAATTAGCTGGGCATGGTGGTGCGTGCCCAGCTACTTGGGAGGCTGAGTCAGGAAAATCGCCTGTACCTGGGAGGCGGAGGTTGCAATGTGCCGAAATCGTGCCACTGCACTCCAGCCTGGGCAACAGAGTGTGAATCTTGTCTCAAAATAAAAAAAGACTTTCTGGACAGAAAGGAATGTTAAAATTTGGAAACTGTCTGTTTTATGGGCCTTGAAAATGAAACAAATTTTCATATCTGAGATGTCTCATTGACTTGAGCCTTACCTTAGTGACTGTTTCTAAAATGTCTTCTTTTCACACATCCCCAGTCCACATTTCTTTTCCTATTGTTTCAAGAGAAGTTCCCTTTTACCACTAATACCTAGACTATCTTGAGTAAACCTTCTTCTTTAATATCAAAATCCTTTGTGTCTCTTTTCTCCTCCCTTTTTCCCAATTCCAAGAAGTATCCTTTCTTTTAAGAGTTACCTTCCTTTTCCTTGTGTTCCGGTTGCTGTTTTCTGCTGACTTGTAAGGGACCTTCAGCCTTATTTCCATGTTTTTTCCTCTCTCTCCAGCATCATAAGTCTATTCCTCTTCCAACATCATTTTCTCTCCAACATTTCCAGTGGAAGAGATCTCATTTCCATTGCCAGACAATTAGAATCATCCCAATAGAATTCTCCCATCTCTCTACTTCTCTTAATTTGTAGCCACAGTTGTTATTTATGATGTTAGTTGCAACACAGAAAGAAAGCAAATTTCTCTTACACATAAATAGTTCAATGTATTTGAAGAGATCTATCATAGTACCCTCTTTTAAAACGTGTTCATGTTGCCAATCATGTGTTTCTGTTTTTTCAAAATTAGAGCTTATAGTATGCCTCAGATACTATTTGATTCTAGGATCTCAAAGACAAAACATCTGTGAGATACTTATCCAGTGAGGGACAGGCACGTAATCAGATAACTGTATTTCAGTGTAAAAGAAGTTTGTACGAGATTCATGGCTGACATGATGGAAGGAATAAGCAGCTCTGCCTGAGTGGGGGTTTCAGGAAAAGCTTCACAAAAGAGACACTTGAAGCTGGGTCTTGAAGAGCACATAAAAATCTGCCAGATGGACATCAGCAGTACTGGAATACTAAAGAGGGGAGGAGTGATGTAATTAGAATAACATGCACAGGAACAGAAGTGTGAAGTCACATGGTGCATTTGAAGACCTGCTAGTTGTTCCTGTGTAGCAGGAGCATATGGAAGAAAAGCAAGAGACGAAGTTGTTCATTAGATATGAGCTCCATGAGACAGGACCTCACCTGGCCCATTCATTATTGTATCCACATTGCCTAGTGCATAACAGATGCTTAGTAAATATCCAGTGAATAAATAAAGAGGTAGGTAAAGGCCAGATGTAGAAGAGGTTTTTATCTAAATTCCACAAAGACTGATGTTTTTTGCTCTTTTAGGACTTGTATATCTTCTACAGGTTCTTAAGCATAATTATTAATGGGCATTTTTCCCCTTTTTGTATGTTTTTGAGGTAAATATGAACTATTATTTGATTACCTGACAGAACTCATAGTGCCACATTTTGCCAAATTATCAACCTCAAGAAAAAAGGAAATAATTTTTATTGAGGTGAACTCTATAATACCCTGTTTAACTTTGTAGAAGTTGCCTTGGAGTTTAAATGTTCCATTTTCTCCATTAAAAAAGGAAGAGATAGAAAAGTTAGAGGTTTTAAGTTTGATGTTTCATATTAGACTATAGTGTGATATATTATAGTTTCTATAAGCAATAGAAACTATAGAGATAGATATAAACTGTCCAAAATTAAGTACTGAGAGAAAAATATTAAAAGCAAAATTAATAGAACCTCAGTGGGACAGTATCAGGCTGTTTAACATACATGTAACTAGAGTTCCAGAAGGAAAGGAGTTAGGTACAGGCCAGAGAAAAAAAATATTTAAAGACATAAATGATCCTGGGCATGGTGGTTCACCC
>NW_012116265.1:19843310-19844014 GCF_000951035.1 Colobus angolensis palliatus | reverse complement strand
TTCTTAAAGCAAACTTAAGTCATATTTCTCGGGGAATTTGTGTCTGTAATGTTTGAAACATTGAACGCTGTTTTTTCACTATTGAAAGGCTTTGTCCATTTCTCTAGCTTTTCTGTGCTCCTACGTTCTTCTGTAATAGCACTATCATATTACATTATAATGGTATATGTATCTCCAGTGTGTGAACTCCTTTACATCAGGGACCATGGGGAGATAACTGTGACAAAGCCATTAAGAACACAGGACCTGGAGATAAGGCCACCTGGATCCAATGTTGCCTCTGCCGTTTACTCGCAGTGTGATCTTGAACAAGTTATATAACTTCTTTCTCTCAGTTCCTTCATTTATAAAATGAGAATAATAAATTATATCTACTTATAGGGGGGTTGTGAGAATTTTAAGTAATAATACATGTTAAGTGAATATAATCACAAAGAAATGTTAATTATTATGGTTCTTAGCTGTTCCATAGCACAAACTCTTCACTGCGTGTGCTCTAAGTTTTGATCAATGTATAATAAACAGATTAGCATTACAGTGGTGTCAGGTGCAACTTAGGACTGAGCAGGTTATGTGATGTGATGTGTGGAGCAGGTACAACTTGTTTTCAGTAAGAGGTAAACATAACATCGAGCCAGCACCAAGGAAAGATGGCCTTTACTGGAACCAGTGAGCACTTTGCCTCATTAATATAATAAGAATAT
>NW_012116265.1:19833570-19837710 GCF_000951035.1 Colobus angolensis palliatus | reverse complement strand
AAAAAAAAAAAAAGAAAAGGTAGAGTAAAGAGACAGTATAGCTGGGCTTGGTGATGGGCACCTGTAGTCCCAGCTACTCAGGAGGCTATGGAGTGGGAGGATTGGTTGAGCCAGGAGTTCTGGCCTGTAATGCACTATGCCGATCAGGTATCTGCACTAAGTTCAGCATCAATATGGTGACCTTATGGGAGAAAGGGCTACCAGTTCGCCTAAGGAAGGGTGAACCAGCCCAGGTTGGAAACTGAAGGTCAGAACTCGTGTTCTTATCACTAGCGGGATCATGCCTGTGAATAGCTGCTGCACTCCAGCTTGGGCAACAAAGTGAGATCCTTCTTTTAAAAAAACTAAAACTAAAACAGTATAATAAATTAAAAAAAAAAAATGGTACACCTAGCCTGGGCAACATATCGAAGTCCCATCTCTGCAAACGAATTTAAAAATTAGCCAGGTGTGGTGGTGCATGCCATGGACCTAGCTACTCAGGAGTCTGAGGCAGGAGGATCACTTAAGCCCGCAGTTAAGGGAGGTCAAGGCTGCAGTGAGCCATGATCACACCACTGCACTCTAACCTGGGTGACAGAGTAAAACCTTGCCTCAAAATAATAATAATGTACACCTGTATAGGGTACTTACCGTAAGTGGAACTTATAGGGCTGGAAGTTGCTCTGGGTGAGTCAGTGAGTGAGTGGTGAGTGAATGTGAAAGTCTAGGACATTACACTACTGTAAACTTTATAAACACCATACACTTAGGCTACACTAAATGTATTAAAATATGTTTCTTTGATAATAAATTAACCTTAGCTTACTGTAACTTTTTTACTTTATAAACTTCTAATTTTTTTTTTTTTAATTTTTCAACTCTTTTGCAATAGCACTTAACTTAAAACACCAGGCTGGGGCATGGTGGCTCATGTTTATAATCTCAGCACTTTGGGAGGCCAAGGTGGGAGGATCAGTTGAGCTGAGGAGTTCAGGGTTACAGTGAGCCATGATCAGGCCACCACACTCCTGTCTGGGCTATCTAGCGAGGCCCCGGGATCACTTGAAGCCAGGAGTTCAAGACCAGCCTGGGTAATATAGCAAGACCCTGTCTCTACAAAAAAAATAGAAATTAGCTGAGCATGATACTGTGTGCCTAAGGTCCCAGCTATTCAGGAGGCTGAGGTAGGAGGATCACTTGAGCCCAGGAGTGTGAGGCCACGGTAAGCTATAATCACACCACTGCACTCCAGCCTGGGTGGCAGAGCAAGACCCCATCTCTTAAAACACACACACACACACCATTATACAGCTACACTAAAATCTCCTTATTTATATCCTTTTTCTATAAGCTTTTTCTGTTTTTAAAATTGTTTAGGCCAGGTGCAGTGGCTCACGCCCGTAATCCCAACACTTTGAGAGACTGAGGCAGTAGGATCACTTGAGTTGAGGAATTCAGGATTAGAGTAAGCCATGATCAGGCCACGGCACTCCTGCCTGGGTGACATAGTGAGGCCCAGTCTCTAAGACACAAAACGCATGCATTAACCTAGGACTACACAGGGTTAGGATCGTTAGTATTACTGTCTTCTGTCTCCACATCTTGTCCCACTGGAAGGTCTTCAGAGGCAATAACACACATGGAGCTGTCATCTTCTATGATAACAGTGCCTTCTAGAATACCTCTTATAAGAGCTGCCTGAGGCTGGTTTATAGTTAACTTTTTTTTTTTAATTATTGAGATTGAGCCACGCTCTGTTGCCCAGGCTAGAGTGCAGTGGCGTGATCTCGGCTCACTGAAACCTCCACCTCCTGGGTTCAAGCAATTTCCGACTAGTTTTTCTATTTTTAGTAGAGACAGGGTTTCACCACATTGGCCAGGCTGGTCTCAAACTCCTGACCTCAAATGATCCGCCTGCCTTGGCCTCCCAAAGTGTTAGGATTACAGACGTGAGCCACTGCACCCAGCTATAGTTAACTGTTTTTTTTTTTTTAATAAGTAGAAGTACTTTCTAAAATAATGACAAAAAGTATAATAAATACATAAACCAGTAATGTCATCTATCATTATCAAGTATTATGTACTATACATAATTGTGTGTGCTAAACTTTTATGTGACTGTCAGCGCAATAGGTTTGTTTACACCAGCATTACCACAAATACATGAGTAATGCGTTGCACTATGACGATATTACAACAGCTACAACATCCCTAGGAGATAGGAATTTTTAAGTTCCATTATAATCATATGGGACCACCATCATGTATGTGGTTCATTGTTGGCTGAAATGTTATGCAGCACATGACTATATTTACAGAATACTTCAGCTATCAGCACAGTCTAATGTTTCAATATTTCTATCACCCCCAAAAGAAACTCCATATCCATTTGAGTCATTCCTTATTCCTCCTCACTCCCCCCACCTGCCCTGCTAGACCAAAGTAACCACTAACCTACTTTCTATCTCTGGGTTTTATTTCATTTTATTCCAAATAATATTCCATTACATGGATAAACTATGTTTTGTTTATTTATTCATCAGTGGGACATTTGGGTTGTTTCCACTTTTTTTTTCTTATTATTTTTTTGAGACTGAATTTCCCTCTTGTTGCCCAGGCTGGAGTGCAATGGTGCGATCTCGGCTCACTGCAACCTCCACCTCCTGGGTTCAAGCAATTCTCCTTCATCAGCCTCTCAATTAACTGGAATTACAGGCATGTGCCACCATGCCCGGCTAATTTTGTATCTTTAGTAGAGATGGGCTTTCTCCACATTGGTCAGGCTGGTCTCGAACTGCTGACCTCAGGTGACCTACCCACCTCAGCCTTCCAAGGTGTTGGGATTACGGGCGTGAGCTACTGTGCCCGGCCTATTTCCACTTTTTGACTGTTATAAATAATGCTTCTGTGAACATTCATGTACAAGTTTTGTGTCATCATTTTCAGCTTTCTTTTGATGGTAAGGGGATGTTTGTATATTATGCCATAAGATATGCATCAGAACACCCTGGATAAAGTTTTAACTTAATTTGGGTATAACATATATCATCCAGTAGTCCAAATACATTTTACTAAACTGATAGGTCACTCAACCATTCATTAGTCTCTCCTTTGTCTTTTTGAGTTATTTAGAAACTGTGACTTAGTAAGCAAAAACACATCCCTTTTTGTTTTCATCAGTCTGAATATTGGATTTCATTTCAAGGGACTCTAAAGTTTGATATTTTATATCTTGAGCTAGGATGGAAAAGAATGACTTATTGTGAATTCATTTACAGTTGGTTGGCTATCCTGGGGTATGAAAAGCTGAATGACAACAATTGGTCATACCTCTGTTATGTTGTTTTTATTTTGTTTGTTTGTTTGTTTGTTTATTTATTGAGACAGAGTCTTGCTCTGTCTTGAGCAAGACAGAGTCTTGAGCGCAGGCTCAAGTGCCATGGTGTGATCTCTGCTCATTCCAACCTCCGCCACCTGGGCTCAAGCAATTCTCCTGCCTCAGCCTCTTGAGTAGCTGGGATTACAGGCACCCGCCACCAGGCCTGGCTAATTTTTTGTATTTTTGGTAGAGACGGGGTTTCATCATGTTGGCCAGGCTGGTCTCGAACTCCTGACCTCAAGTGATTCACCTGCCTCGGCCTCCCAAAGCACTGGGATTACAGGTGTGAGCCACTGCATCCTGCCTGTTGTTGTTTTTAAATCTCAGTCATAGATTTTTGTTTCATTTTTGCTTAGAGTGTAACTTTGCGAGAAAGAATCTATACACTTAAAATGCTGAACAGATTCTGGCATATAGAAATTAATTTTTATATTGACATTAACCTCAAAGACACATCATTGATTGTACAGATGAAGTGAATGTACCCAGCAGCTCAAGCTGAACTTGAGCAATAATGGTTCAAAGAATGTGATTAATGGTAGGAATCTTTAAGTGTGTTATTCATATTGTCTTTTGGCTGTCGACTCAATTCTGGATTTCCAGATTTATTAGAAATAGGATCCCTTAATCAAACCAAAGCTAGATTAGTAGGGACTTAATTAATAAGTAGTCTTTATTAAAATAATTTTTTTTTTTTTTTTTTTGGAGGTAGATTCTTGGTTTGTCGCCCAGGCTGGAGTGCAGTGGTGCGATTTTGGCTCACTGCAAACTCTGCCTCC
>NW_012116265.1:19831537-19832480 GCF_000951035.1 Colobus angolensis palliatus | reverse complement strand
AAAAAAAAAAAAAACTAATTATTTGGCTAAATGTTCTCATTTTTCCTTCTGTTGGTCATATTTTCTAAAAGACACCCCCCTTGTGGTTTAATTGTGAGAAGTATGCTTTATGATTATAATTTTGATAAAATAAAAGCCTGCCTCCTCTGTTAGTAATGAATTAGAGCTGCAGGGAACTGGAAACAAAATGAAAGAACCTGGATAATATAGGCTAATGGTTCTCTGACTTTTAACATGAGTTAGAATCACCTGTAGGCTGGTTAAACCATGGATCCTGTGGTCAAGCTCTTGAGTTTCTGATTCAGTAGATTTGGTATGGAGCCTAACAAGTTCTGAAGTGATGCTTATGTAGTTGGTCCAAGTACCATGCTCTGAGAACCACTAACATTATAAATTCTAACTAACCTACCTGAAAGACATTCGGTTTACTGAAGTAGGTTCTATTCCTGATATCCGCACCTGGCCCTCTCTTCAAGGTCTTGTGGGGGAAAGTACTTCATATTTGCAAAGCTCTCTACCTGCATAGTGTCTACACAGAGGATGAACTCTTGGTGAGCAAACTTAAGTGCTCAAAGGAGGGAGGAGGAATTTTTTAAGGAAGAATGAGAGATCTCTTTTGGTGTCTCATTATTTGCAATTGTAAGAGCACATAATGGGCACAGTAAAATGTCGACTAACTGATTAAACTAGTTTAGAACTCTAACCTTCTGATTTTGAGGCCAGTGGTCTAGCATATAAAATGCTTCTTTTCACTTTCACTTTGGCATTGGTTTGAATGCAATTAAAATTATTAAAGTGAAAAAAATACATTTTAATGTAATTATTAAGAATTATAGGCCAGGTGCAGTGACTCACGCCTGTAATCCCAGCACTTTGGGAGACTGAGGTGGGCAGATCACGAGGTCAGGAGATCAAGACCATCCTGGCTAACACAATTAAACCG
>NW_012116265.1:19829098-19830645 GCF_000951035.1 Colobus angolensis palliatus | reverse complement strand
GTCTGTATTATTGAAACAGTATTCTTTCATTTAATACACATTTACTATATGTTAACCATATGCAGGTTAAGCTGTAGAGTTTCAGTGATACAGACTATTATATTCAATATAATTTTCTGGTGAGGATACTTTTGTGTTCTAATTATTTTAAACTAGTAGTTCATGAATTTTGTAAATAAGATTATTCAGAAACATCAATATCAAATATTCTGAAAAAACAGTTTACTAGCGGTTATTTCTAATCACAGGGAAAATAACCACTACCATATGACTTCCTAAGTAGGCACATTAAGTTCTTACCTGATTGTGATGTGGTTTTAAAACAAATTCATAGGCAAATGAAGACAGAAGTTGTTGTACCTTTGTACTGCTACATGATTTTAGAGGAAAAAGTTTTTTTAAAATTAAGACTGACTAGATGGCTACTGTATAGTGTGCTTTTTATTTATTTGTTTATTTTTTTTTGAGACGGGGTCTCACTCTGTCACCCAGGTTGGAGTGCCGTGGCGCCATCTCGGCTCACTGCAACTTCTGTCTCCCAGGCTCAAGCAGTCCTCCCACCCCAGCCTTCTGCAGGCACCATCTCGGCTCACTGCAACTTCTGTCTCCCAGACTCAAGCAGTCCTCCCACCCCAGCCTTCTGGCAGGCACAGGTGCATGCCACCATGCCCAGCTTATTTTTTGTATTATTTATGGAGAGGGAGTTTTGCTGTGTTGCCCACGCTGGTCTGAAACTCCTGAGCTCAAGCAGTCTGCCTGCCTAGGCCTCCCAAAGTGCTGGGATTACAGGTGTGAGCTACTGCGCCTGACCTATTATGCTTTTTTTCCAAGTCTGTTAGAGAAATTATCTTTAAAAGTATTTTCACATTGATGAATTTATTGTTCCGTCAGGTTGAGAAAATGAACCATATTTATTGAAACCACAATGCAAACAATTAAAGATCAAATTATCAGTTAAATTATCAGCTAAGTAATGTAGATGCTGATTTGTCCAAAGAAGTAAAAGAATGTTCACAGTAAAATTGGATTAGCGAGGTCATCATTTATATACACAGTTATTGATAGTGTGAGGGCAAAGCATTAATAGTAGAAATTTAGTTAGACTAGTGGAAATTTAACTTAAGCTATTCCTTTTTGTAACTTGTTAGCTATCAAACTGACCTGGACCTTAAAGTTAGTCTTGCTACCTACCTCAAAGGCTTCTTTTGAGAAGATTCAGTAAGTAAGTAACCAAGAATTCTTTCTCTCCACTTGCCAGCAAATTTTGTAGAAGCAACATGTTGAGCCGGGGAGTTTCCCTCATAGCTGTTTTATGGGCAAAGTGAAAATTGTGTTCTTAGATTCATCAGTATGATTTCTTAAATATTTAAGAGAGAGAAAGGTTGGAAGGTAGTAGCTCCTTATTATTAGGCTTAACCTGAGTTTGATTTGGTAGATTTTTAAAAATATGTAATCTGTGTTTGATTCTTGGTTGTATGTAATTTGTTCTTCATCCAAAGAATTTAACGATGGAAATAAACATTGGTGACATGAAAAGTTGCCCCTTT
>NW_012116265.1:19826116-19828113 GCF_000951035.1 Colobus angolensis palliatus | reverse complement strand
TTAAGTCTCTTTTAATTTCTCCATAACTGCATCCCCTAGTTCCTCTGGGTTTTTTCCCCCATTAATTAATGAAGAAGATGAGTTGTTTGTCTGGTAGGATTCTCCACATTTTCTCACTCTGTCATCCAGGCTGGAGTGCACAGGTGTGATCTTGGCTCACTGTAGCCTTGACATCGTGGGCTCAAGTGATCCTCCCACCTCAGCCTCCCAAGTAGCTGGGACTACAGGCACATGCCACCATGCCTGGCTAATTTTTGAATTTTTTGTGCAGATGGGGTTTCTCCATGTTGCCTGGGCTGGGCTCAAGCAATCCACCCACCTCGGCTTCCCAAGGTGGTGGGATTACAGGCATGAGCTACCACACCCGGTCTGCACATTTTAAGTTTGGATAATTTTATCCTAGTGATATCATTTAACATGTTCTTCTTTCCTGCAAGCTGATAGAGCTAGATAATGGATTGGGTTTGGATTCAGCCTTTTTGGCAAGAATACTTCATAATGGTACTGTGTGCTTCCTGTTCCTTCACATCAAGACTGACATGACATCTGTCTGTTTCAGTTTGAGTGAAGATCAGTGGCTTTGGGTGGTATCAGTCATACTATTTTCAAAATAATAACAGTAATGATAATAGTTATTATTATTCTATGAAATCAGCAACTGGTTGGCTTCCCTGAAATGCAGTTCAAAGAGAAATGGCAGGAAAAATGTTAAATTTTTCCTTTTTTAATTTGTCAATTTTCAGAATGAGTTGAAGTGACAGGACTTTTTTAAAAATATCATAGATGTTTGTATTTGTTGTGTTTAGCTCTATTAAAATCATTATTCTTTTTTTCTTCAGAATGGTCCCATCTTTAGTGGGCACCCCTTCAAGTTGGCTCCTGTCTTTTGACATGACCCTAGTAAATTTTTTTCTTTTTTATTTCTTTTTTCTTCTTTTTTCAACTTTTTTTCTTATTTTTTCTTAGACTGAAACATGGAAGACCCTAGTAATCTTTGAAAACCTTCTTGCTTTCAGGAAGGTCGGGATATCCCTGGTTAACTTACTTATCCAGTCTTGGACTCTTATCCATTTCTCCAAGGAATCTAGGCACTAATAGTATTGCTTTTAGTAGAAATCTAGGCACTAATTTTAGTAGAAATCTAGGCACTAGTAGTATTCATTGTTAAGAGGCTGTCATTGTCTCTAGGCCTGTTCTGTGAACAGGGTAGGTAAGTGTGGTTTTTGTGAAAAGAGAAAAAGGAATTGTATTTTTACCAATAGTGCAGCCAGTTCAAATTTAAAATATTTGGGGGTTTTTATGTGATATATTTGATTTTATAATGATTTCTGTTTTTAATGCTGAAAATCTTGGTTCCTAGTAACTAACATAATTATTTTATTTAACGTACAATAGAAGTTACTTCAAAATAACTAACTGTATATAACAACAAGACCCCTGGATGCAGCTTAAGGTTTCTTTCTATTTATTTATTTATTTTTGAGACAGGGTCTCACTCTATTGCTTAGGCTGGAGTGTAGTGACACGATCATTCCCCTCCCTGTTGATGGACATTTGAGTTGTTTCTTATCTTCGGTTATTACAAATAATATTGAATTGAATAGGTATGTGAATACCTCTAAAGTGGAATTTCTGGGTTAAAGGGTAAAATGCATATGTAATTTTACTTAAACAAAAATATTTGATGCTTGGTGTTTAAGAGCTGAGGCTGGGCACAGTGGCTCACACCTGTAATCACAGCACTTTGGGAAGCTGAGGTGGCTGGATCACTTGAGGTCAGGAGTTCGAGACCATCCTGGCCAACATGATAAAACCCCATCTCTATGAAAAAAACACAAAAAGTTAGCCAGGCATGGTGGCTCACACCTGTAATCCCCAGTTACTTGGGAAGGCTGAGGTGGGAGAATGGCTTGAACCCAGGAGGTGGAGGTTGCAGTGAGCCAAGATGGTGCCATTGCACTCCAGCCTGGGCGACAGGGTGAGACTCTGTCTCAAAA
>NW_012116265.1:19822098-19824921 GCF_000951035.1 Colobus angolensis palliatus | reverse complement strand
AAATACCACAGCAAAAATATCTTACAGGTATTTCTAGCCTTTTCAAATTCTGTGCCTTCTAAGTGTCCTATTTATTTATTTCACAAATATTTGTTAACATCTGTGTGCAAGTTACTTTATAAGTGTCTGTTGAATTAACTTTCGTAAATGTAATAGCAGAAACATTATACAGGGTTCTGTAAATAGCCATAAAGTTAATCTTAGGGGGAAATTTTTTTCTTGTGCCAGCACTTATTGAGCACTTAACTGTATTATCTCTAAGTCTCACAATAACTCAGTAAGGCAGATACCGATCCCCACTTAACAGAGGAAGGAACTGAGGCACAGAGAGCCTATGTAATTCATCTGAGATCACCATCTCATACGTGATGGATTTACACCTAAGGTAGATGTAAATCCCTCACGATCATAGGTTTTCTGTCATAAGTATTAAAAGTTTCTATTAAACAACAAAATAGTTTATAGGGAAATATAACGTTTGTCCTGTCTAGTATTTTAAATTAAATCCTTAATGTTGTCCAATGAAACATACACAAAAATTCATAGCCATTTTTTGTGTATGCCTTCAACTAGAACTAGCTGCAGTTAAAACCCAGATTATAATTTTACAAACAAGGCCACCTCTAACAATATTAAAATAAAATGATATTATTCCCTGGCTTAAAGAAAAATTCTCCAATAACCATGGGAATGCTTGTGGTATGAAGACAGCATCTTAAATCTCGATGCAAGTCATACACAAAGTGTTATTGCGATGAAAAAATAGTGGCGTGAATAATACCTGCTCACAACCCAAGACACTTGATGTATCTTGGGCCTCAGTGTTTGTTGGATTTTACAATTTCATGAGGAAGATTTGTGTTTTTTTTTAAAGTTCTATATTTCTGTGTGTTCCACTTGATGTCAAATCTGTATTCTTAGGTTGTAGGGTTCCATTAAAAAAAATAAATAATCTCAGCCCCTCCTCTCTCCACCCTCCTTTCCCCCCACACTCATTTTGTATAATATGGTAATGATATCACCGTAGCAGTAATTACGGGTCATCTTCATTTCTTTCATCTCTGCCTGTTCTGATGGCTTCATTCCTTTGACGGAAAAGATTTGGCTCTGGGTGCTATGATTATTTTGTTAAGCGTTATTCGAATAGACAGGAGTGAGAGAAATTAATCAATCCAAATGCAATTAGCATCATGTTTAACCCAGTGATGGACGTCTCAAGGTGAAACAGCCAGGGGAGTTTCAGACATTATTATTCAATCCAGTGGTTCTTATCTAAATTATAATCAAGAGAGGTTTTTATTGGCTTCTCAGTGTGAAGATGTAACCCTTTCCCTGCCCTGGGGGTCAAGAAGACTAGGCCTTCCTCATCCCTAGACTTTAGCTGTTGCCAGTTGCCAGCCCCTTAAAGTCAGATAGACAGGGCAGGAAAGTTGTCGGAATATGCAAGTCATTTGAAATTATCTATACTGTGATCCTGGTCTGATTTTCCTGAGAGTGGAACCTAGCCTATGAATAAGTTACTCTGTCTAACTTGGGGCAAAATATTTTGTGTTCTGATCAAGTCACTTTGACTAGTTGTTGTTCTTCTATCTTAACCTTACATAATAGATTATTATTGCTGTTCTTACTTTATGGATGAGGGTATTAAGATTGTGAAGCTACTAGCCTTTGGTCATAATAAGTGTTTCACCAGGATATATTACTATGTAAAGGCCCTGAAGCATGAATGTTCTTCACAAATTTATGAGTATTTAGTAAAAGTTCTAGCCCGCAGAGTATTAATTCGTTGCTTTGATCTCATTGCCTTTCATTCAATTGAGTTTTACCCTTGAAAAAGAAACCAAGTAGAACTATGAAATAGGTCTGTCAGGTCCTCTGAAAAGGAAACAAAATGCAACTAAGAAGTTGTTAGCTCTGATTTCTCAAACACAGATCTTTGGGGGGTTTTTGCTGTTGTTTTGGTTTGTTTTTAGTAGGAAGAAAGATGATAAGAATACATTTTTGAAATCTAGTCTTGTTTTGCTCTTAAAAGAGGGCAGGACAAGGAGAGTTGATGGAGAAACAGTCTTTCACTTGGATGCAACATTTTTCAAATGCCTGACAATTAAGATTCTTCTACTTCTGCCTTCAGTCATCAGGCATCATGGCTGACACTTCCCATATTTTATGTTCCTGCTTGATATTTTATATTCTGAAAATAAATCTGTTGGCTGGATATTTCTGTCCTTTTTTTCTGTTATGAAAAGCCATTAAAATTTTTTTCCATATTGGAACTGTCCAAATTTGTTTACCTGCACGTTGAGTCCTGGCTTTTCTTTTTCATATTACTTCTTGGATAAAACACTCTGCAAATGGGTGTTACTATGAATTGAAGAAAAAAGTTTGATATAAAATTATCTTTCTCAGGCCGGGCATGGTGGCTGATGCCTGTATTCCCAGCACTTTGGGAGACTGAGGCAAGAGGATTGCTTGAGGCCAAGAGTTCAAGACCAGTTCAACATAGCAAGACCCCTTATCTACAAAAAATTTAAGTTAAAAAGTAAAATAAATAACAAAATTTTCTTTCTCAGAAGTCACTGGAGGAAACATTGTTCTTGGCCACTGCACCCTTTTGGAAGAGTCCTGATAGAGAGCCAAGATACCCAATAAAAAGATAATCTAGAAAGTGTGCTCCCAAAAAGATTTTTTTGAGAATACTGAGGACAAAAATTTTGATAGTCTGTGATAGTTTGATCCCAGACCACTCTTTTCTCAGATATATAGTATTTTAGCCTCCTTTTTGAAATGTTTTATTATGCCTAAATAATTTTTTTTTTTTTTTTT
>NW_012116265.1:19806031-19821806 GCF_000951035.1 Colobus angolensis palliatus | reverse complement strand
CTTACTCTGTTACCCAGGCTGGAGTACAGTGGCGCGATCTCGGCTCACTGCAACCTCCGCCTCCCAGGTTCAAGCAATCCTACCCCTTCAGCCTCCCAAGTAGCTGGGATTACAAGCGTGTGCCACCGTGCCTGGCTAATTTTTGTATTTTTACTAGAGATAGGGTTCCACCGTGTTGCCCAGCTGGTCTGAAACTCCTGACCTCAACTGATCCAGCAGCCTCGACCTCCCAAGGTGCTGGGGTTATAGGTGTGAGCCATCATGCCCAGTCACCTAAAGAACTTAAGGCAAAAGCCTCAAGGCTGCTGACCTTCAAATGCTACTTTTATATATTTTAGAGACAGTAAGATTTACACCAAAGACTGTTGCTTGTGTGTACTTCTCCACAAGAGTTGACTGAGAACAGGCAGTGGACCTTATTATAGTTCCACCACCTGCTGAGGGCCACCAGGTGTCCTAATGGAATGAACCTCCAAAAGACCCCTCCTCATCCAGTGACACTGTGTGCTTTTCACAGCTCCTTCTGCTCTTGACAGTGACTCCAGCACCAGCTGCTCTCATATCAGAGGCATTAAAAGTGCTTAGTCCTTGACTTATTGATCACTTAGTGATACTTTTCCTGTGGAGATCTGACACAGCTGGAGTGTGGGGAAGATCTCAGTCTGGCAGACTGCCCTGGAGCTGCTGCTCTGCTGTACACCAGCTCTGTGCCAGAGTCACAGGGAAACATTGCACATTCCTGTGAGACAGAAATCAGCATTATAAATCACATTGCTCTCTTTTTGTTCTCTGCCAATCCACCAGAATACTTGTTAACAACGGCTAGCCCCATCTCAAAGGCAGCATGGCCTTTGAGAATAGTCTCTTTCTGTGGGAAAGCATGTCTTTGACTTTATTTGAATCTTCCTAATATCTAATACATAGTGTGTGCTCCATGAGACTGCCTTCGCTCTTCACCACCCCCTCTATGCTTCTTTTCTTCACGGCACACAATGATAACTGATCAGTAGGTCCCTTTTGTCGTAGCTGTTAGGAATACATTCAAGATAGAATTCATTCAAGATTTCAGGGACCAAAAAAGTAATTTTTAAAGAAGAGTCAAAGCTATAACAAATGGCATCATTTCTATAAAAACATCTTTTATGAGGCCAATTAAATTAACAGCCTTTAGCACATTGATTTAAAGTACACTGGGATTTTTTTTTTCAGATGGAGTCCTGCTCTGTCACCCAGGCTGGAGTGTAGTGGTTCAATTTCGGCTCACTACAAGCTCTGCCTTCCGGGTTCACACCATTCTCCTGCCTCAGCCTCCCGAGTAGCTGAGCCTACAGGCGCCCGCCACCACGCCCGGTGAACTTTTTTGTATTTTTAGTAGAGACGGGTTTCACCGTGTTAGCCAGGATGGTCATGATCCCCTGACCTCGTGATCCGCCCACCTCGGCCTCCCAAAGTGCTGGGATTACAGGTGTGAGCCACTGCACCCGGCCACTAAACTGGGATTTTATATGTTCCTTTTGGCTAGAAGTATCTACTGGTATAGTTAAGGAAGGTAGCTGCCTCCACCTAGTACCCGGCATTACTGCAGCCAGGCTTAATACGCCACAGTGTGCATTTCACAGATGCAAGTCTTTCGTGTTACCATTTGTCTTGCATTGGAAGATCTTTTTAGAAATAAATAGGTCTCCTTTTGCCACTCCTGGTGCTATGTATGTGCTTACTTGATGTAGATCTGGTACCTCCTGTAAAGCAGCAGCGAAGGAGACTCCAGGGCTCACCATGACTGACAAGAAGGCCAAGGAAGGAAGCAAGACTGAGAACAGTGGTTGTTTTTGTTTTGGTTTTTGGTTTTTGGTTTTTAAGACAGAGTCTCACTCTGTCGCCCAGGCTGGATTGCAGTCACATAATCTCGACTCACTGCAACCTCCACCTCCTGGGTTCAAGCGATTCTCCTGCCTCAGCCTCCTGAGTAACTGGGATTAGAGGTGCACGCCACCATGCCCAACTAATTTTTGTATTTTTAGTAGAGATGAGGTTTCACCATGTTGGCCAGGCTGGTCTTGAACTCCTGACCCCTCAGGTAATCCACCTGCCTCGGCCTCCCAAAGTGCTGGGATTACAGGCGTGAGCCACCATGCCCTGCCAACAGTGGTCATATTAATTTGAAGGTGGAGGAGTAGGATCGTTCAGTGGTGCAGTCTAAGAGTAAGAGGCATACACCACTTTGTAGACTAATGAAAGCTCATTGTGAACAACAGTTTATCAATGAGGCAGATCAGATTCCAATTTGATGGGCAGCCGATTAATGAGATAGACACACCTGCACAGTTGGAAATAAGGATACAATTGATATGTTCCAGCAGCAGACAGTAGGTATCTACTACAAAGGGAACCTGCTCTTTACTCCAGAAATCTATTCCCACAGACCAGGAATACATTCTCAGAAAACTACAACTCCATTGAACTCCATCCTGACTACAACAGTGTGGATTTTTTCTGTCCTTTTGTGTACCCCTTTCTCATTCCTTTATTGTGCATAAAGTGACTGGCATTTGTGCACAAGCATATTGACTTTATTTTTTAAACTAAATGGCCGATGGTATATTTTGATCAACATCAGATGGAGATAAGATGGGGATAAATACTGATTCTGTGGCAATGCCCCCCTTCTCCATTAGTGGCATGCTCATTCAGCTCTTATCTTTATACTTCATTAAGTTATTTTGCTCTCGTCCTTTAATAAAAATCAGTAACACAGAATCCTTCCATACTTAAAGCTAGTAGTTCAAGATCCTGTCTCTGCAAAAAATAAAAAAAAAATTAACTAGGTGGTGCACACATATAGTCACAACTACTTAGGAGGCTGAGGCAGGAGGATCACTTGAGTCCGGGAGGTTGAGGCTGCAGTGAGCTATGGCTGCACCATTGCACTCCAGCCTGAGTGACAGAGCGAGACCTTGTCTCTTATTTAAAAAAAAAAAAAAAAATCCTTCCATACCTTGTTAAATTGGAGAATTTTGGTGTTTTTCACTTGTCATTCTAAAACCAACCCATTTTTAAACTCTCTTGTACATAGCTGTTACATGTAGGGCAATATGTCTTTAAGTAGGGATAAGTTACTCTAAAAGAAATGAACCTTAGATAGTTTTCCCATCAGACATCCTATTGCTTAAATAAACTTCGTGTTTGAAATGAAAGAAATAGTTGTATACAGTAGCAAGCATTTATTGAATGCCTATGTGACTTTGTATCAATCCTACCTTGAATGGATTAAGAAAGGAGCTCAGAAAAATAACTTGGTAATTTGCCTGCATGGCCCAGGGTCAGTGTAAGAGCTGAAGTCCTGTTCTTTTCACAATATTATGTTGTCTCCTTTGTTTCCTGGCCACTCATATTAGAATCTGCTAAAAGCAACCTGTTAACTGCTCTTCTGAATGGGAGAAAACCAGTGGGAAGCAATGCGTGCCCCCTTCACAAACATTTTTAATTATATTGAGGCATAGAAATATTTAAAGTAGTTTGCATTGGAATTGAAAAACTGAACTATGAGTTTCTTCCACTTCATTAAGTTACTTAAACTTTACATTGTCCACTACATAAAAGCTGAGCAGAATTTTATCAGGCAATTGCCTCAAAGTTATAATCTGGACAATCTTTCTGTAATAAAACCCATATGTCATTGGCAAAAGGTGCAGAGCCCTGGCAGAGAGGGCTGGTCTCAAGAGAGATTCTGCACCCAATCTCGTTAACCAGGGTGCCTCTGGTAATCCCTCATCCCCTCACCAGTGGGAAATCAATCTGTACCACTGAATCTTTCAACCAGCCACCAGAAAAATTTACTGCAGAGAAGGCAGTTTGGGGATAGTCATTGTGGAAAGTGAGCCAGAAGCAAGGCTAAATGTAGGGTGGAGGTTCTAAAGAAGAGATTATATTAAACCACACACCACTTTCAGAGCAGGCACAGTGGAGTCCTCCTTTCACCCTGACCTCTCCAAGTATACCCAGGTATTTATAGCTGCCATGAACCGGATAGCCCTGGAGAAACTACGAAATGGGTGGGGGATAACAGAAACAGTGGAAAGCTGGAAGTTCATTGTAGTCTATCCATTTGCTGTCTCTCGCTGTGTAGTAGCCAGTCCCCTCTCCACACTCTCTGCAGCATTTCACGTGTTAACCCTATGGTGACAGTCTCAATTGTGGCTTTCTCAATTTGTGATCTATGTCCAACATAATAGGGCCTGTAAATCATGACTTGACGTAGGGGTCATGCTTCTCTCCTGCACAGCATGCAACAGTGGCTGATGACCAGTGGGCCCCTCTTGGCATAGTTATGAGAATGGAAGTGGTGTTGCTTTCCTGTGAAACCTTGTAATCTTAGAGAATAAATCCAGAATCAAAAAATAGTTGACAGGCTGGGCGAGGTGGCTCGTGCCTATAATCCCAGCACTTCCAAGGCAGGCGGATCACCTGAGGTCAGGAGTCCGAGACCAGCCTGGCCAACATGGTGAAACCTTGTCTCTACCAAAAATACAAAAAATTAGCTGAGCGTGCTAATTACAAGTGCATGCTTGTAATCCCAGCTACTTGAGAGGCTGTGGCAGGAGAATCACTTGAACTGGGGAGGCAGAGGTTGCAGTGAGCTGAGATTGCGCCATTACACTCCAACCTGGACAACAAGAGTGAGACTCTGTTTCAAAAAAAAAGAAAATAGTTGACAGATTTCACTGACTCTAGATAACACTCTCTCCCAATCTTATTGTGTCTAGAATTGTTTTCTATATAATATAATACATTATGGGGAACAAAGAAACAGGAGAAAATGGAGGAACTGGAAGTGCCAAGCTGAAGAATATGTAGTCTTATGCTGGCTATTCATTCTAGAATTATACCAAGCTATAACCATTGTGAAGAAGAAGGGAGAGAACTAGGCAGTGGGGAATAGAAATGGCTTTCTCTTCTCTGTAAGCAGGCAGTAGTCATCTCTGAAGATTTTTCCCCAAAGAGATTTGAAATTCCTGATGGGAGCTTAAAAAGCTAAGAGTAAAATACGTTTATTTATAAGACCCTACTAGAAGAGGTGTGTGTGTGTGTGTATGTATGTGTGTGTGTTTAGACGAGGAATACAGAATAGTAGCAGAAGGCTGTCTCCCTACTCCTAATGGGATTTTGTAGCAGCATGTGCGAGTTTGTTTCAGAAGTCAAAAATGAACAGATGTTAGTATAAATTACCTCTGTGTCTGATGTCTTGCAAATTAAAAGTGCGGTTGGCATCACTAAACAATTTCACTAGGTTTGGGGGGTGCAGTTAGCGGGCGGTGATTACTGTAGCAGGTCGGTAAGAATCTTTGCACTGCAGCAGAGCAAGGGTAAAGAAATGAGGAATAAAATAAGGGCCATATGAATTAATCAGAAATGTTAACATCTCTGATGACAAGTGAACAGGAGGGCACGTGCTCTGGAGCAGCCCCTGACCCACAGCAGTTTCTCTGTGCACAAAAAGGGGTTGGTGCTTAGCATCTGATTTATAGGGCACAGCCCTCTTTTAGGGAGCGGCTGTGTCATACATTCGTATATCTCCTATATGGGACTGGCGAGTAGGAAAACTTTCTCTCCTCCCATGTAGGAGATGATGTCTTTTGAATTACTTCTACTTTTACAGTGGTTTCCTGCAGCTCTGTGTACTTGGATTAGGTTGAAGGGGGAGGAATGATTGAGTGGAAAAAGGGTTGTTAAAAAGGATTGGTTAAATTCAAGGAGAGCTTGCCACTGAGAGACTTCTAGAAAATAGAATATCTGTTTTTTTTCCTTTTAAACCCTTTTGACCCCTTAAATTGTGTGGATCTTTTAAAATTCTAAGTCTTAAAAATATTGGTCATTTTCCCATTTGGGGAAAAACAGTAAGGAGTTGGTGGGTCTGAAGGTCAGCAGGCAGAAATCATTAGTTAGAGCAGTGCAGTGCTCCAGGCCCAGGATTTTTGGTACCAGGCTGTGTTCTCTCCAGAAGAGTTTTGTATTGCCCATGTTTGGTTTCCAGAGCTCCTGCTTCTAGCCATGTTGCAGGATCATTTGTTGCATGTTTAAACTTGAGAGTAGGCAGATAACCCATCTAGTAGAAATAAGTGAGACCCAATCTGCCCAAAAGTATAAGGAAATTTCTTTTCCTTCAAACTGAGGGAAAAGATTCCAAGGAATGGAGTTTTTTGTTTGCTAGCCTCCCTGTGTGCAGTTTGTTCATTCATTCATTCATTCATTCATTCACTCACTCAGAAAATACTGAATGCAAGAGAGCTTACCCACCTCTGGAAAATGTTGTGTTAATGATTAGCACTATACCCAACGTGTTCATTGCTAATATCCAAGAGAAAAGTAGGGTGTTAACATACCCTCCGTTACAAATGAAGAGACTGAGGCTCAGAGATCTGCCCAGCCCAGGGTGTTGGGCACAACCCTGCTGCTAAGTGCTAGAGCTGGAACTTAAACTGAGTTCAAATCCTATGTTCTCTGCAAGAAGCCCATGCTACCTCCTATGGGCAAGACAGTACTTGATTGGATTTTCTCTAGAGTAGTTAGTCCTTGACCCCAATCTCTCCATTAACTTGGCATTGTTTGTATTAAGGGAAATTATTTTCTTGTCAAATAAGCAAGGCACATTTAAAAAGACTCCCATCATGTAGAGAATGGAGCACTGAGGGCCACTAACTAGTCATACTTGTTGATGGAAAGGAAGGAAACTAACATTTTTTGCATTTCTGGTTCTAGTTCTTTGGTGTATTATAATTTATCCAGTCTGCTGAGTCTGTAGCAGGTCGGTAAGAACCTTGCACTGCAGCAGAGCAAGGATAAAGAAATGAGGAATAAAATAAGGGCTATATGAATTAATCAGAAATGTTAACATCTCTGATGACAAGTGAACAGGAGAGCACGTGCTCTGGAGTTTGCATCTGATTGTTTGGATCTTTTGCCGAGGGAGAGAAGTCCAAAGCACTAAACAGTCTCTGCCTTCAGTACATTTTAGTAGAGGAAGACAACTATATAAGCAAGTAATTGCATGCAAGTCTTATAGGAACTTTGCTTATACAGGATTTGCTATAAGTCCACAAAGGAAGGAATGGTCTGTTTGATTTGGTCTGGGTTGGGATTGTGGGCACGTGAGGCAAGACCCAACACTGTGCTTCTATGCCTAGTTAATGGAATTTCCTTTCCCTTTGTTGGAGCACAGGAACTAGTGAAAGATGGGGAATGTGTAGGTTGAAGTTACCAAAAGCCTCCCTGTGGTCCCAGAGTTTGTGTTGTTTTATTTCTTCATTGTACAATAAAACAAGAAACTTAAATTTAAGTTGGGGCAGAGGGGAGCGGGAGGCCATTCATCTAGCTCCGTTTGCTCTGGACTTGGGAAAGGCAACAAGGAGGCCCGGGTGAAGTCCTTCTCATTCCTGGGGTGCTCCCTAGCCACCTCACTTCTGTTTTGTTTTTTTTTTTGAGACGGAGTCTCGCTCTGTCGCCCGGGCTGGAGTGCAGTGGCCGGATCTCAGCTCACTGCAAGCTCCGCCTCCCGGGTTTACGCCATTCTCCTGCCTCAGCCTCCCGAGTAGCTGGGACTACAGGCGCCCGCAACCTCGCCTGGCTAGTTTTTTGTATTTTTTAGTAGAGACGGGGTTTCACCGTGTTAGCCAGGATGGTCTCGATCTCCTGACCTCGTGATCCGCCCGTCTCGGCCTCCCAAAGTGCTGGGATTACAGGCTTGAGCCACCGCGCCCGGCCGCCACCTCACTTCTTTGGCCATGATGGAGATGTGTTCTTGGGAGACCACACAGCCTGCCCTGTGCCTACTGCATGGTTCCAGAAGGCCTGGCTTCCAGAGCCAGCCATCAGCCATCAGAAACTTTCTGCACTGTTAAATCCATTTAAGAAATATGAAAACATGGCCTTGCAGGATGAGGATGAGGAAGGGGCTGTTACACTACGTATGCTTTCTGAGATCTAAAATAGGGGACCTCTGGAGTGGCCCTTGTAACTGAGAAATGTTTTACTTTCATTTTGGAACCTTCTATGTAGGAAAGTAGCTGTATAAACCCACTTGTAACTACAGCATTCAAAGATTGATGGTGCTGAAAGCCGGAGAAAGACACATAAACCTTGGCTGGCTATATTAAATATCTAAGGACTGACAATGCCAAGGGAAAGAAGACCAAAGCTCTATAAACCCTACTTTATGACACCATCCACAGATGAACTGCACTGAGGGAATATAAACCCTGTTATATTACAGTATCCAGGGACTACCACTGCCGAGAGATAGGGTAAATGATCTCTAATTTTGATCTGGGATTATAAATGTCCAGAGACCAGCAACCCAGAGAAGACTAATCTTGGTTGGATTTTAGGCTCCCAGAGCAAACCCCCTGAGATAGTGAACATGAGTATTAGGTTAGATTCTTGAGACAGAGATAGGTTTTGGGGGAATCCCCTGGTGATTTGTTTAAATGTGAATGATAAAATCTTTCCCAGTCATTTGGTGTGTATCTCAATTGACAACTTCAGAATAGCTTTGTAGAGTTGTAGTTGTCTATAGCGGTTTGTTTTTACCCCCTTTTAGGAGGTTAGTTGGTGATGATTAAATCTGTTGTGATAGCAACTTGATATATAATTTAAATCAATCTGCATTTTTAAGTTAAATCTTTCTATGATTCTTTTTTCAGATTTTAGGTTTTCATTGATCATTTGTTTGCTTTGTGATTCCAGCCAGAGAGATGACACGGGGGAAATTCCTCAATATTCTAGAGAAGCCCAAGAAGTAGCAGCTGCTTGTGGACAGGATGTCCTGGGTTTTGAAACCAAGCTCTCTTCCCGGTGCACCTCTAACAATGCACACCTCACTGCTTGCTTGGGAGAGACCAGAGGGTGTACCTCCAGGACTACCCTCTCCCCTGTTCCTGGCACTCTACGCGTCTGAGGACATTCAGCAGCAAGAGAAGAATCTGCTCTACCCAAGGATCATTGCAGTTACTCAATCAGCTTTCAGACTTGAACCTTCTTAGCCTCGGATATTGGTAACAGCTGAGGGCATATCATTCTTAAAGGTCAAAGTCCTGCTTTCTCATTTCTGGAAGTGATTCAGGAGCCCCAGGATCTTACGGTTGGTTTGACTCAGTCATGGCCATCAGTTGTGACATGTTGATTGGATGGGTTCTTTTGAATTGTTCTTGATCTCTTAGAAAGTGTTTTTGATTCAAGGAGACCAGAGACCAACTAGATTCTGGACCAGACCATGCAGCCTGACCTGTGAACTCTCCAGTATATACTAAGTTCCCAGAATCCCCAGCTGGAGAAACCAGAATCTTCTTGAAGTGTACATCTGTTTTTTAAAACTTCTATACCTCTTATGATAGTTCCATTTGCTTTTCATTCCTTACTTCCCAGCCCCACCTTCCAGTTCTGACTTCGGGCAAAGGGATCCCTGAGTCCCTCCTGGAATTAGCTTGTATAATGAAAGGCTCATCCAAGGTTGCCTTGGGTTCTAGATCTAAAGACCAATGTGAAGGTGACAGAAAGGACTTTCGAGCTCTAATTAATCTGTTACAGATTCAAGCAAGAAAGTCAGTGTAGCCTGAAAGACAAGAGAAACAGGATGGTTTATAGGAGTTCCCATTTGGTTGAAAGCTAGAAGCCCTAATTGACCTTAAAAGAATGTGCTATGGTATGGTGGGATTGTCCCCTCTGACAGCACATATGAGATAGTTCATCTATATAATAGAAACACACACACACGAAAGAGAATCTTCTGACTTAAATACAACTTTCATGGAGTTCTTCACCACTTATCTGTCTTTGTTAAAATCTGAAAATCTAGCCCACGGGTAAAATCTATTATATGTGTTCTCCATATTTCTCGTATAAGCCAGCCCCCAGCATCTGATGTTTTGAGAAGTGCATGGAGTTTCCTAAACTTTGCACAAAAGAATATCCCGGGGCCAGGCGCGGTGGCTCACGCCTGTAATCCCAGCACTTTGGGAGGCCGAGGCAAGCGGATCATGAGGTCAAGAGATCGAGACCATCCTGGCCAACATGGTGAAACCCCATCTCTACTAAAAATACAAAAATTAGCTGGGTGTGGTGGCACGTGCCTGTAGTCCCAGCTGTTCGGGAGGCTGAGGCAGGAGAATTGTTTGAACCGAGGAGGCGGAGGTTGCAGTGAGCCAAGATCGCGCCACTGCACTCCAGCCTGGGCGACAGAGCGAAACTCCATCTCAAAATAAATAAATAAGAATATTCTGGCCAGTTGACTCATACCTGTAATCCCAGCACTTTCGGAGGCTGAGGTGGGCAGATCACTTGAAGTCAGGAGTTCCAGACCAGCCTGGCCAACATGGTGAAACCCTGTCTCTACTAAAAATACAAAAATTAGCTGGGTGTGATGGCGCATGCCTATAGTCTCAGCTACTTGGGGGCCTGAGGCACAAGAATCGCTTGAATCTGGGAGGTGGAGGTTGCCGTGAGCCAAAACCATGCCACTGCACTCCAGCCTGGGCAACAGAGTGAGACTCTGTCTCAAAAAAAAAGAAAAGAAGATCCCTGTGGCAATAGTCTGATGGTGTTTGGACACAAGAAAAGTTATGGTCAAGTTTTGAGTCGTGAGTGTTTGCCAGGGCATGGCACTCTTCAGTTTAAAAGCTGATCCATTAACCATTTTCTGACATTTGTGCCTTGTTCTCATGCTAGAATTAACACTGAATTTTTCTCTCGTTTGGCCATCCATGTAGTTTTACTTATTGAGAGGAAAAAAGACTGAACATAAGATATGAAAGATGAGTATGAGAAATAAAACATTCTACTGGGATGCTACATAGAAGGTTAGGTTGTAGGGGCTTTGATTTTAATTTAAACTTATTATCGATTGATATTTCTGGATCTCACTAAATGCGGTTGAAGAGTTTGTGTGTGTATGTGTGTGTGGCCAAAAAATAGTGCCATAATGTCAGATTCTTCCTTTGCTCTGTTTTTGAGAGTTGATGACATCAGGCACTTTTAAGTGTTTGGGGAAATTGATTGGGATACCTCCCCCAAACCAACAAGTCTGTAGCTGGAAGCCAGGTAGTTGGTTTTCTGGTCCGCTTTGGCCTCTTTCTTTTACCATCATCCTATTCACCAGCACTTAATGTAAGTAGATGTTTTAGAATTGCTATATTTATTGGTTTTGTACTTGTCATCCTTAGAAATGTTAATGATGTATTTTTATATTGATAATATAAATTGATGTACAGTGTGTGTGTATATGTATTTCAGGATGTTAAAGGATTGTACTTTGTATGTGATGGTTTCTGTGTCTTCATAATAAATATGTCCCTTTTACAGGAGGGTGAGTTTTTCCTCAGAGGGCCAAGTTGGATATTTAAAGCACAGACCTCATCAGAAAGTATAACTATAATGATAAATAATCCACTGTCTTCCTCTTTAATATACTTAGTGGATAGTTTGGGGCTTTACCGTCATCTACTTGGTCTCCTGCCTTCTAGTCTATCCTTTCTAATATCTAATAAAGATATTAGAAACCTTTAATATCTTCCCATGTCTACTAATAAAGTCTCAATCTCTTGACCTGGCATTTTAAGACTCTCTACATGTAATCCTAATCAACCCTTCCGTTTAGTTTTCTTCCTCTCCTATATATGAAGTCCATGTTGCAGTTACTCTGAACGGTTCCCAGTTTCTCACTTGAGTGCCTTTACTCCTGCCTTTGAGTTCCTAGAAGATCTTGTATCCCTTTTGCATCTATCAGACCTGTGCTTCCTATAATCCCCTGATGATCCAGCTGGAAATGGTCCTTCCCCTACATTCCTATAGCATTTACCCATATCATCTCTGTGACTCTTACCACACTCTGCCTTATATTTAAGTGGTCTGAGTACTTTTTCTTCTTGAGACAGTGTCTCGCTCTGTTGCCCAGGCTGGAGTGCAGTGGTGCAATTTTGGCTCACTGCAACCTCTGCCTCACGGGTTCAAGCGATTCTCTGCCTCAGCCCCCCTAGTAGCTGGGATTACAGGTGTGTGCCACCACACCTGGCTAATTTTTGTATTTTTAGTAGAGACGGGTTTTGCCATGTTGGCCAGGCTGGTCTCAAACTCCTGGCCTCAAGAGATCCTCTGGTCTTGGCTTCCCAACGTGCTGGGATTATAGGCGTGAGCCACTGCGCCTGGCTCTGAGTACATATCTTATTTCTCCTACTAAATTCAAAACTCCTCAAGGTATAGCTGTCTCCTACACATCTAGTTCTTCAGTGTCTTCTTTGAACTAGATGGGGGGGTTCAGAACCTATTTGCTTGCAGACTTCTGGTTACACATGATAGATTGAAAACAAGTATTTATCTGCCATCTACTAAATCCCTTAGTGTGGGTTCCTTTTCAACCATGTTCAAGAACTGGAGAAGAGGAAATACTCATTACTGCTACTGCTATCACCCATTGATAGTTTACCTGCTCTAGACCAGAATATGCCCTTTTAAAGAAAGCATTCCATTTTAAGGACAGCAAATTGCTTCTCATCATAGGCCCATCATTTATTTCCAAAAAAGACATCTGGATGAACAGTAGATTTCTGTGATCTAGAAAAAAGCATGGCTGATTGACTAAGCAGGGACAGTGTTATGAATGTTCTAAGTCTTCAGAGACTATTTTTACAGTAAATAATTGTTTATTATTTGCCTACAGATATTTTTTCCCTTTTCCTTTGCCATTCCAAATACCATCCTGCAAACCATCTCTTAACTGTGAGCAGCAGCATTCTGAAAAGCATAGTATTGGAGCTTGGAGACATGTTTGCAAATTCTTATTAACATTTTTTTTCTTACCAGCACTCATTGCTTCTTGCTGTCTTCAGTCTCGCAGAGTCTAGGCCTCTGCTGATTTGCTTGGCCTGCCTTCCATAGGTTGGAGCACTTAAAGTTCACAGGGTATTAATTGTGTTGATATTGAAATGCCATCATTTTTATCTTTCCATTTTTGTCATATTTTTTAAATGGACACTTGCTAACTGCTCCATGGTTTTGGTTCTCTAGCTGCTCTTCTGGACTCTCCCAGATCAAGGCAGTGAAAATAGAACTGATGGAAGTCATCCCCTTGTCCCTGTGGCTTCAGAAGGGTGTTTCGACTTCCACAGGAGCTTTGAAATGAAGCCGAGAAATTTCATTTCCGGTGGGATGCCCTGACTCCTCCTGTTTTCTCCAGGATTAAGCCATCACAGGAAGGTGAACAGGCAGAGGAGGAAGTGAGGAAATGGACAGTTGGGCCAAGGTGGATGATCCCAGAAGCCAAATAACACAGTCTCTTACCAGTTCTCAGCTCCTGCACTAACTCCATCTCCAAGCATTTGGTTATGTTCTCCATTTTCTGTTTTCTTCATCTTATGAGAGCTACAAGGATACCTGATCCCTATGTGGCCTTTGTTTCACCAGAGTCTTGCAACCCCCAACCCCAGAGAGTGGCAAAGGGTGGTGTCTCCACGGTTGTAAGTTCTGATGGACTGGAACTGACTTTTCCTATCTATGTAGGCTTTTAGGCATTTGGGGTGTGTGTCCCTGTCTATGCCTAAAGAGGCCACTGGCCTTCCCACCCTTTGCCTGGCACTTTTTCCTCTCAAGCAGCTGGGGGCTTCAGACGATACCAGGTGTAACTGTGAGGCTCCTGGTTGGCGTGAGTGCTGGCAGAGCCTGTTAATTAGCACAGGAACACCCCAGTGCTCCATTAGCTGGGCCAGGCATTTGGAACCTTCCCCTCCTGTGGGCCCCTTCCTCCTAATGAGAGCTGGAAGAAGGGCCCTCACAAAACACTGCCTCAGAATAATATTCTGCTTTGTCCCCACCAGTAACCAGGGCTGACAGGATCACTCTGTCCATTTCTCTTCTAATTAGCACAATTCCAGCATGGCCTGAGCCAGCAAATAGAGAAAAGCGATCAAAAGCGATCGGACAACCGTACCGAATCACAAACACAAAGAGGGCCATTCCCTGTAATTAGGTGAGACAATTCCTCAGTCTTTTCTCGGCTGGAGTTTGCCGCTAAGACTCTTGCTGTTTGGGTCCCAGCAACACAAGTTACATGTCTCCCTGGGACACTAATAAGCCCCAAATTGTCTTCCGCTTCACACAACTCTAACCAGAGGACAGACATGGGGTGGTGGGGCAGGTGGCGAGGAGGGGGTGGTGCAATGCAGTGAGGGGACAGGGTCTCCCAACAAGCAGATGCTGCAATGTTTCCCCAACTTCGAGAAGCAGACACTGGCGCTGTGGGCAAAGAGGTAAGAGTCAGTTGACTTGAGAGAACTGCTCTGGGCACAGCCTGGTCCCTGTCACTTGAGCTGGAGTCTGAAGCACTGAGAAATTCTGACCCTCAGGGGAAGCCCCCTCTCAGCCATTTGCCCCTCTGTTCATTCGCTGCCTCCTGTCTATGGCCCCGTCACTCCTCCCACCCCTGCAGACCGCTGGCATCATTCCGGGAACTACACTGAGCCCTCACAAACTGTAAGCCCTATACAACTACAGTTACCATTGCAGAGAAAGCTAACACACAGCACATGAGTGAATTCTGCCCTAGAAGACTGCATGACCTGGAAGGGGCACCCACTGCCCCACTCACTCTGGCCCTCATTTCTAGTACCCATCACCTTTATGTCTCTGGTTGTGTCCCCAACCCCTGCCTACTATCTCCTCTCTCCTGAAAGATCTCTGTTTGTTTAAAACAGAAAAGTGGCCCATCTGCCAGGGCAAGAAGCCATAACTGGCCGCACTCCATGTGGCTCAGAGGTTGGCCACTTAATGAACAAAAACAGCTCCCCCAGGATTGCAGCCCATTACGGGGATTACTTGGGGCGATACAGCCGTAAACTTGGTCATAGCCAGGGACAAAAGAATGCAGGGGAGAGTGGCAGTTGGAATCTCAATTAAACTCAAGTTCGGAGCAGAATTGGGTTCACATATTTTCATCTCTCTCTTGCCCTCTGCTTTCTGTTTTGATCTCTATACCTGGTGTTTTTGAAAGTGACCTCCAATACAAAAGGAGATTCCGTTATGTAGAATCCGAGAAGCCAAAAAACTCAAGTAATCAAAGTGGCGTTGTTTTTCTACCTTCATTTTTCTGAGACAGAGAGGATAATGATAAGATTTGACAAAAATAACTTTTGGGACATGCCAAAGAATTGATCCAAATTTGTTCAATTTCCTACAGTTTCTTTGGTTATAAACAGAACTACCTGGCACATAATAGGTGCTAAAATAAGAATGTGTTGAAAGAATGAACTGTGTCGGTGTTCATAGCCTCATTGCTGGTCAAAGATATAATAAGTGCTTGGATTTTTGAGAGAAGGGCAGGGGTGATCTTGTATAAGTTACTTCTCTCTAAGCCTTGGTTTCCTTAGGACTTTCTCCACTTTAAAGAGTCATATCAGCATCATGGATAAGGGCACAGGCTCTGAAGTCAGGCTGCCTGGGTGCAAATAGCGCCTAACTACTAGGGTAGCTGTAGAGATTAAATGAGTATTGCAAAGTGTTGAGAGTGGTGCATGGCATATCTTACCCATTATGTATATAATTGCTTGATAGATATATAAAACAGATTTCATGTAGTATTTAATTTTTTATTATACTTATAATTATTAAAAATTGACAATCCCTAGGCCGGGCATGGTGGCTCACACCTATAATCCCAGCACTTTGGGAGGCTGAGGCAGGTGGATCACTTGAGGTCAGGAGTTTAAGACCAGCCTGGCCAACATGGTAAAACCCTGTC
>NW_012116265.1:19802932-19805166 GCF_000951035.1 Colobus angolensis palliatus | reverse complement strand
TCCCCTCCCTTCCCCTACCTTCCCTCCTTCCTTCCTTCCTTCCTTCTTTCCTTCCTTCCTTCCTTCCTTCCCTCCTTCCTTTTTTATCATGACAAGGTCTCCCTGTGTCACCAAGGCTAGAGTGCAGTGGCACAATCTCAGCTTGCTGCAACCTCTGCCTTCTGGACTCAAGCAATCCTCCTGCCTCAGCCTCCGAAGTAGTTGGAACCATAAGCACATGCCACCACACCTGGCTAATTTTTGTATTTTTTGCAGAGATACGGTTTTGCCATGTTGCCCAGGCTGGTCTCAAACTCCTGGGCTCAAGTAATCCACCTATCTCAGCCTCCCAAAGTATTGGGATTACAAGCGTGAGCCACTGTACCTGGGCCAGATAGTTTCCTATGGTGTGAGATTTGTCAGGTTCTCGCTCCCTTTCCAGGACTAAGCAGGGTCCACTCAGGCTTCTGCTCCCCTGGCAGCCTCCTCTGGGCTTTGCCTTCTCTGGGAACCCATGGAGAGACCCTGGCCTGACTCTGCAGCCTGAGGCCTCAGGGTCAAGCGAGCCTGAAAGTCACATCCCAGGGCCTTCTTGGATGTAGCCAAGCCCCAGAAGCCAAGTTGGCCTGAGCCAGTGACTTTGCACAAAGGAGCAGCTGAGAAGAGTCAAGTTGGGAAAGTTAGTGACTTGAGGCTGAGTGGAAATGAGAAGTGCTGGCTGCAGCAGGACCCATGAGGGATATGTGAGGATTGGAACCAGAAATGGTCTCTGAGGAATGAGGGGGCTCATGGGAAAGCAAGGTCCTGAGAGCTGCTTCACCTTGGCCTCCTGCTTCCTGCCATCCACCTCTGCTGCTGCTGCCTCTGCCTTCAAGTGGCCCAAAGGCTGTTCAGATGTGCAGCTGTCGAGTAAATCATGGTACATTCCCATAGTGAACTACCATGCAGCCATTTGGTGTGTTTGCAAAGAGGTTATGATATCATGGAAGAAATGGTTTTGTCATAAGGAAAAGTGAAATAGCCGAATGTAACACAATTACAGCAACGTGGGGCGGTGAATGGAAGGCAATAGGCAAAGGTGGTAATAGTGCTTGCTGCCTGGTTGGAGGAATATGGGGTATTGTTGTTTTCTTCTACGTTTTCCAACCTCTCTACGGAAACAGGTATTGATTTTACAATACAGGGAGAAAAAAGCCTCTGGGGCCAGATATACAGATTTTAAAATCCCTGCTTCTCAACTCAGCCTGTTATCCTGCACACACGTGCACACATACATAGTTCATCGATGACCTTTGTATATGGTAATGAAATTTGTTCTTTAGTATGCAAATGTATATCAATCTGTACACCAATAAGTGTTTACTGAGCACCTAATAAGTATCCAGCTATGCCCTAGGATCTCTACTCCATTGCATGTAATGTGGAAAAAAAAACTTGTTCCCTATTCATGGCAGTTCCATCTCTCCCCACACTCCTCAGAGCCTTTGCCCAGGAACAGAAAAAATCAGTCAGTAGGTGTTCAGTGTTGCCAAATAGCTGTCTTTTTCCTCAGTCTTTCCCTACCCTGAGAAAGTATGTCTCACCTAACCTTGCTGTAGAGTCTTAGCGTTAAGTCTCCCCCAGCTCTTGGGCATGCAGCACCTTACTTCAGATGTTGTGTTTGCGAGAGTTTCCTTCACTGCTTTCTCCCTGCTTACCTTCCCCTTCCCAATTGGAGGAGAAGGAAGAAAAGATGAGCTGGGGGTCAGGAGTAGGAATGGGTCAGAGAAGAATCTGGAATTATACTCATGTTTTCATCACAGACAACCAGTTGGAGGCGCTGCACTCTCAGGAAAGAGAAGGAAGTGCGTTTCATCCGAGTTGGGGTCTGGAAGACACAAGGGATATGTAGGAGGTGGTTCTCACTTTTATTGGGAGACAAGTGTGTATATAAAGTCAGTCTCCCTGTAGGATGAGAAGCATAGTCATGGAATTGCTAAAGAAGATATAAAAGCCTCAGGACCAAATGACATAAGAAAATAGTGGAGAAGAATTGACCTTCTCCCCAAGAAGTGACTTGACCACATCAGCCCCAAGTACCCAGAATATACAAGCCCACACATCTGACTAGGCCTGGGCTAGAAAATGGGGGAGAATGGGGAGCACTCCCCATTTTCCTTGATTGGGAGACAAGTGTGTATATAAAGTCAGTCTCCCTGTAGGATGAGAAGCATAGTCATGGAATTGCTAAAGAAGATATAAAAGCCTCAGGACCA
>NW_012116265.1:19797959-19802662 GCF_000951035.1 Colobus angolensis palliatus | reverse complement strand
CCCTGTAGGATGAGAAGCATAGTCATGGAATTGCTAAAGAAGATATAAAAGCCTCAGGACCAAATGACATAAGAAAATAGTGGAGAAGAATTGACTTTCTCCCCAAGAAGTGACTTGACCACATCAGCCCCAAGCACCCAGAATATACAAGCCCACACATCTGACTAGGCCTGGGCTAGAAAATGGGGGAGAATGGGGAGCACTCCCCATTTTCCTTGATAGAAATAGATGCAGCAGTGAGTAAAATTCCGTGCCTGCCACATCTGCTGCCTCCTCCACTATGCACTTATCCATCCTGTTTGCCAAAGAGGGACTGCTTTCTGCCCAGCTCAGGAGAGCAAAACGAAGAAGGAACAATGTCAGCCATGTGTAGCCCTGAATCCTGCCTGACCGTTGCAGTTGCTCTGGGGCTTTCAGCCAGAACTGGGGTGGCCAGATCTGATGAGCCTTCCAAAGGAGAGAAAAGCACTCCAGACCAGACGGCTGAAGCAGTTGTTACGGCAGCAGCATTGCAGGGCAGGCAACACTTCACAGCATCACCAAAGATTGATGCAAATTGGTTTGGTTCTGACCCTGTCACACCAGGAAGGATAATGACTCCAGCAGCGCCGGGCATGGGAGGGGGCACGTGGTGGGGGCCGTGAGGATTGGTGTCTCACTTCACATCTTCATTAATGATCTGAAAGACAGGGGTAAACAGCATGCTAATGAAACCTGCAGATGATTGGTGTTACAACCCCCAGAGAAGACAGAGAAATAGCACACCGAGACCCAGAGAGCTTAGAAATATGGGCAGGAGACTGTCAAATGAGACTCGTCCTAGGAAAATGAAAGTTGACGTGTCAGGGAGGAATGATGAAGGTGCCTCTGGGTGGGGGCCTGCAAACCTGAAAAGCAGAGATGGGTGGCAGGGTCAGGTGGTTGAGGGATGTGATAAAGTTTGAGGTGTGTTGGAGGGAGACGGAGGAGCTGACCTTGAGGACCCAGGGGACAAATACCCTTGTGCATTTCTGGTCAGGACTGACCATGGGGCCAACAGTTTGTGCAGCCGGGGTACCAAGCAGGTTGCACTGGCCCATTGGCCTGTGTCAGCCCCGGAACCCCGCTGCAAGCCAGGACCTCTGATTTCACCGTCACAAGCTGTGCCTATTTGCACCCAAGCCATTAAGGCTAAAAGCGCCATTTTGACCTGAACTACTATTTTCCTAAAATGAAACAAGCCAAAATACACATTTAAAATTTTGCACTAAATTATTGGGGATAGGATATTCAAGAGCAGAGAAAGGAAAAAATGTCTGTGTTTTCAAGGGTTTCCCATTCAATAAAGATTTATCGGAGGCATAACTCATTTATATTAAATCTAAATCTACAAATCTGAAGTGAACAGCTCAATGATTTTTTTCCTTGACCAAATCACTTCACCAAGTCTTGGTTTCCTCATCTGAAATGAGCATAACAGCAGAACATATCTCACAGCTGTGTTGTGAAGATTAAATTAGACTCTGTAAAGCCCCTTGGGCACAGTAAGTACTCACATATGGGGTGATTATTATTACTGTTTATTATCCTCTAATTTTGTTCCTTAAGCTTTCCTCTTAGCTCCCTAAGTAAATGATTAATTTCTTGAAGTCAAGGACTGTCTTAAACTTCTTTTCAGCTCATGGGTGCTGAATAAATCCTTGTTTGATGGATTAATGCGTTAGAAAATTCTTTTCATATAAATAATTTTATTCTTACCCAACTCAGATCTACTTTAAATGAAATCGTTTTCTTCAAAATAAAAGAAAAACAAGTAAAATCCTGATATCACATGAGTGTTTTGAAGACAAAATATTCTGCCTTGAGTCTGTGCTAACACCACGTGCTGTCTGGTGAAATGTTAGGCCAGAGGAAATCCCAGCCTGATGACTAAGAGCTCACTTTGGGGGCCAGGCGCGGTGGCTCATGCCTGTAATCCCAGCACTTTGGGAGGCTGAGGCGGGTGGATCACGAGGTCAGGAGATCGAGACCATCCTGGCTAACAGGGTGAAACCCCGTCTCTACTAAAAATACAAGAAGTTAGCCGGGCGAGGTGGCGGGCGCCTGTAGTCCCAGCTACTCGGGAGGCTGAGGCAGGAGAATGGCGTGAACCCGGGAGGCGGAGCTTGCAGTGAGCTGAGATCCGGCCACTGTACTCCAGCCTGGGTGATAGAGCGAGACTCCGTTTCAAAGGAAAAAAAAAAGCTCCACTTTTGAATCCAGTCAGGTTTGAATTAGGGTGACTAACCGTCTGATTTGCTTGGAACTCAGGGGTTTCCTGGGAGGAGGAACAGTCTTGACCATGTGACAGTTGATCATTCTAGTTTGAATATGGGTTCTACTACTTAATAGCTTTGGGGTGTGGCCTTGGATAGGATTCTTAGCCTTACTGAACTTAGTTTCCTCTTCCATTAAAGGGGGAAAATAACTACTTCATCAGGTTGTCGAAAGGACGAAGTGTCCCTGCTACGGTGGTGCACACCAGTAATCCCGGCACGTTGGGAGGCTGAGGCAGGAGGATTACTTGAGTCCAGGAGCCAGAGACTAGCCTGGGCAACATAGTGAGACCCCATCTCTACCAAACAAAAAAAATGTTTCTTAATTAAATAAAATTAGCCAGCGGAGTGGCACATCCCTGTAGTCCCAGCTGCTCAGGAGGCAGCACCAGAAGGATGGCCTTGAGCCCAGGAGTTCAAGGCTGCAGTGAGCTATGATCACAGCATTGCACTCCAGCCTGGGCCACAGAGTGAGACCCTGTCAAAAAAAAAAAAAAGGACAGGGGGTGGCAAGCATGGTGGCTCACACCTGTAATCCCATTACCTTGGGAAGTTGAGGCAGGAGGATCACTTGGGGCCAGGAGTTCAAGACCAGCCTGGGCAACATAGTGAGACCTCATCTCTCCAAAATTAAATTAGCCAGGCATGGTGGTGCACACCTGTAGTCCCAGCTACTTGGGAAGCAGTGGCAGGAGAACCACTTGAGTCCAGGAGTTTGAGGCTGCAGAAAGTCATGATTGTGCCACTGCACTCCAGCCTGGGTAACAGAGTGAGACTGTCTCAAAAAAAATAAAATAAAAAAGAATTCAAAGAATATGCCTATGCCTATTCCACTTATACCCAACAAAAATGAGTTGACACCAAAAGACACATGCGAAAACAATAGCAACTTCATTCATGCAAGTAAAAAACTGGGGGAACAAAAGCCATCAGCAGGAGAATGGATAGATTGTATATTCTATGTGGAATGCCAACTGGCAATAAAGAATGAACAAACTCATGCTGCTTCACATAGTAATATGGATGAATCTCCCAAACACGAATGAAGGGCACATACCATATGACTCCATCTGTATGAAATTCTAGGACAGGCAGAACCAATCTAGGTGATAGAAGTCTAAATAGTAGTTACCTTGGAGGTATTAACTGGAAAGGGGCCCAGGGAGCCTTCTGGGGTTTTGGAAATACTCTCTCTCCTGATCTGAGTGGTGGTTAACACAGGAGGGTATGTGTATAAACATTCATCGAGCCGTGCAGTTAATAGCTGCGCACTTTATGTAAGCTGTGCCTCAAAAGAAGTTAAGGTTCTCTGAGCCTCTAAAGGGAAGCACTGATGAAAGCTATTGGTTTTTATGTTTCAAACCATACCATGAAAGCTATTTGGGGCAATAGCATAGGGGAATCTAGAGGATCCCAGACTCACCCTGGGTTCAAAGCTATGAAGTCAGAAAGAAGGACAGAAGATGGTCAATATGTCCCTTTGGCAGCTGCCACTCATGCTCCACCAGCGACTGACCATAAGGACTAGAGGGCCCCGTCCTGTGCCCTCACTCTCTGTGACCTCAATGCGGGGGAGGGCTGTCAGCCAAACTCCAAGCCCCTTGCTGCATCCTTGGGCTCTCCTTCGAGGGAGCACCGTTGTCTATCCACCCTTTATAGAGAAATCAGTCCCCAGACTGTGGGCTCCTCAAGAGCGAGGACCAGATGTGTGTTTCTGTTTCTCCAGAGCCTGACCTATCGCAGATGCTCATTGCACAGTTGCCAAATGGATGCCTCCAGTGACCTAATTCATCACTTAAATTCTTCCCAGGTGGAACTGGCCACTGATCTCAAAGCCAAAGATATGTTTTTTCACTCATGGATCATTCACGTGCTCCTTCCTAAAATAACTGGGATTCCAAGAGAGCTACCAGCATCTCTGACATGCTTCCCATCAGTGCAATTCTGATTCTGTTAGAAATGATCTTCAGGCTGGGTGTGGTGGCTCACGCCTGTAATCCCAGCACTTTGGGAGACTGAGGTGGGCGGATTACCTGCAGTCGGGAATTCGAGACCAGCCTGATCAACATGAAGAAACCCTATCTCTACTAAAAATTCAAAATTAGCCAGACATGGTGGTGTGCACCCGTAATCCCAGCTACTCGGGAGGCTGAGGCAGGAGAATTGCTTGAATCTGGGAGGCGGAGGTTGCACTGAGCTGAGATCGCACCATTGCACTCTGGCCTGGGCAACAAGAGCAAAACTCCGTCTGAAAAAAGAGAGAGAGAGAGACAGAGAAAAGAAGAAGAAGAAGAGGAAGAAGAAGAGGAGGAAGAAGAAGAAGAAGAGGAGGAGAAGAGAAAAGAGAAAGAAAGAAAGAAAGAAAGAAAGAAAGAAAGAAAGAAAGAAAGAAAGAAAGAAAGAAAGAAA
>NW_012116265.1:19782594-19796447 GCF_000951035.1 Colobus angolensis palliatus | reverse complement strand
AGGGAGGAAGGAAGGAAGGAAGGAAGGAAGGAAGGAAGGAAGGAAGGAAAGAAGGAAGGAAGGAAGGAAGGAATCTTCAGTTCTTTCTATAGCAAAGATCCTGTTTACACTGCAGGAAACTCCGGAGTTATCAGTGGTGCTGGTGACAGTCACTGGGTTTGGTATTCCCTTAGATGGAGGCCAGGGTCAGCTGAATTGTTTGGTTCCTTGAAGAAATTTCTGTGCTATCCCAATTGGTAGCCACTAGCCACATGTAGCTATTAAATCTAAATTAAAAGTAAATAAAATTATAAATTCTGTTTCTGGCCAGGTGCAATGGCTCACTTCTATAATCCCAGCACTCTGGGAAGCTGAGACAGGTGGATCATTTGAGGTCAATTTGAGACCAGCCTGGCCAACATAGCGAAACCCTGTCTCTACTGAAAATTTAAAAAAATAAAAATAGACGGGCGTCGTGGTGCACACCTGTAATCCCAGCTACTCAGGAGGCTGAGGCATGAGAATCACCTAACCCAGGAGGCAGAAGTTGCAGTGAGCCGAGATGGTGCCACTGCACTCCAGCCTGGGGACAGAGTGAAAAAAATAAAATAAAATAAAATCAGTTTCTTAGTCGCGCGAGGCACATTTTAAGTGCTCAGTAGCCACTTACGGCTACTGACTACCACTGTATTCGACAGTGTAGAACTGCATACATTTCCATCATCATAGAAAGTTCCAGTGGACGGCCGGGCGCGGTGGCTCAAGCCTGTAATCCCAGCACTTTGGGAGGCCGAGACGGGCGGATCACGAGGTCAGGAGATCCAGACCATCCTGGCTAACACGGTGAAACCCCGTCTCCACTAAAAAATACAAAAAACTAGCCGGGCGAGGTGACGGGCGCCTGTAGTCCCAGCTACTCGGGAGGCTGAGGCAGGAGAATGGCGTGAACCCGGGAGGCGGAGCTTGCAGTGAGCTGAGATCCGGCCACTGCACTCCAGCCTGGGCCACAGAGCGAGACTCTGTCTCAAAAAAAAAAAAAAAAAAAAAAGAAAGAAAGTTCCAGTAGACAATGATGGATTCCAGATGATCTTCTTGGAGCCTGTAGGGGAGGGGAGGAAGGAAATAGGTGGGTAGGACTGGGCCTCCACCCCCAGTTCAACCAGAGGCACTTTGCCTTTAAATTCAGATTTCAAGTTAGATTTCATTTGGAAAAAAAAAAAAAAAAACTTGTATGACTTTTTAAATACTTTTTGAAAAGGTAGTAAATACAAACTATATTTAAAACGAACAGATTATGAAAAAAGACATCTCCTTGCCATCCCATAACCTTCAGACCACTAGTTAGCAGCTTGTGGAAACTACACCTGTTCTGCAGCTTGCTTTTTTTTTTTTTTTTTCTATTTATCTTGGATCTTGTTCATATTGGTACCTAGAGATGTAACAGCTACATACTGTTCCACTGTGTGGATGTGCCTTCGGTTACCTAGCCAGGTCCTGTGATGGACATTCAGGTCATTTCCTGTCTTCTGCTACTACAAACTATGTTGTGATGGGCAAATATCCTTGAGTATAGGTATCTGTGGATATATCACTATTAGGGGAATTGCTGGATCAAAGACTGTGTGCATTTTAAACTTTAATATCTATTGCTGAATTGCATGCCCCGTGCCCAAAAGAGATGGTAACAACGAGAAGGTCTTTTCCCCACACCTTCCACCAGGCTACTGTGATCAGGCCTGCAGGTGTCCTGCAGGGTAACGGTGGCTTATCTTGGGATGGGGTTGCCATTGCTTCCCCACAGCCCTGGCGCCCATTCTACCCACTCACTCTGTCTTCCTGTCACTCCTTCCTGCCACCAAGAATAGTTAACTTTTTATTTAAAACAATTTTAATGGACTAGTTAACATTTGACTGGGCACTCATGAGATCCTTGGGTACGAATCCTACTCAGCCTGACCCTGCTCATTCAATTCACAGATTTGTCCTTTACCTCAGTGTTTCATGGACTCTTCACAACAACCTCCTGTGGCAGGTACCATTATTATTCCCATTCTACAGAGGAGAAGCCTGAGGTTTAGCAATTAACTCACTGGTTCACAGTCACCCAGCTGGTTAGTAGCAGAGTTAGGATCCAGTCCCAGGTCTGTCACCCCACAGCCTATGCTTAGTTCCAACAGGCTGCCCCACTCACCCGCTTCCTGTCACCCCTCCTCCTTTCATGGACACCAGCTCTCCCTCCTGCCCTTGGGCCCTGTTAAATACTCCACCTCTCTTAGGTGTCTTTGCTGAAGTGCCCACAAGCCCTCACTCCCTGCCCACTCTCTCCCTCTTAAGGTCAGAGCATACACCTCCATCCGGACCCTTCCTCGCTCACTGCCTTGGCTTCCTCTACTCTTGGCCTTGGGACTGCCCCACCTGAACTCCTGGGTCGGCCCAGCCCTCCCCCAGGTGATCGCCTCAGCCTACAGGGGCTGAGAGCTGGGGAGGGAGAAGCAACGGCTTCCATCACCTGACCCTACTCAGCCAATTCACGAAGACAAGATGTCAAGTTAATGAGCCTGTGGGCCTCTAATTAGCTGTCAATTACCTCAAATTAATCACCTCCTCGCCTAATTAAGCATTATCGGCAGGTGGGCACAAAGCAGACCATTGTGTGAGAGCCATGAGAAAAGCTGGGCTGGCAAACTTGGTTAGGATCAGCTCTGTGCACTGCGCCCGCCTCCCCACCACGCTCAGCCATGGGCCCAGCTGAGAGGCCCTGGGGCCCTTTGCCCACCACTGTCCCCAGACACTGGGGTACTTGGGGACCTCCTGGGAAGCTGAGTGGACTGGGAGGGAGATGCCGAGCCTAGAGGTAGGTGAGACAGCTTTGGGGCCGTGGGGTGGTAGGAACTGGAGGCCATGGAGAAGGGCGGGGCTTCAAGGCATGGTGACCAGCTTCTGGCACTTACTAAGAGCCGAGATGGGAGCTGGGCAGAGGGGATGCCAGGTCGTGGCTGGGCGTCCAGGCCTGGGCAGGCAGGCAGAGCTGGCTTCCGATGTTGGCCTGGCCACTTGTGAGTTCTGTGACCCCAGGAAGAGACTTAATGTTTTTGAGTCACAGTTTCCATCCCTGGGAAGAAAATTTTTTTGTTCTAAACACTGTCCTGGGCCTTTGTGAGGGTTCAGTGGGATCATGCTTGTGGAGCGCCCACCACATGGTAAATATTCAGGGTCTTTAGTGGTGATGACAGTGGACATGGCACATAACAACTGCCAAAGCTGTATTGTATCCCCAAATTCTGAGCCCCCAGACCTCAAGCATGTAGTGCACCCCTGAAAAATGTGAATGGACTGGCCAGGCGTGATGGCTCACAGCTGTAATCCCAGCACTTTGGGAGGCCGAGGCGAGAGATCAGGAGCTCAAGACCTGAGATCAGGAGCTCAAGACCAGCCTGGCCAACATGGAGAAACCCCGTTTCTACCAAAAATACAAAAATTAGCCTGTGTGGTGGCTGGCGCCTGTAATCCCAGCTACGCAGGAGGCTGAGGCAGGAGAATTGCTTGAACCTGGGAGGCAGAGGTTGCAGTGAGCTGAGATCGCGCCACTGCACGCCAGCCTGGGCAATAGAGTGAGACTGTCTCAAAAAAAAAAAAAAGGAAAGAAAAAAGAAAAATGTGAATGGCTGCTAACACGCATGGTTGCTGGATGCTGGGCTATCTGGCTACCACTTCCTCTCCACTCCCTCCCCATCACCCAGTGCCTTCCAGGGATCAGAGCTCCACTCACAAAGGGCCCTTGGTGCCATATGGAGCTCACCAGATGAGAAGACCACAGTTCTCTAGAAACCAGGAAGAAGAGGGCCCCTTGGGTCTTGGGGCTGCAGGGCCTAAATCAAGGGGGGAGGGTCTCCAGGTAGCCCCTGGGCACTGAGTTCATGCCCCCAGCCATGGTCCTGGGAGGCTGAACAGAGTTCCTGCTCTCCTCAGCACAGGGCAGAGTGAGGCCGGTGGCCACCTGGGCAGCTCTGCGCTCCCACTGACTGTCAAATGCCACCACTCCCATGCCAGGTCTGTCCGCTTACCCCACCCTAACCACCCCTTGTAATCTGTACCCGCTACTTCAGCCCTGGCACAGGAAGACCTTTCCCTGTCTCCTGTGGCAAGAGAGACTCTCAGCCTCTCTGCCGTGAAAGCTTGGAAACATCTTCCCCCTCCCTGGTCTCGGTCATTTAGCAAACATTGTACCTTACTAATTAAGCTCAGTGTAAAGGGGTGATGGTCGGGTGAACACAAATCATTCATGCATGCTCTGGAGAGACAAATAACAAAAGGGGGCTAGCACTTATTAAGTGCCTACTGTGTGCTGACAGGAGTGGTAAGAGATTCAGTGAATATATTACACCTGTATATACTGTTACGTTTAATGAATTATTTATTTATCAAAATAGGTAATACATGTACACACAATTTTTTAAACTAAAGGGTGTAGAGGAAACCATAGGCTTCCCTCACTCCCCTGCCCTCCAGCCATCTGATTCCCTTTCTCACAACCAACCAGTAACCAGTTTTTCATATACTTTTCCAGAAATTAAAAAATATTTATATGTATATACATATTTCATTTTCACAAGTAGAAAAAAACATACTGTCCATCTTCCTTTTTTAAAAATAATACTGTCGGCTGGGTGTGGTGGCTCATGTCTGTAATCCCAGAAATTTGGGAGGCCAAGGCAGGTGGATCACCTGAGGTCAGGAGTTGGAGACCAGCCTGACCAACATGGAGAAACCCCATCTCTACTAAAAATACAAAATTAGCCTGGCGTGGTCTCACATGCCTGTAATCCTAGCTACTCAGGAAGCTAAGGCAGGAGAATAGCTGGAACCCAGGAGGCGGAGGTTGCAGTGAGACGAGATTGCGCCATTGCACTCCAGCCTGGGCAACAAAAGCGAAACTCCGTCTAAAAAATAAATAAATAAATAAATAAATCCTGTCTTGGAGATTGAATGTGGAATAGCAGCACAGTATTCCACTGCATGAACGTGAACTTTTTTCTTCTTTTTAAAATTACACAAAAGTTGGTCAGGTGCAGTGGCTCACACCTAGGAGCGTCTATCTGTTAGCTTGTATGTCTGTCCAGATGGAAGTGCCTCCCTGGGCTGGGTGCGGTGGCTCACGCCTATGATCCCAGTACTTTGGGAGGCGAAGGCAGGAGGATCATTTGAGCCCAGAAGGTCGAGGCTGCAGTGAGCCTTGGAGGCATCACCATACTCCAGCCTGGGTGACAAAGCAAGACTCCGTCTCTAAAAAATGGGGTGATGGGGCTTTCCCGAGCGAAAAGGTGGAACTACTGACTTAGTCTCACCCTGTCAGTTCATCATGAGGAAACAGGCTAGAAAAGGGATTGACTTGTCCATAGTCTGGAGCTGCCTTGTCAGATTCTTTCAGGTGCCACTTGAGCACGTGGATGGGCTGGCATTAGCCGTGCACACTGGGCAAATGCTCTGCCGCCCTCCCTGCTCTGCTGGGCTTGGGATGAGTATGCAGTGGGTGACATGTCCCTGATGTGTTGTGCCTTCAGGGAGGCCCTTTATTTATTCATTTATTTATTTATGTATAGCTGAGTCTCACTCTGTCACCCAGGCTGGAGTGCAGTGGTGCTACCTCAGCTCATTGCAACCTCCGCCTCCCGGATTCAAGCAATTCTCCTGCCTCAGTCTCTCAAGTAGCTGGGATTACAGGCATGCGCCACCATGCCTGGCTAACTTTTGTATTTTAGTAGAGACGGGGTTTCACCATATTGGCCAGGCTGGTCTCGAACTCCTGGCCTCAAGTGATCTGCCCGCCTTGGCCTCCCAAAGTGCTGGGATTACAGGCGTGAGTCACCGCACCTGACCCAGGGAGGCACTTCCATTCGGACAGATGTACAAGCTAACGGACAGACGCTCCTAGGATGGGTGCTATGTATTGCTTAAGAAGGGGAGCCACCCATCCTGGCTAACACGGTGAAACCCCGTCTCTACTAAAAAATACAAAAAACTAGCCGGGCGAGGTGGCGGGCGCCTGTAGTCCCAGCTACTCGGGAGGCTGAAGCAGGAGAATGGCGTAAGCCTGGGAGGCGGAGCTTGCAGTGAGCTGAGATCCGGCCACTGCACTCCAGCCTGGGCGACAGAGTGAGACTCTGTCTCAAAAAAAAAAAAAAAAAAAGAAGGGGAGCCTTTGAGGACCCTTGAAATCCCTCCCCTCTGAAGCCTTGGATGAAGGCGGACTGGCCCAGATTCCGGACCAGCATGGCCACCTGCCTCTCTGGTCTCCTCCCACCCCAAGGGGGGTCGCGCCCGCGCTGCGCCGCCCGTGCGGCCACCGCTAGAGGGAGCCGGGAGCGGCCCCGAAGGCTCCCACTTGCGGCTTCTCTCAGGCGCTGCCTTTCACCCGCCTCGCAGGGGCTGCGAGGCTCCGGACAAGACTGGTCCCCTCTTGTCATTAGGCCCTAGGCCCGCAGCCCTCCGCGGCCCCGACCTGTAGGAGCTGCCCAGCACCAACAGGCTGACACTATGCCTCCTACCCAGCCCTCCGCTGTGGAAACCCTAACGCAGATCGGCTACTGCCCCCATTTTACTAATTAGGACACAGAGAGGCTGACAGATGTGCCTTGGGTCACACAGCTAATGCGTGGCAGTGCCAGAAACTCAGGGGGCCTGGCTCTGGACCCCCATGCCTCAGAGGATCTCAAGCACCTTCCTGTAGCCTTCTGTTCAAGGGGAAACTGAGGCACAGAGCAAGTCTAGAGTGTACTGTGTGGGTGGCCCAGTCTGTCAAGGACCAACTGGAGGCTAAAGCTAGGCGGCCAGCCCCTAAGCAGATGACCACAGCAGAAAAGCCTGTGGGGAGAAGAGGTGCCAGCCTGCCCCAAGGTGGGGGTACAGGGGCTGTTGGTGCCTCCCAGAATGGGTGACAGCTGCAGCCTTGGGTGGGAGGCCAGAGGCCCCACACGATAATAACTTTCACTCGCTGCCCAAGAGCTAATCCCATTACTTTGCATGGACCCTCTAGGACCACCTCCCTAACCCTCCTTAATCCCCTGTCTCCCTCTGGGAATGGTCCAAGGGCCTCCCTGCCAGCCCATGCCAGCCCCAGGCACAGGCAGACCTTGCCTCTCAAGCTCTGTCAGACCACCTGTGCCCATGAATGCCCATCCATGCCTGATTCTTGGGGCCCCAAAGGGACAGCCAAGAAGGGTGGAGGTCCCACCTCTCTCACTCACCTTCCCTGCCATCCCTGACCTGCCTGCCAGTCCCCAAGGCACCTTCCCAAGATAGCCTCTGGCTGGGATCCAGGTTTTCTGAGCCTCGTGTTCCTTTCTAAGCAGGCTTCTGGGGCTTGTTATCGTTTGTGTTGAAGGAATTGGCAGGAGAGAGCTTGGGTCCACAGTATACTCATCTGTAAAATGGACACAATCGCCCCCACGTTCTGTAATCATTCTGAGGATACAAGGAGACGCTATGAGACACTGAGGAGACAATGAGACACAAACCTCCGGAGTGTTATTATCAGTGGTATAGAGCTGTGTTCAGATATGCAAAGGATGTGGATTTCTTTAGTGTGTTGCCAGAGGGAAGCTCCATGGCCAGAGGGCAGATGTTAGAGAGGAAGATTTTAAAAGATACACACCGTCCTGTAATGGTGATAAGAGCTGCCATGTACTTGTCTTGGTCTCTTCCTAAGGCGCCAGGCACTTAAGCTTCACAGCACCCTGTGAGGTAGGTGCTGTCATTACCTGCGTTTTGCAGATGTGGGAACTAAGGTTAGGAAACGCCACACAGTGGTGGAGTTGGAATCAAAAACAGCTCTGACTCCAGAATTTTCTGGGGCATTCTGCCTCTCAGGATCTGCCTTTAAAAGGGGGAGCTGATGTCTGAGAGATACCCCCACCCCCAAAGTAGTGAGCTCCCCATTTGCCAGAAGTGTTCAAGGTGATGCTGAGGGGCCACACCAGGAACCACCAGTCAGGAACCCTGAGGTCCCGTGGCAGCCCCCAATCCTCCCAGCATTCCCAAGCGTCCGTTTCCAGGAGGAGCCAGGCCACTGCCCCCTCCCCAGCCTGGACACTGGGGGGGCTCCCTTTGGCGCCCTGGGCCTCCCTCTCCCCCACCTTCTGCTGCTCCTCATTTACATAAATTATCTCTCTCCAATTATCCATCCAGCTGTCCCAACGGTGATCTGTGAATGAATTAAAAATGGAATATAATTTAATAATGGCTGATTAGAAGGAGATTAGTTGTTATATAAAAATGAAAAGCCAAGAGCCAGCTAGTTGCCCTTAATCTGAGCCAATACCATCGTTATTCCGGAAAGGCCACCCCGGCCACCATCAGGCAAGGCAGGCAGACACGGGGACAAAGATTGGGGGAGAGCCAGGTGGGGCCAGACCACCCCAGAGAGAAGATAGAGCACTGGGAGCTTGGAATTTGCAGCACCTCTGAGCTGTGGGGCGTGGGCATCTCCTGTGGCTTCCTTCAAAACAGGTTTGGGTGACTTCTGGGGTCCCTTTTTGCTCTAAATTCTAGGCACCCTCTGATCAAACCACTGGGCTTTCCCAAGGCAGCCACTGACTTACACCAGACCTTGCTAGGCACAGGATCTGGGGTTCAGGCGTCTCGTTCCTGTTCAGGCCCCGCCTCCAAGAACACACAGCAGTTGGGAACACAGACCTCCCCGGAGGGGACCTGCCTGTCTAGGATAGGTGGTCAGAGAGGGTCTCAAGCTTGGTTGACCCAGAAGGTCCATGGAGGATGGACTGGCTGAGACAAAGAAGGGTGAGTGTGCCCAGTGGGACCTCTGGGCCATCTGAACCTCAGGTTAATGACTAGACCTAGTGAAGGGGACTAGTGCCCCTCCTCCAGGAAGCCTGCCCTGATCTCCTGGGCTTTGGGGTGTCCCCAGTGTTTCTATAATGCCCTGTGTTTTCTCCATCAGTGCACTGAGCACTGCCCATGGGGTGTTCATGGCCCCTGTTTGTGAGCTCCATGGCTGTTTGATCTCTGTGTCGCCAGTGTTAGGCACACAGTGGTTGTTCTACCACATCACTGAACAAATAAAGACGTCGCCTCCAAAAAGCCTCTGTGATTGCCCTAGTGTAGGTTACGCGCTCCTTTCTTTGCTCCCAAACACAGGCACTGTGATTATGCCTTTAAAAATAAGGCAAGTCATTGCTGTGGAGAATATAGAGAAAGACAAAATTGTAGGAAAAGATGGATAGATGGAGATAGAGCAAAGTGGTTAAGAGGAGCAGTTTGGAGTCAGACTGCCTGGGTATGCATCCCAGGTCCACCTCTTATTGCTGTATGACCTGGGTGGGTCATGTTACTAATCTCTCTGTGCCTCAGTTTCCTCATCTATACAATGGGTGTATATAGTACCTACTCCATAGGATTTGTGAGAATTAAGTGGAAGCACTTGTGGTTCTTACAATGCTTGTCACACTGTTTAGTACTTGACCACTGACTGGTCTGTTTCCTCCCCAGGCATGGGCTCTCATCTCTGTTGATGGTGCTGGCTGGACAGTGGGCCTGCACAAAGCCATCCCAACAGCCCTAGCTGCTGCTCTCACACTGCAGGGCCCACAGGGACACAACACTGTGGCGGGACTAGAATGTTTCACTGACCTCGGGCCTTCCCGAAGAGACTCACAGCTCAGGGACTGTGACATGCCCATGGAGAGGGGTCTGAGCCCCAGGGCTTGGGTCTGGGCAGCAAGGCCTGTGTGACTGACATAAGAGGATGTCTGCTAGGCCTGAGCTTGCACAAAAGGAATGAAAGGCCTGGGTGGCCAGAGGAGATGGGCATCCAGACCAGGCAGGGAAGGCTGAAGAGCTCTCTGCAGCAGCTGACTCAGGCCTCTGGGGCCATCATGGAGCAGACAGCAAAGGAAATATTGTCCACAGTACCAGAGGCTGGGAATGAATGGAGTGGACACCGGAGGAGGCTGATTCTCTCAAAATGAGAGGCAAGTGTTTGTTGATTGGCTAACTGAGCTGCACCAGATTTTTCTAAACTTTCTTAGTCAAGAAAAATCTTGATTTCTTATGTTTGTGGAAGGGCCTGGGAATCTGCACATTTGATAAGAGCCCCCGGTGAGTCTCATGAACAGGAGGTTTTGACCCCAAATCCCATCTGTCCCTCAGTCACTGCTGCAGTGCCCTCTGGGAGTGGCGGCTGACTGGTGACCCCCACCTTGCCCACTACCCTCTGACACTCACTCCCATCTCCCCAGTCTCAGCCTCAGTCACTCCCAGGACAATCTCCCTTGTGAAGCCTGAGCACATCCGTCCATATTGCAGCCGGGGGAGGCCTCCCAGACCAGCCCAGGCTGTGGGATAATTTGATATTCAAATCCTGGCAAAGACCTGCTTCAAATTGCTGCAAATTAAGCTGATTTTGCCCCTCTGAATGAGGGATTTGCTCCTGTGGATCAACCCTCTTCCCAGGACTTGATGAGGTCAGGATTAGAGACGGGGAGAAAAAGCCTGAGGCTGGGGCTGGAGAACTGGAGAGCTGAGGGGCGGGGGGAGCCGAGACCCTGGAGTTAGCGAAGGTTCCCAGGGTCTCAAAAGGCAGCTCTACCCAGTGATGGCACAGCCTCTGAGGCCCAAATATGTCAGTTCCACTCCTCCATCCCCCCAGGAGAGCACAGCTCTGTTCCCAAAGCAGTTTGTGGACCTCATCCAATCTTTCCAAGCACCTGTATCCCAGGTGCTGATCACCCCCATTTCACTGATGAAAGGGGAGATGAGGCTCTATTGGTAAAGACAATCTGGACTCAACCACTGCCACCGACTTGCTATGTGACCTTGAGCAAGCGACCTCTCTGAGCCTCCTTGTAAGGATGACTGGTGATGCATGCACAGTGCCAGGCACATAGCAAGCCCTCCATAGCATGGGTCAATGTTCCTAGCCAAAGCCCTGAAGCTAGAAAATAGCTGGATGGAGAACGTGGGGCTCTCTAGACCTCAGGAGGAGTCAGTCTCCTGCCTTCTCCTGGAGTTCCGTGCCTTCTCCCAACTCTACCCCCTCCTGACAGGACCTCCCCCATCCCTGGCAGAACCTCATTTCCATCTGTTTTATCAGGGCCTGTACTGCATATTGCAGCAATTTCGAATTGCACCATTAAAGATTTTATGCTGGAGACATTAAAATTAAAAAGATCTATGTGCAAAGAGTCACAACGAATTTAATCAACTTGATTTAATAGAAAACAGCAAATGGAATTTATGATGCTCCAAAAGACAAGGGAATTTTTTTTCAACAAAAAATAATAAAAAGCACTTTGTGGAAAACAGAAAGTGGAGTGGGGTGGGGGTGGGGGCTCCCCATCTGAGAGTTGATCAGAACCTAATCCGCCGCGAACAACCCCAGTCGGGGCTGTTTGCCCACTAATCCCAGCTGCCATTAAAATATTAAAGATAAATCTAATCGTCTCTTTATCCAAAATAAGCGACTTTTGTGTGGGGAGAAAACATCTAACCCTTTGGGAGGAGAATTAGTCCTAATGCATCAAATGGAATTCGGTCCAGGCAGGGGCAGAATAGGGTTTAGAGGCAAATGAGATGGTAATAGAAATAAAACCCAGAATAACAAATTAAAAACCCTCATTTACACGAATTAAAACGGCTCACAAAAGAGCTGGAGGCCCAGCCCTGCCCTTCTCGGCCCCAGGCCCATTCCCCCCGCCCCCGGTCTCACTCACCCGCAGGCCCCAGAGGAGCCAAGGCCTGACCTCATCCTTGCAACTTTTGCCCCACACCCTCCTGGATACTTACAGGAAGATGCACCCAACATCCACTCTCGAAGCCCAGGCACAGGCTCGGTTTCTGAAGGCTCTCACCGAGTCTTCATTCATCTCCCCATCTCCCCTGCACCGGCTTTGGGGTCATACAGAACTTCATGCTTGTCCCAGTGCCCTCTCCTACTATGTGAGGTCTTGATTTGTTTCTATTTATTTATTTATTTAAAGTGTATTCTTTAGAGACAGAGCCTCACTCTGTTGCCCAGGCTGGTGTGCAGTGACTCAATCATAGCTCACTGCAGCCTCAAACACCTGGGCTCAAGTGATCTTCCTGCCTCAGCCTCCCGAGTAGCTGGGGCTACAGGTGTGCACCACCATGCCTGTCTATTCTTATTTTTTTTTTTTTGGTAGAGATGGGATCTTGCTATGTTGCCCAGGCTAGTCTCAAACTCCTGGACTCAAGTGATACACTGGCCTCGGCCTCCCAGAGTGCCGGGATTAGAGGCTAGAGGCGTCAGCCACCACGCCTGGTCCTAGTTTTATTTCTTAAACCCCCTGAGCCCCTATTACTTGGGGAAAATGAGGATAATAACGGCTCCTGTCCTCACACAGCCCTTCTCCCCAGCCTTGACCCCCACTGCTGCTCCCTGGCCTGGCTCCATGGAATTTGATGAGGCAGCAGCATATGGAAGGCCCAGCACTGTGTTTGATCCATGGGGACTGCTCGATCACAAGCTCTCACTAGAGTTTCCCCTGAAAGGATTCTTAGTCAGCTCAGCACTGAAGGACCCTAGGGAAGTCGGGCCTCCATCCCTGGGAGGAAGGACACCTAGCAATGGGCCTGCCAGGGGGACAGAGGGAGCAGGCAGCAGCCAGTTTGAGTAACTACGTGGGGTCAACCCCTGAGTTGCCACTCATGGGGGCTGAGGCCAGCCCAGATCTTCAGGGTTCTCCCTAAGCAGCCCCTTGCCCCACAAGGTTGCCTCAAGTTAGGCCCTGTGGCTCCTCTTGCATACCCTCCCCCGAACTGGGAACCCCTCCCCACCTTCTGCTCAAGGTCTGGATCCCCTCACATTAATAGCCTGCTCTCTGTCTTGGTGGCTGGACACTTCTCAAAGGAGACACATGCTCCCTCAGGAGGCTCCAGGGCCCTCTGTGAGCCATCACAGATTCATGAGGCCTCAGTACAGACAAGTGTGACAAACCCCTTCCTGAGAGCCTGTTTGGCCTGCCGAGGGGAGAGGGTGAGGAGGGGGCCCTTGTGCCCGAGTAACCCCCACCACACATACCCTACTGGAGCCCCCACACCAGGAGGGCCGGAATACACCTCTGACCTCCCCAGCCTTCCTGACAAATCCACTTGAACAGGAAACTCATGTTGACAGCATTCTATTATGGGATATTAAGTGGAATTGGATTGTGGGGCTAAACCTTTCCCTGGCTGGGTTTCTGCATTCGGTTGGCCTCCTCCCCTCTGCGCCTACCACAGTCCTTCCCTCCAGCAGGGCTCAGACGGGAGGGCGGGGGATTTCCTGCCCACCTTGGTCAAATTCTTCCCCCAGACTCTCTCCCTGACCCTTGGACTATGACAAATGGTGATTCTAGTAGTGATTTTCAAGAGAAAATTGGGCTGTGGCCATGTGAGAGTGGGTGACCTTCTTCCCAGCTTCTTCCCAGGATGGCTAAAAGAAAACATGAGGATGACTGGGCGCAGTGGCCCACACCTGTAATCCCAGCACTTTGGGAGGCCGAGGTGGGCAGATCACCTGAGGTCAGAAATTCAAGACCAGCCTGGCCAACATGGTGAAGCCTTGTCTCTACTAAAAATACAAAAATTAACTGGGCCTGGTGGCACGTGCCTGTAATCCCAGCTACTTGGAGGCTGAGGTAGGAGAGTCACTTGAACCTGGGAGGTGGAGGTTGCAGTGAGCCGAGAGTGCGCCACTGGACTCTAAAGAGGGTGACAAGAGCAAAACTCCATCAAAAACAAAAAAAAAGAAAGGAAGAAAGAAAAGAAAGAAGGAAGGAAGGAAGGAGAGAAAGAAAGAGACAAAGAAAGAAAACAGAGAGAAAGAAAAGAAAGAGTAAGAGAGAAAGAGAAAGAAAGAA
>NW_012116265.1:19755006-19782544 GCF_000951035.1 Colobus angolensis palliatus | reverse complement strand
AGAAAGAAAGAAAGAAAGAAAGAAAGAAAGAAAGAAAGAAAGAAAGAAAGAAAGAAAGAAAGAAAGAAAGAAAAAGAAAGCGAGAAAGAAAGAAAAAAGAAAACATGAGGAGATGGTGGGCAGGGTGGGATTTTTCCAGAGGGGTGTCCTAAGCCTAAGATTTGGTGGAAAAGCGTTGGGAGGTGATGGTCACAGGCAAAGGAGCTGGGGCCTCACTGCTGCAGGCCAGTGATCATTCTAGCTTCGTAGTCCAGGCCCCCTGTTGCCTCCTCTAGGAAGTTTTCCCTGCGTGGCCCATATTAAAAAGGGGAAACTGAGGCATGGTGAAAGCTAAGTTGCCAGGTCACACAGCTAGCAGGTGGTAAACGGGGAAATTGAGCCCAGGATCGTGTAATTTAAGAGCCAGTGTCATCAACCACTACACCACGCTGCCTTGTAGGTGATCTTTTCTTTTTTATTTTTTTGGAGACAGTTTTGCTCTGTCACCCAGGCTAGAGTGCAATGGCTTGATCTCGGCTCACTGCAACCTCCGATTCCCAGGTTCAAGCAATTCTCCTCCTGAGGAGGAGAATCAGCCTCCCGAGTAGCTGGGACTACAGGCATGCGCCACCACATCCAGCTAATTTTTTGTATTTTTAGTAAAAACGGGGTTTCACCATATTGGCCAGGCTGGTCTCAAATTCCTGACCTCAGGTGATACACCCGCCTTGGCCTCCCAAAGTGCTGGGATTACAAGTGTGAGCCACCGCGCCTGGCCCTTGTGGGTGATCCTGGCCTGGAGGAGATCTGGAAGAAGGAAAGGCGGAAAGACCCAGCACGTACAGCGCACCAGGGCCTGTCTGCATGCTTCATTTCCATCATGTCCCTAGGTCCTCTCAGTTTCACTGCAGAGCAGGTTCTCAAAAGAGATTCCCATTTTACAGAAGGAAAAACAGAATCGAAGAGGTTAAAGGAGCCCTTTCTCCACCCTTGTTCACGTTACAGGCCTTCCTCGGGAGCCCTCTCTTCCTCCCCCTAACACCTTGCCAAGTAATGCCGACCTGTCTTCATGCTCATAACAGTGTTCTGGGCAGTCTTCCTGGATGCCCCTTTCCTGAGACCTTGGCCCTGGCCCTCCACCTCCACCCTACCAGCCTTGCCATCTTCTCTCTCACTCCAAGTTCCCCCAGAACATGGCCATTTGCATCTCACCTCCCAGTCTTGCCCTTTGCCACCCACAGGCTTCTGTGCTCTGTCCCTGGCCAGTCACTGAGTGCAATGAGGCAGAGGCCCCGGCATGATCCCCCCATGGACCCATCCCAGTGCCAGGGTTTGGCGAGGCATTGAGAGCAATGGGTGGTTCTACAGGTGGGTTCTGTTGGCCTTCAGTGGAAAGGACTTGAGCTTGAGTCAGGGAACACCCATAGACATTTAGTAAAGGTGTATCAAAGAGGGGTAGAAGACATTTGGGATATATTACAATGTATTCAGGGAGGAAGAAAGTTTACAAAACAGTATACAGAAGGATCACTTTTTAAAAAATAGAAGCAAGGTCTCACTATGCTGCCCAGGCTTGTCTCAAACTCCTGGGCTCAAGCGATCCTCTTGCCTCAGCCTCCTGTGTAGCTGGGATTACAGGTGTGAGCCACTGCACCTGGCTCCCCATTTTTGGGAATACAAGTACTTACATGTTTAGAAAGCTGCCAAACAACATGTAAACCGAAATGTGTTAATGGCAGTTATCTCTGGATGATTTTAATGTTTTTCTTTTTATTTATCAGTATTTTCTTATTTTTCACCATGAACATGTATTACTTGTATAATAATAATAATAAAGGTACGTTGGAGTGAGGTTTTCCTGACAAGGCACTTTTCAGAATCTTGGTGATTTGTCTAAGTCTTTTTTTTTTTTTTTTTTCCTGCCCAGGCTGGAGTGCAGTGGTGTGATCTTGGCTCACTGCAACCTCTGCACTCCGGATTCAAATGAGCCTCAGCCTCCCAAGTAGCTGGGATTACAGGTGCCTTCCACCATGTCTGGCTAATTTTTGAATTTTTAGTAGAGACAAGGCTTCACCATGTTAGCCAGGCTGGTCTCGAACTCCTGACCTCAAGTGATTGGCCTGTGTCGGCCTCCCAAAGTGGTGGAATTATAGGCATGAGCCACCGAGCCCAGCCTTTCTAATTCGTGTTTGCCCCTAACCAACCACTGGCAGGGAACTTGGGTGTAGCAGGGGCATCTGGGAGTCATTGAGGCTGGGCCTTGTCTGAGCCCAGCAGGCTGGGGAATGGGAAGAGGTAAACCTAGGTCAAGAAGTGGGGAGGAGTAGAGGGACCTGGAAGGCTCTGAGCCATTGGTGGCCCCTGGAATTATTGGAAGCACCCTTGGGGCTAAGGAAGAAGGGGAAGGAGAAAGGCCTAGCAGTGGGGCAAGGATGACAGAAGGAGGGGACAGAAGGAGGTCTAGGAGACAAACCATGCACAAGAAGCGCCCTGTGGGAAGAGGCAGAAGTTCAAAGCCAGTGAGCCCATGGGAAAGGGGCAGGAGGGTGCTGCATCCCAGGTTGAGGCCTTGGAATAGAGACGGCAGTGACCCTTGGGATGGGCATCTAGAAGCCCAGGGCCCAGCCAGGACTGAAAACAAAGGGGCTCTGGAAAGAAGAGGTTTGGGGGAACCACTGAGGTGAGGCTTCACTGCAGAGGCAGGATGGGTTTGACCAAAAGAGGCGAGTTCAGATGAGGCTTCTATATGGCCATGGAGTAGGGTCAGCACCAAGACTGCTTCTCTTCAGCATCCTCATCACCAGTCTGGGAACTGTGCATCTGGTAAGGTAACAGGTTGGCCAATGACATTTGAGTTCTTTTGGGGAAGGCCACAAGGAGCATGGCTTTTGGAGTGTCCTGGGCCTGGACTCAAACCTCATCTCTGCCACTCACTTCTCTGTGGCATTAGCCAAGCTACATATCCTGTCCGACCCTTATTCTCTAAAATGGGATTTGTAACATAATAGGCAGAGTGTCTTAGTTAAGATCTTCTTTTTTTTTTTTTTTTTTTTCCTGCCCAGGCTGGAGTCTCACTCTGTCGCCCAGGCTGGAGTGCAGTGGCCGGATCTCAGCTCACTGCAAGCTCCGTCTCCCGGGTTCACGCCATTCTCCTGCCTCAGCCTCCCGAGTAGCTGGGACTACAGGCGCCCGCCATCTCGCCCGGCTAGTTTTTTGTATTTTAGTAGAGACGGGGTTTCACCGTGTTAGCCAGGATGGTCTCGATCTCCTGACCTTGTGATCCGCCCGTCTCGGCCTCCCAAAGTGCTGGGATTACAGGCTTGAGCCACCGCGCCCGGCCAAGATCTTTAGTTGATAGCGCGACAGAAACCCACGATGAGCTGATGGGAAGGCTGGAACGTTACAGCGCAACCTTGGCCAGGGCAGGAAGTGAACTTGAGCCAAAGGAGTGACTGGAGAGGGGGCTCCCATGTTGGCCAACTCCTTCATATCATCCTGATGCTCTAGCCATGGACTTTCTTCAGAGGCAGAAAAAATGGTTGCTGACAACTCTCGGGATTGTTGTGTTACATCTCCACCACCAGCAACAGACTAAACCCAAATCTGTCTCAAATCCAGAAATCCCAAGAAATTGTGGGGGGACCTAGGTCAGGTACCCATCCCTGAACCAACCAACTATGGCCTGAGAGATGAAGTCATTTAGAACACAAAGAACAGGGTCAAATGATCCACCTGCCTCGGCCTCCCAAAGTGCTGGGATTACAGTCATGAGCCACCATGCCCAGCCTATTCCTTTACTTTCTGAATAGACTTGTTTCACTTTACCGTATGGACTCACACTCTCTTGGGGTCTGGATCAGGATCCCTTTCTGTAACACTATGGCTTTGCACTGCTTGGATGTCCCTTAAGAAAGAACTTGCTATTCAGGTGCAAGAGTGCAGTTAGTAGATGGCCTCTAGCTGTAGCCCCTCTGAACTCCACTGCAGCGAACTCCAGAGTGACACAGGATCTGGCCATTTCTGCCCAGCTCAAGCTCCTGTAATGGACAGCCGTTGCTCTGAGCTCTGTGAGGTTGGCTGAGACGGCCAGATGTACACTGCAGTTTGAGGCTTCTTCTGCCCAGTCCTGCTTCCTCCTCTTCACCTTTCACAGGTGTCACCCCTCCCGGATAAGCCACTTGCACTCCCCAGCTTGTGTCCCAGCTGCTGCTTCCTTAGAGTCCCCAAACTGTTTGCCACAAAACCTCATTCCCTGAATTCAAATACTGACTACACAACTTCACTAGCTGCCTGACTGTAACCATGCTGTAACTCAGTTTCCTCATCTGTAAAAAGGAGAAAATAGAAGCACCCACCTGATGGTTTTTTTGTGAGTTTTAAATATGATAATCTGTGTACAGCGTTGAGCAAAATGCCTGGCACATAGTAAGCACTCAATAAACGTTAGCTGAGATTGCTAGAGGTAGTTGTAAATCTCAATAGATCAATGCTAGTCATATGTAAATGACAGAGAGTAGAATACCAAGTCAACAGGAATAAATCTTCAGGTGGATCTTCAAAAGACTGAAGAGTAAGAAATGTGGGAAGATGAGTCGCAATTGTGGACGAGTATACCACAGAAAAAATAAAGCTTGTAAATGAGATGGTTGATATACTCTGAGTTATCATTTACAAACAAGAAACAGATGACCAGACATCTGCACAATCCTTCACCATCTTTGGAACACTTTTCTGAGAGGCCTCTAAGAAAGCCAGGACAGGCCTCACTATCCCCACTTTACAGATGAAAGAACTGATGAACAGAGAAGCTAAAAGACTTGCCCCACAGGACACCACAAGTACTAGAGGCAGGATTAGAACTGTGGCTGTAACCCTGCTGCAGGGCAAGGGAGCCCCCAAATCGGGGCTCTGTCTGGGAAGGTTTTTTTTTTTTTTTTTGAGACAGAGTCTCAGTCTGTTGCCCAGGCTGGAGTGCGGTGGCACGATCTCGGCTCACTGTAGCCTCCGCTTCACAGGTTCAAACAATTCTCTGCCTCAGTCTCCTGAGTAGCTGGGATTACAGGCGCCCACTACCACGCCCGGCTAATTTGCGTATTTTTAGTAGAGATGTGGTTTCACCATGTTGGCCAGGTTGGTCTCGAAATCCTGACCTCAGGCGATCCGCCTGCCTTGACCTCCCAAAGTGCTAGGATTACAAGTATGAGCCACCGCACCCTGCTGAAAACAGCTTTATTGAGATGGCAGTGCTGCAGCTCTGTGACTGCCTCTGCAGAGCAGGACTAACTCACAGGCAATGTGTTGAGAGTAGCAGCTCCGGGGCAGGTCCGGAGTCACATTTATACCCACTTCAAATTGCATGCAAATTAAGGGGTAAGTTATTCAGAAATTTCTAGAAAAAGAGTGGTGACTTCTGGGTGTTGCCATGGCTACGGTTAACTGTCATGGTGCACTGGTGGGTGTGTCTTATGGGAGGTGCTTTAATCTCTTCTCTGTCTGGTCCAGAATCGAATCCAGCCTCTGTCCTCAGCTTTTTCTGTGCGGAGAATGCTGGGCATTATGGAAAAAAAACAAAACAAAACGAAACAGTAAGGCGCTTCCCAGTAGCAAAGCCAAAGTTGGTGGTACCTAGACCACTGCCAAAGCTATTCTAGGGGCCACCACTCAAGACGCGGGAGAAGGACATCCTAGATGGCAGGGAAGAGAAGAGAATGAAGTGAGTATCGAGTCTTATGAGGCTGGAGAGGAGAGACAGATCCAAGAAAGATTTCTAGCTGTTAGGACTTGGGGACAAACCAGATCTCTGCAATGACAGCAACCCTTCCATTTTCCGGCAGGTCAGAATGTTTGATTTCAAATGTTTCTCCATGGTATCACTGAGGAATCACTTGTGGCCCTCTAGTAACAGAGATCAGAGACCAGCGGCTTAAACGCTGAGCTCACTGGGGCAGTCCTGGGCTGATATGGTGGCTCATGGGTTTTTAGGCACCCAGACTCCTTCCTTCTTTCTGCTGTAATGTTGGCTTCCATTTTCAAGGTCACCTCACATCCAAAACGGCTGCTGGAATACTAGCCATCATGTCTGTGTTTCAGAAAGGAAGCCAGAAGAAAGGTGAAAAGAGCAAAAAGGGTGTGTGCCAAATGTCTTAGAGTCTTCTAGGATGAAGGAAGCTGGGAAGTGTAGTCTTTTATCTAGGGATAGTACCACTGAAAAAAAATAGGGTTCTCATACTAAGAAGGAAGGAGAGGATGGAAATTGGGATGACAGCCATACACATAGAGCCAGAATTTACAAAGAGATCTCTCTCCAAAGCCTTTCTCTTTATAATCCCATGCTAATCACAGCTCAAATTTTGCCCAAATTAGATTATTTAGAGAAATTAACATCCCTAGCTTAGATTGTGGTGGAGAGTAGGGTTAGGTACCACATTCACATCTTGCAATAATTTGAGTTCTGGGTTATGAGCAACTCTGATTTCACCACAAAGGGGATTTACTAGAAAGATACTGACTAGTGGCCAGGTGCGGTGGCTCAAGACTGTAATCCCAGCATTTTGGGAGGCCGAGTTGGGCAGATCACCTGAGGTCATCAGGAGTTTGAGACCAGCCTAGCCAACAGGGTGAAACCCTGTCTCTACTAAAAATACAAAAATTAGCCGGGCATGGTGGTGCTTGCCTGTAATCCCAGCTAGTTGAGAGGTTGAGGCAGGAGGATTGTTTGAGCCTAGAAGGTCAAGGCTGCAGTGAGCCGTTATCTTGCCACTGCACTCCAGCCTGGGTGACAGAGCTAGATTCCATCTCAAAAAAGAAAGAAAAAGAAAGAAAGAAACAAACAAAAGGAAGGAAGAAAGGAAGGAAGGAAGGAAGAAAGACACTGAGTAGCTCAGAGATTCACCAGTAGGTTTAGAGACCAGAATCAATGCCCAAAATCTTGCCACAGTACTAGTCTGATGAAGCTACTATGATTACTGTCACCTTCACTGGACCCTAGGCAAGTGCTGAAGCTCCCACTGCTACCACCATCAACCCTGGGCACGGAATTCTGTTGCAAACTTATTGCCTTGCAATTTGATCTTGGCTGCAACCACTACTGCTACCAGAGAAGATTCTCCATGGTTCTTGCTCTTCATGTCACTGACTCTGGCTAAAAGTCCAAGATGATTGCTTCTGACCGGTGGAGCCCAGGTCACATGGCCACATTCTAGCTGCAAGGGAAGCTGGAAAAGCAAATGTTTGGCATTTCCAGTTTCATTGCAGAATAAGAACTCTGGGCTGGGCACGGTGGCTCACAGCTGTAATCCCAACACTTTGGGAGGCTGAGGCAGGTGGATCATGAGGTCAGGAGTTTGAGACCAGCCTGACTAACATGGTGAAACCCCATCTCTACTGAAAATACAAAAATTAGCTGGGCGTGGTGGCACATGCTTGTAGTCCCAGCTAATCAGGAGGCTGAGGCAGGAGAATCGCTGAACCCAGGGGGCGGAGGTTGCAGTGAACCTAGACTGTGCCATTGCACTCCAGTCTGGGTGACCGAATGAGACTCCGTCTCAAAAAAAACAGCAACAACAACAAAACACACACAAAACTCTGTCTTCCACTAGGACTCGTAAGTTGGGGAATTTCCCTAAATAGGAATCAAATTGAAATGTAGAACAGTCCATAAAATAATCACTGTCCATTATAAGACTTTACATTGTTTCATGCAATCCTCACAACAACCCTACAACAACCCTCTAAAGTAGGCCTTACGTTCCCATTTTTTGCTTGAGAAAATGGAAGTTCAAAGAATGAAGTAACTTTCGCAAGGTCATTTAAATAGAAGGGCCAAGCTGCGCGCCTCAGAGAGCCAATAAGCACGGAATCTGGAAATGTCTTCTTGGGATCAGATCCTGGTGGTGCCTCTGCAGCCCACATCCCTTTCCTTTCCTTGACGAGATGCCCCATGGCCAAGGTCTCTGGCCCCCACCTGCTTTCTGGGTCTTTGGGGGAAGCTACCTTCAAGATCATGTGCTCTCTGCCTTCCTCACACCCACCTGCCTTTCCACACATTTACAACAGCTTAATAGCTTAATAGTAATGGCTGCTGTGGGCACCGACTGTTCATCGTGTGATCCTAGCTTTAACCCTGAATTTGACAAAGAGTTGGAAGCCAAACTTCCAGGAGTCAGAAGAGAGGCTACAGAGCCCTCGACCCAGGAGAAGCTGACATGGGGGCTGCCGGGACTCTGTTGGGAGAACACAGAAGTGGTTTTCAAAAAGACTTCAGGTTCCAAGGCCTCTGAGCTACAGACTATCGGAATCATACTCTGCCTTGGGAGAGCACTGGGTACTTTCAAATTTCTTCTGTGTAAATCCCAAGGCCATCTCTTCTCTCCATCTCCACTGCCACCCTCCACCCTGAAGCCATCCCCTGCTGGCTCTTGCCTGGACCACATTGTGAGTCTCCTTGCTGGCCTCCCTGTTTCACAACTACCAACAGCTTTCTCTCTCTCCCACTGGGGATAACATTCAAAGTCCTTGCCCTGGCCCAGGAGGCCCGGTTTATGAACCCCAATGAGCTCTTCCACCTTCCCCTCTAGCCTCCGTCACCTCCTTACTGGTCCTCAGAGACACCTACCTGGTTGACCCCCAGGACATGCACACGTGCAGACCCTCTAACCCCACCCCCTGCCCCTGTACCCCCCAAGATTGGCTTCTTCTCCCCACCCAGGTCTCTGCCCAAATGCTAACTCCTCAGAAAGCCCCCTCCTGCCCTGCATCCAAAAGAGGCCCCTCAATTAGCTGGGCGTGGTGGCACACACCTGTAATCCCAGCTACTTGGGAGGCTGAGGCAGGGGAATCGCTTGAACCCAGGAGGCGGAGGATGCAGTGTGCTGAGATTGCTCTACTGCACTCCAGCCTGGGCAACAGAGTGAGACTCCGTCTCAAAAACAAACAAACAAACAAAAGAGGCCCCTCCTGCAGTCACTCATACGGCTTGATTTCCTCCTTAGCACTTTTCACCTTCTTAAATGGTCTTGCTTATGTCCTTGCCTGTTTGTGAACTGTACCCTACAAGCAGAACATAAATTCCATGACAACAAGGGCTTTGCTTTCTTTCACCCCACTGTATTCCCACCAAGAATAGTAGCTGACACATAGTAGGTGCTCAATAAATATTTGTTGAAGGCATAAATACTCGAACAGATTGTCTTACAACAGTCTCATGGGGGGCTGTGAAACAGAACACGTGCCCTCTCAGGGCATCAGGATGGTGGCAGCCCCACCATCGGAGCCTGAAGGGGAACCTGAAACACAGCCTAAGGTGGCCAGCCAGGTGGTGATGGACAGTCCTGTATGGCTGCGTCTTTCCATTGTTCCACACTGCCCGAAGCTGAACTTGGCAGGAGAGACAAAGACGTGTGCTGATGTCTTGCTTTTCCCTTGAGAGGCTAAAGAAGGGTTAATGCTGAGGGAGTCGTGATGTAGGGACTGTGGGCAGCTAAAACCTGATAGGTGATATTTTGCTGGGATGAGACCCTCAGCTGAGCTACAAGGGGCACCCCTGACAGAAGGCCTTCTACAGGGCTGCTGGAGGCATTACCAGGAGCCTGTTCCTTCCCTCCCACTCCCCCAGGCCCTCCAAGAAAACTCTAAGAGTACAGGTGACTCCTTGGGCACTTGGAAAACTAGAAGAAAAAAAAACCAGGCCCAGGTGTCTGAGGTCAGATGTTCTTAGCAGTCCTGGGTTCTGGGGATGCCCCACAGCCTGGACCTGGGTAGCTCTTCCCAAGCCCTCTGAGGACCCCTTCCTTTCTTCCCTCCCATTCTCCATGGGCCATGGTAGCTCAAGCATTCTGGGGACAGGGTTCACCTCCCTCTATCCAGGATCCCTTTCTCTGCTTGAGGCTGTGGTTCTATCTTTAAGAAAATCAGAATGCAGTGGACTTGGACTCCAGCTTGGCCCTGGGCAGCTGTGTGTTGCTGGGGAGGTCACCCAGCCTCTCCAAAGTTGCTTCCTCATTTGAAAAAATAATACACACCTTTCAGGGTAGTTGGAAGGATTCACTGAGACAATGCGAAACATCCAGGAATTAATAAATGTTCAGTGTGTGTAGGTTAAATGTGAGTCAAAATCCCTCCTGTTTTCCTCCCAGCATGCGCCTCTTTACTGAACAAAGGGAACTGAATATCTGGTCCCATGTCTGATGACGGGAGGAGGTGAGAGCAGGACCTTTGGGGAAGGCACATCCCAAGACTCTCTCAAGAGAACTGTCCAGCACAAGGAAAAATAAGGTTTACCCCTCAGGGTAAGCCCAAAATACACAAGCGTATTACAAAAGTAAAACACATTCATGGGTGACAGATTCATAATGGGATTATTGATTCAAACATAGATCCTTTCTCTTCCCTGCATTTTCCAACCCCTCCCAAAAAATTGTTGCTGATGGCTGGGTAGTGACTCAGGGAGGCAACTAGCAAGGGAGAATGATTTGGCTGTAGCTGGTGCCACAAATGACCAGTAACCAAAGCAAAGGGTAGAGACAACATCCTCCCTCTTCCCTAATTGCCCTCTTGGAGTTTTAGTGTCTTATTTGTGACAAGGGGGACAGAACTTCTGGCCTCTCACAGAAGTTGAGTGGATTAGAGGTGACAAGGGGCCTGACACCCATTCACAATAGCAGTAACAGCCACCATGTATTGAGTCCCCAGGGTCAGACACCATGCTAAGTGCTTTAAATATGTCACCCCCTCCCACCACTGGCCCACGTTCCAGGAAGGCAAGGACCAGGTCTTTGTTCCCTCACCACACTGACAGTCCCAAGTACAGTATCCTGCTGCATCATAGGAACCTTCATTTGTAGCCTTTTTGTATACTCACAGTGTAGAGTGATTCACCATGTGCAGCGCTGGATAGTTCTAATCTTCATGACACTTTTTTTCTTTTTTTTTTTGAGACAGGGTCTCACTCTGTTGCCTAGGCTCGAGTACAGTGGTGCCATCTCAGCACACTGCAACCTCTGCCTCCCAGGTTCAAGCAATTCTCCTGCCTCAGCCTCCCGAGTAGCTGGGGTTACAGGTGCCCGCCACCATTCCCAGCTAATTTTTGTATTTTTAGGAGAGACCAGGTTTTGCCATGTTAACCAGGCTGGTCTCTAACTCCTGACCTCAAATGATCCACCCGCCTTGGCCTCCCAAAGTGATATGAGCCACCATGTCTGGTCTTTTATGATAATTCTGAGGGGTGGGTCCTACTATTATCCCCATTTTATGGATGAAGAAACTGAGGCACAGAGGGGACGAAGAGGTTAGATAATATTCCCAAAGTCTCCAAGCAAGTGATAGAGTGGGAGTCTAAACCCAGGCTCTCTGACTCTAGAGACCATGCCCTTGTCCTTTATGATAACTCAGGGGGCCAAGGGATGCCCACAACCCCATTATCGGGCTGTTTTCTAGGTAAAGCAATCAATGTTAAGAGAGAAGACAAATGATGAGCTCAGAGAAGACCCAGGTTTGGACTCAGTGTGACCAAGCTAAATGCCTCTGAAAGAGTTCACTTCACTCCCCACACCCCTGGCCCAAGTTTTGGGGACCTGCATTTCCTTGTAGGGTCCGCCCCTGTAGTCCACAAATGTCTTTTTTTTTTTTTTTTGAGACAGAGTCTCCCTCTGTCATCCAGGCTGGAGTGCAATGGCATGATCTCAGCTCACTGCAACCTCTGCCTCCTGGGTTCAAGCAATTCTCTCACTTGAGCCTCCCAAGTAGCACATGCCACCACGCCCGGCTAATTTTCGTATTTTTAGTAGAGACAGGGTTTCACCATGTTCGCCAGGCTGGTCTTGAACTCCTGACCTCAAGTGATCTGCCTCCCTCAGCCTCCCAAAGTGCTGGGATTACAGGCGTGAGCCACCGTGCCTGGCCACAAATGTCTTAAGGTTGGGTCCAGCCCAAGCTGGGCAGCTGTGGAGCAGTAACAATGATACCTCAAAAGCTCAGAGACAGTCCCATAGCCAGGAGTCTGTCAAGGAGTCCAGCTCCCAGGGTGGAGCTGGCCACAGGTGGAAGCTGAGTCCTCCCTTCACCTTCAGCCTCTGGCAAGGGTGCTTCTCAGGGGACCTGGGGTTGTCCTGGTCCCCAGCCTCCTACAGCAGGATGGTGACTGTCTATCTGGTATTGGGAACTGGCAGCTTCAGACATGGGGTTTGGTCAAGAGATTTTTCATCCTCATCTCCTGGCAAGAGCCGACTTCATCACTCACATGCTTGTTTTCCATCACTCACGTTTGCCCATCAACTGGCATCTGGCTCATCGTGGATGTGTCATGATAAGTCAGGGACATGACAGATGCCATTAACATAACATCCTCATCCATCCTCCCAGGGTGGGCTGGCATAGGGAGTGGGCTGAGAGAGGGATGGAGTCAAAAGAGAACAGCTTCTGACATCAGACTCATGAGTTTGACTCATCTGACCTCTGATGCTTAGTAGCTAGGTAACCTCTTAGGCAACCTAAGTTTGTGTATCCATAAAATGGGGACAGAAATTCTTTTCTGCCCGGCAAGTCTACTGCTTTGCACAACTCCAGAGGGCACCATTCACATTGTTGTCTACGTGAGTGGTGTTACTTGGGACCCAACTCCATAGAACATAAGGTGAAGAATGCCTTGAGATTGTGTATCACTGAGTCTGTATTTAGCAAGCAAGAATTGCTATGCCAACTTTCGGATGTGGAACCAAGGTGCTAATGGAGTTGTAAGGAATAGAGATGACACCATGTAAGGGGCCTGGGACGATGTAGGTGCACAGTAGGTATGGCCTTATTATGGGATGCAGAGGCACCCCTCTCCCAGATATCTCCTGCACCATGAGATGCCCCTACCTAATTCCAGCTGCCATGTGGACCGAATCAATGGGGGTGGAGACCCTACTCACAATAGCCCTGCTAGCAAGGTCTAGATTCCACATCCTGAGGCGCCTCCCCCTCTTACCTCTCAGGCTGTCCCCATGGCAGCCACGAGGGTACCAGACATCTTGGCAGTAGGCTGGGTATGGCTAGGGGGTTTCTTTCCATTTAGGGGTTTGCACCTGACTAGCAAAGAAATCCTGGATGGAATCTTCCCAGCCTGGTTTTCCAATCTCTGCTCAAAGCAACGGACCTTGTCCTTATCTCTCCATAGGGTGCCTTCAATTCAAGGAACATTAAAACTGATCATATGCTAGGAGGAGAGGGGAGCCTCAAGGTCGATAAGATAGTTCCCAGCCCCAAGAAGGTCACAGAAGAGTTAGCTGATGTAGTGGAGTGCGGGGGAAAGCAACTCACCTTTTAATTGCCTCTCACCCCCTTCCTCCTTCCTCTCCCTCCACATCAACAATCCCTTCCTCTTCATTCTGTTTGCTCAATGAACTCTGAAGTATAGCAGGGCCCTTGCCTTGTCTGATTTACTGTGGAACCCCTGGCTACTAGCTCAGAGCTAGTATCTCAATACATATTTGTTGAACGAATTGGGTGGAAGAATCAAGTCCTCCGGTGAAAGTTGGGCAGGCTTCATGCTTACTCTAGGAAGAAGTTTGGATGTCCATGGTTGTTCTCCAAAAGCAATCATCACCGCTCCTCTTTCCCACCAGGGACTCCTATTTCCGACCCATTTATCATTCATTTATTGGGCCAATATGTGTTGAGTAGCTCTTCCAAACTAGGCACTGTACCTTGTGCTGGGGAAGCAAGCGCTGAGCTTTCTCCACCCCCACATCGACCTCTGCACACCTTGGCCTGATCTTTTCCTGGCTTACCACCACACACACCGTCTGGGGCACTTACCTCTCCCTTGTTCCACCGTTTACACAGAGGTGCCATATCCAGGCCGCTCTGATGCTGCCAACCTGCATAGGAGTTGAGGGAAGGAGGTCTCCCAGTCTCTCACCTCTGCCCTTAGCCCATCCTCCCACCTGACCTCAAGGACCTGTCCCTGCCAGAATCTGCCCAGAGCCCCAAGCCACTCTGTCTCCCGGAATAGCCCTGAACCTGAACATGAACCTGAACCTGAACCTGGTTGTCTCACCTCGGTCCCTGGGGTCCCTGCCCATGGGCATCCTGCAGAACCCACCCGGTGCTCGACCCCCAACACCCTGGCCCCTCGACACTCCCTGCGGCGGGAGCTGCCAGCTTTTTGGAATTCCTAATCGCTCCTGGCCCCGGTGATTGGCTGCTCAGCTCTGACCCCACTTGGGCTGTCGCCTGGTTGGATAAAAGGGGAATCTCCTTGGGCTCCAGAGCATTAGACACCGGAAGGGGCACCTGGGACCAACTTTGCGAAGCGGGGAGCTCGGCGGGGGGGTGGGGGGAGCTAAAGACCTGCGGCCTCAGCCCCTCCAAAGAACCGGGAGATGACGGGGAAAGCAGGGGAAGCGCTGAGTAAGCCGAAGTCCGAGACAGTGGCCAAGAGTACCTCGGGGGGCGCCCCGGCCAGGTGCACTGGGTTCGGCATCCAGGAGATCCTGGGCTTGAACAAGGAGCCCCCGAGCTCCCACCCGCGGGCTGCGCTCGACGGCCTGGCCCCCGGGCACTTGCTGGCTGCGCGCTCAGTGCTCAGCCCCTCGGGCGTGGGCAGCATGGGGCTTCTGGGGCCCGGGGGGCTCCCCGGCTTCTACGCGCAGCCCACCTTCCTGGAAGTGCTGTCCGACCCGCAGAGCGTCCACTTGCAGCCACTGGGCAGAGCATCGGGGCCGCTGGACACCAGCCAGACGGCCAGCTCGGGTAGGTGAGGAGAGGTTGCGCTGCTGCCTGACTGGGGGGCGACAGCTGGGAACCCCGCGCCGTCGGCTCTCGTTTGCTGGACGAGGCCTCCCGGCGGAAAAGTTCTCGCCAGGCCGGGGTCGCCACCCGGGGCCTTGGGCCGACGCACCTGGTGCCAGGTCCCGGGAGGATGCTTCGGTGTCCGCAGGGTTTCGGCCCCAAGCGTTTCGGGCGGCCGCGCAGTTCTCCAGTCCCCGCGTCGGGCCGGGCTCGGCCACAAGACTCTGTTGGGGCTCCACTGAAAACGGGGTTTTGGGTGTCGGAGCCCGTGGTGCAGGGTCCCCGGCCGGGTCGGAGGGTCCCAGGTCCGCGGCTCCACTGCGGGCCCGGCCTCGTAGAGGATCCGCACTCCCCGAGCCCAATGCTGTTCCGGCTTCGGCCCCATCCCTGGTGTCCAAAGTTGTCTGTTTCCTTCTCGTTCCCCATTCCCAAACCCCGCTTTGGTCAATTGGGGTTTATTTTTCACCCCCACGAGCTGAGACAACCCGGCCATCACGGTAGCCAAAGCGGCCGCCATCCGCTCCCACGTAAGCGCCTCTGTATACCAGAGCCCGGAGACGTGCGGGCTCGGGGACCCTGGGTGACCTCTCCGCCTTCTCCCCGCGCTGCTTTGCCGGCGGTGCGTCGCGGCCTGCTCGACCCTCCGATTCTTGTTTGAGCTTGGCAATTCCCCCGATTTTTCGTTGCGTTTTATTTTGTTTTACTTGAAAAGGCAACGAAAATCGGCGCTTCGCAGGCTCTTGGGCCTTGGGTGGGGAGTCATTGTGCCGCCCTGCGAAAAGGACGGTGCCCGGCAGCCCCCAGTCTTCCCGGAGCCCAGCTCCCCACGCCTCGGCTACGCTCCCCGCTCCTCGGGGCCAACTTTCTGGCCCGGGGCACTGGGGCTGGCCGCGCAGGGCAGGGCGCAGCAGGGTCGCGAGCGCTGCCGGGGGTCTCTGCGGCCCCCTAAGGCTACCTCGCTCTCTGTTGTCCCGGTCCCAAGCGTGCTGGGGCCTTTGCCTCTCTTACAACGAAATCTGTTCAAAACCTCCGGATTCGGGCCCCGGCGCGGGAGAGGCCAGCCTGAGCTCAGGCATGGGACGGCCACCGGGGCGCCCGAAGGCTTCCTGGGGAGACAGAGCAGGTCCCCGCCGCTCGCGGAGGCGGCCCAGGGTGGGGCCCTCGCGGGTTTCGGGCACCGCCGAGCGCGTCCCCCACTCTGCCGCATGTCACTCCGCCCGCTTTTCAGATTCTGAAGATGTTTCCTCCAGCGATCGAAAAATGTCCAAATCTGCTTTAAACCAGACCAAGAAACGGAAGAAGCGGCGACACAGGTGAGGCCCCCGCGGCGCTTTCTGTTACCTCTCCTGCCCGCGCACCCCGCTGCAGTCCACCGTTCCGGGCTCGGATCTCTCGGACCCTATTTTCGCCGACCCCGGATCTGAGGTCTGAGGCCGTGCCAGGGCGCAGACCACGCGTTGTTTGCCGGAATCTGTCCGGGGCCTTGGCGTCCGAGCTGTGTGAGCACGATGAGTAGCCGCCGGGAAAGCGGCTCGGTTCCGGCTTTCTCCTCCTTGTGCAGGAGAAACGAAGGCTCCAACACAGGCCAAACTGAGCCACAGAGCGGGTAGCGGTTCCCGGATCCCCATACCAGTATATTCCGAGAGCCACACAGACCCCGCGGCGGGCAGATTAGCTCCCACCTCCCGCCAGAGCCGGTTCTTTGCCCTCGGCCTCACACGCCGCCCCCATTTCTATCCCGGCGTCCCTGTCCTCTCTGCCAACTCCCTAAGCTTTCAGCTCCCACCGTTCTCCAAAGCTGGAGCGGTCTCTGCACTGACAGAGCATTTTCTTTTGATTTCTGCTCGTTCGTGATTCCCACCGAGTCGCTTCCCTTTCGTGAGCCTCAGTTTCCTTGTCTGTAAAATGGAGTGGGAGGCGATGTAGACTGGACGGTCCCACCAGCCGTAGCTGGAGTAGGGTAGGCTGCATCGGGGTACAGACTAGAAAGGGTTTTTTTTGTTTGCGTTTTTGTTTTTGTTTTGTCTTTAAATGAAAATTACTTGCACAAAGTTAAAACTCAATAGATGTCGACAGGTATATCTTGAAAAGTAACCTACCCTTCTCCCCACCCCCGCCCTCATTCCTTTCCGCATCAGCCACACTGCTACCAGTTCCTTGGGTATTATTTGTAAGGTGGTTTTCAAGGAAATGAAGGAGGGAGAACCAAAAATCTGCCTGCCTTTCTGAGGGTGCCGCTCGCAGATGCTACCCCGGCGCTCACCTCGGAGCTGTTTCCTCGCACCCCACTCCGTCCCCATCAGGTGGGGCCGCCGCAGGCTCTGCTCTCTTTTCGAGACATTTCTCCACTAGGGCTTTCTCGGCAACTCCCCCCCGCCCCCGCCCCGACCCACATCCTTTTTTCTCACCCCAATTTGTTCTCAGCCTCTTTGCACCCTGTCTCTCTGCGCTTTTCTATGCTTCGTTCTTCCTTGGCCGTGGGAAACTCACGGTTGACCCCCCAACTCCCAGCTCGCCACCTTTTAAAACGGCCTATCCTGACCCCTCAGGCCCCAATAGGTTTGGGCTTGAATACAGGTGAACTTCGACTTGGTTTCTCCGGACCTCGGTTTATTCTTTATTTCCGGCAGCTGTTTGCTTTTGTTTAGTATTGCTTTATTTTAAAAGGAAAAAGAAAATCTTTTTTGGTCTTGATCTTTGGTCTTTTTTTGTTTGTTTGTTTACATTCAATTCATCCAGCGAATATTCATTAAAACACTTTTGATGCACCGAACACTGGTGCCAGGGTGGGTAATCCCTCATCTTCCCCAAGAAGGGGACAGGGATCTTGCAGGGAGGGCAGATCAGAGACCCGCAAAACTGCTCTTGTGCTGGTGCCAGGAGGTGTGGGAGGGGTTCCCATAGCATGGAAAGCCCTGGAAAAGGCAGCCCCAAACCCTGGGTACAGGAGCGGGATTTCCACATCAGGACATCTCACAGTGTGGCACTTGGAGCTGGGTGACCCGTCGCGCAAAGTCCATGCTTAAGGTCTCTGACCGTCTGTTTTCACCTGTCACTCTCTTGGCCAGGAACACCTTTGGGCGCTTTGGTGGGTTTTCTTAGGGGCAGAACAGCAACTCAGCAACACCAGGGTATTAACTGCCTGGGGTTTCTATTTCTGGTGCATGAAGGGAGAAGGTTATTGGAGAGAAGAGAATGGCTACTGATTTCAAGTGCTTTTTTTAATTAGGAAAAAATACATTTTACTCGAGCTTCTGTCATTTGGGGATTTGGGGTAAGAGCCCCTGGAATCTGGTGATGAGAGATGGGCTTGTTTTTATCTCCCAGAAACAAACTAGACTTAAAAGCGTTTTGGGGGGGGGGGTGGACAAAGTAGCCACAGTGACAGTCTCTCAGATTTTGCTCTTTCACTCTACTGGGAAAGTTCAGCTCCTCTTCAGACTGGACACAACAGGAGCCTGAAGGATCTCGGGTTCTGCATAAACCAGGAACACAGGCTGGGTCACATTATGGGGGAAGTGTGTCAGCTCTGAGGCATGAATTCGGGAAAGTTTGGCAGATTTGAGTTTTTGTTTTGTTTTTGAAGAGAGACTCTCCCAAGTAGAGACTGGGACTTGAATGGTTCTACATGACCTATAATCGGCTCTCCTCTTTGAGAGACTGCCTTTGTGCCTCAGTTTTCCTGGTTTTGGAAAGGACTTGCATTTTTTGATTGTTTGTTTTGGTGCTCTGTCCATGAGACCTTCAGCAGATGGCAGAAGCGAAAAAGTGGCAGATCTTGAAAATTCTCAAGAATTAACTTTGTGTGTGCATAAGCATTTCACATCACCGACCCCCACCCCCAGATAATAGGAGAAACGATTTAGAATCAAACCAGTCATTTTCTGTAAAGAGCACAATCTTTCTTCCCTGAATTATCCCCCAATTTATTAAAGTGGACACCAGCACAAGGAGTGTGTGAAGTTCAAATTTGCACTTTTGGGTTGTGTTAGATGACGGCGAGAGCACAGCAGTGAGGGATTCTACATCCCTGTGCTGGCGCCAGGGTCTGACCCCAGGGGGCCAGGCAAGGGCTGGACCATTTCTACCAGTTCAGTTTGCGGACGCTGGACCATATTGCCTGTTGGCTTGTTAATGAGGTTTCAGGATAAAGATCACCCAAAACCTGGTGAAACTAAGGTCTGAAAAGAGAAGAGCTTGTGTCTGGAAGTAGGTGTTTAGTGGTTTATTCAAGAAAGGGGACCTATGAATCCCCTAATGTTGGAGGCAAAATTTTACGGGTTGGGGCATATTTATTTGCCCATTTTCCTAGGATGAGAGAATGTAGCTTTTACCAGATTCCTAAAGCAGTTTATAACACAAAATAGATCAATATGAACTGCTCTGTGGGGGTGGGCAACTGTGCCTGTGGGCTCTCAGGGTGGCCCGAATGGAACCCCCTCCAGGTGTGTGGCTGAGTTTGGAAGTATGGGGTGATTGGAAGGTGGTCTTTCCCTTCCCAGCACAGAACAGGACGGGAAAGGCTCTGGGCAGTGCTGGGAAGCTAGCAGGTCTGGGTAGTGTCGAGGAAGGGCAGGGGAGGAGGAAGGGGCACTGGGGTGAGTTGAGGGAGTAGGAGATTCAGTTCTCAGCTGTATAAACACTGAGGTTGAGGCTGCATTTGACCTTCTGGTGAATCTTCTAACTTTGAAAGGCATTTAAAAATTCATCTCTAGTGACTGTGAGACTGTAAGCTTTTAAGTCTAGTTTGTTTCTGGGAGATAAAAACAGCTTTCCCCGGGAAGCTGGTCTGGGTGGAGCTGGGCTATTTAGTAATCTGGTAAGCCCTCTTCTCTGTGCTTGGGAGGAAGAGGGGCTTTCTGCTTTTCTAGAATGTCCTTCTTAACAGCCTTTCCTCCAGAGCACCTCCAGAAAGATTCCCAGTGTGAAATGTCATTGAGGGCTGGAATAATGTCCACCCCCCAAAACACAGGAAGGGTAGTGTGAGCCTCAGCCTTGAATAAGAAAAGTCCAGAGGGTTAAACTATGAGACAGACAGAGAGAAACAGAGAGACAGAGAGAGACAGAGAGACAGAGAGAGACAGAGAGACAGAGGGAGAGAATTTGTGTCCTATTGTGCTGAGCCAGCCTGGGGAATTTGGAGTCTGCCCAGGAAGCACAGAGGAAGGTGGTTCTGTCCTCTCTGAGACAGGCTCTTTTAGTTTCTGGTGTCCTGAGAGTTCGGTCTTGCTCCCCTCAGGACAATCTTTACCTCCTACCAGCTAGAGGAGCTGGAGAAGGCATTCAACGAGGCCCACTACCCAGATGTCTATGCCCGGGAGATGCTGGCCATGAAAACGGAGCTACCGGAAGACAGGATACAGGTAACAGCCCTGAGTCCCTCTCCCCTCCCCTCCCCCCTCTCTCGGTGACATCTACCACTACAGGGTTCCAGATGCCCATGACCCCGCCTCCCAGTCCCACTGTGGGCATGTGCTTGCCTGCGATCATGTTCTCAGCCTATTTAAGCTGACCACCTGCCATGTGAGATGGGTGCTGTTGGGGGATGAGAGGCACCCAGTTGTGGCCTGGCTGTTGTTCCAGACTATAGGCTTCCCAGGGAGTATGTCAGACAGACCCTGCAGGGGTGTGGGGATGAGAGATGGAGTACTGGAGGGGCCCCCGGTCCTGGACAGGGTCTCTGTTGAGGCGGAGGTCCCCTTGGTACAGCTAAATGTCTGTTCCAAGGCCAGAGGGGGCTCCAGGCCTCTGGGTGGCTGTGAAGAGGAAAGTGGCTTCTAGTCCTGACCCCAGTCTGTTTCCCTCCTCTCTGCTCCCCTCCCCATGATGAAAGTGTTACCCTTTCTCTTCCTGCTTCCCACCACTGCTTCCACCTAAGGTTCCTTCCTCCCACTCACAGCCCAGCAACTGCTGCCCTGACCTGCTGCTCCTTTTCTTCTCCCCAGACTGGCCCAGGATGTGAGCTGGGGCAGGGCCCTGCAGGTGGCTCACTAAGCCCTCCTCCCCTCCTGGGCAGTTTTGTGGCATAACTAGCCACTGATCTGGGCATGTGGTAGGCATGGGGCATCCACTTAGCAGCAACAGGACCTTGGCAAGTCCAGAGTCCCCTACTTGGGCAGGAGTAGGGCTGTGTAATCATTTCTCTGGGACAGGATGGAGTCTGGGCAGGGCCTCTATGAGGCAGAAGGAGTGGGGCAGGAGGAACATTTCCAGAAGATTTGGGGTTGTCTTAGCTGGTGCTCAACCTTCAGTGAAAGCTGTTCCCATCGCCTGAGCGGTCCAGAGCTAGGGCTGGGGCATGTGGGCCGGGGGCTGGTCCTGACTTCCCGGAACTGCTCTGCTCTGCATCTCCTCCCACCTAGGTCCCTTGTGTCTCCAGGTGTGATGTGTGCCTGGGAGGCGGGGGGGGAGCTGAGTAAGGTGTGTGAGTTGCTCTGTACTCTCTCACTGGAGGACCAGAGAATGTGAAATGAGGCTGTGAGGCCTTCCTCTCCCCTGGAAATCTATTTGGAATTTCAGCTGATGGTTTTAGACATTGACACTAACAATAAGCTCAATTATTCATAAGCAGATTATGTTTGGTGCATTATCCATGGTGGCCTGGACCCATTACCCTCCACCCAATTGGGTTCTAGTCAGGTAAGCTGGGCAGTGACATTGAATTGTGTGTGTGCACGTGCGTGCGTGTGTAAGTCAAGCCTTACACTTCATGGCAGTAACCCCTGCCTGGCCTTCATTAGCATAAAGTTGGCCATTCCAGGTGGCTGCGGCAGGGAGGAGCAATGACAAATCCCCACTGTTGGCAGGCCCACATTTGCAGTATTGACCAGAATGAAGGAATAGCTTGTCTCTTGCAGTGGGTTGTCCTAAAATCCGCTTGGTAGGTTAGGCAGGGGAGGGCGGATGAGGTGTTTGAAACCTGCTGAGCTCAGGATTTGGGGGCAGGCTCTCCCTCAGCTATAACTGCATTGCTACAAATGCCCCAACAGCCACATTTAACTTCACAGGGCTTTGTTAAGGTGCTTGGGGGTTGCCTATACGGTGGTATCTGAGGGCAGCAGAACCAGCACGAAGGAGGTTGGGGTGTGGGATGAGGAGAGCTCATTGCCCTGGGACTGTGAGGATCAGCTCTGCAATATGTGGATATCGGAGAAATGAGGGAAGAGTCTCAGAGCCTTTGAGCACCACAGGCCTGAAGGCTGCCCGCAGAAGCTGTCTGTGAGTTGTCAAGTCGTCTTGCCCCAGTTCAGTAAAGTGGCCTGGGAAAGATCTTGGTATGCATCAACAGCAGTCACAGTGATCGTTTCCAGAGGAGTTTCCATGTGCCAGGTGTTCTCCTGAATTCACGACATGTATAGGACAGGCAGGGCGGTACAGTGGTTAGGGTCACTGACTCTGGGGCCAGACTGCCTGGGCTCCTGGCCGGGCTTCACCTCCCAGAACCCCTCAGTCTTCATCTGTACAACAGGGGTGACAGTGGCACCTGCCTCTTGTGCGGAGGCAATAAGCCATATGTGTGCAGTGTTCAGGGCAGTGCCTGGCACGTGCCCCCAGCTCACTCGGTGTCAGATCTGATCTTATTAAATCCTGGTGACAATCAGGGGCTGAAGACCATGAATTTCCTCTGAGAACTGAGGCAACTAAGTCACAGCCACTTGCCCAGGCCCCACAGCTAGTAAGTGGGAAACACAAGGCTCAAACCTAGCTCTGAATCGGAAGCCCACAGTGGCACTGCCCGACTCTTCTGTTCGAAGTCTTCGCTTTGACTTGAAGCTCGGGGAGCAGAGGTGATTTGAAGTCAGGCGGGGGACCTGTATCACAGTAAAGATAATCAATGTTTACTGAGTACCAGGCACTGTTCTTAAAAAAAAAAAAAAAAAAGGCCCAAAACTCACTTATATAACAAAATTATTTTTGAATGGGCAAATTCTGTACATGAGTTCAAGAGGGTGAAAAGCAAGTCCTTCCCCTCCCTCTACTAGCAGCCCACCCATGTCTTTCATTTCCTCACAGAGCTAGTTCATGTATATTCAGCAGAGTCCTCAGAACACCCATGAGCTAGGGGCTATTATTCCCATTTGACAGATGGGGAACCTGAGGCACAGACAGAGGCCAGAGTTGAGTCCCTTTAGACTCCAAAACGCTTGCTTCTCTACCTTGCCTTCCCTCCCCATCATTTCCCCTCCACGTGTTGGCTGCCACTCCTGAGCCAGCCCCCTCCCAGCCCAGCTTTGGGTCAGAAGACTCTGTAGGTGAGATGAGCCGGAAAGGGGAAGTTAGTACTGGCTCCAAGTCTGGAGTTAGAAATTCTCCGCCACGCAGTGGCTCAGGCTAACACTTTGGGAAGCCAAGTTAGGAGGATTGCTTGAGCCCAGCAGTTTGAGACCAGGCTAAGCCAAAAAAAAAAAAAAAAAAAAAATGAGACCCTGTCTTGGAAGAAAAGAAAAAGAAATTCCTGGCCGGGTGCAGGGGCTCATGCCTGTCATCCCAGCCTTTTGGGAGGCTGAGGTGGAAGAGTTCCTTGAATCCAGGAGTTTGAGCCCAGCCTGGACAACATAATGAAATCCCCATCTCTACAAAAAAATTTTTAAAAAGTAGCCAGGCGTGGTGATGTACGCCTGTGGTCCCAGCTACTCAAGAGGCTGAGATGGGAGGACCACTTGAGCCCAAGAGGTAGAGGCTACAGTGAGCCGCGATCGCACCACTGCACTCTGGCCTGTGTGACACAGTGAGACTCTGTCTCAAAAACAAACAAACAAACAAACAAAAGCAGAAAGAAATTATCAAGGTGGAATGGAAAGGTTATTGAACTGGAGATCAGGAACCCGGATTTTAGCTCCAGCTCTGACATCTAGTGCGGCAGAGGCTAGGCCACTTCCCATCTGTGAGCCTCAGTTTCCCCGTCTGTAGAAGAAAGAGGTGAGATCCCTTCCAGGGAGGTGCCTCCTGAGGATTCCCCCACCACAAGCCCCTGGGCTGCCGTTGGTGGAATGGAAGTGCAGGGCAGGTGAAGTTTCACAGGCCCAGATGGACCGCTGGGGCATACACCCCGGCCAGGCCAACCCAGGAAACCCCTGCATGTCTGAGATCTGATGAGAACCTGCGGTGTGGACATGGAAAGGCAGACATACCTACTTCCAGTCTTTGTTTCACTGCCAGCAAGCCAAACTCTGAGTCTGAAATTACTCATTTGTAAGATAATAATATTTTTCCATAATGCTAACTTAGTAAAAATCGTGTTATTGCTGGTATTTATTAAGTACTCACCATCGTCCCAGATATTAAGTGCTTTCCATGCCTCATTTCTTCTCTTTTTCTCTGTCTCTCTTTTTTTTTATACAGGGTCTCACTGTGTCACCCAGTCTGGAGTGCAGTGGTGTGATCTTGGCTCACCGAAACCTCCGCTTCCCAGGCTCAAGCAATTCTCCTGCCTCAGTCTCTTGAATAGCTGGGATTACAGGTGCCCGCCACAATGCCTGGTTAATTTTTGTATTTTTAGAGAGACGGATTTTTGCCATGTTGGCCAGGCTGGTCTCGAACTCCTGACCTCAAAAGATCCACCCACCTCGGCCTCCCAAAGTGCTGGGATTACAGGTGTAAACCACCGTGCCCGGCCTGCCTCATTTCATTTAATCCTTAACAGACAAATTAGTTAGATGTCATTCCTATACCCTTTTCTAGATGAAGAAACTGAGGGGCCAAGAGGTAAAGTAAGACTGGGATTCAAACCCAGTACTCAGCTACTATGACATGAGATCCTGTGAAATAGACATGCATGCCTGTCTATACAAACTGTACTAATGCAAAGAACGGTGATGACAAACCAGTCCCAGCAGAAAGGCATGGTGATTTCCTCTGCCTTTGTGTTTGGAGGGTAAACACGTCCTCACTCCACATCTCTCTGGGCTGGAGGTGGAGGAACATGGTGCAGTGTTGGGGAAAGAAAAGCTACTAAGTCTCCACGTCAGACTCAGGCACATGGTCTTCTATATGTCTTAAATAAATAAATACAAAGCTGGTGCCTGTGATCCCAACACTTTGGGAAGCTAAGGTGGGAGGATCACTCGAGGCCAGGAGTTTCAGACCAGCCTGGGCAACGTGGTGAAACCTCGTCTCCACAAAAAATACAAAAATTAGCAGGTGTGGTGACACATGCTGGTCCCCGCTACTTGGGAGGCTGAGGTAGGAGGATTGCTTCAGTCCAGGAGGTCAAGACTACAGTGAGCTGTGATCGTGCTCCTGCACCTCGGCCTGGGTGACAGAGCAAAATCCTGTTTCCAAAAAAATTTTGTTTTTTAATGCTAGGATATGGCATTCTGAAAGTCCCTGCCAGCTGTCAGCCCTGGGAAAGCACAGGTGGGTTTCCAGACTGACTTAATTTCCTCTGTGGGGTCATTTGTTACTAGAATTGTAAGGGCAGGCTACATATATATTCACATGTTTACTCTATTTTTTTTTCCTAAGATGTGCTTGTTATAAAATGCAAACATTACGGAGCTATGAATGTTCGAAGTGAGCAGAGACTACATGTCACCCCTCTTAGAAGTCTTGTTTATGTTGAAGGCTGAGGTTTAGATTTTCTCTGCCCAGCACTGTGTGACTTTGCCTCTTTTTTCTTTTCTTTTTTCTTTTTTTTTTTTTTTTTGAGACAGAGTCTCGCTCTGTCGCCTGGGCTGGAGTGCAGTGGCCAGATCTCAGCTCACTGCAAGCTCCGCCTCCAGGGTTCACGCCATTCTCCTGCCTCAGCCCCCCGAGTAGCTGGGACTACAGGCGCCAGCCACCTCGCCCGGCTAGCTTTTTGTAATTTTTAGTAGAGATGGGGTTTCACCGTGTTAGCCAGGATGGTCTTGAACTCCTGACCTCGTGATCCGCCCGTCTCGGCCTCCCAAAGTGCTGGGATTACAGGCTTGAGCCACCGCACCCGGCCTGACTTTGCCTCTTTTAAAGTAGCCCCTGCCTAAGGTATCAGGGGGTCATATTCCAGAAGAAGATGAGTGCCTGAGTAGGGAAGGGTTTGCATGGATCTCATCTCAGGATGGTTATTAGAGTCACCAGGGCAGACTTTTTTTTTTTTTTCTCGGCTCATTGCAACGTCCGCCTTCTGGGTTCCAGCAATTCTCCTGCCCCAGTCTCCTGAGTAGCGGGGACTACAGGTGCACACCACCACGCCTGGCTAATTTTTGTATTTTTAGTAGAGACAGGGTTTCACCGTGTTGGCCAGGATGATCTCAATCTCTTGACCTCAGGTGATCTGCCCTCCTCGGCCTCCCAAAGTTCTGAGATTACAGGCATGAGCCACCAAGCCGGACCCCAGGACAGATTTCTAAAATGCCCATGGGCTCCCCCAGCGAACACCCAGCAATTCCGATTTAATTGGTTTAAAATCAAACATCTTCGGCAGGGTGAGGTGGCTCACGCCCGTAATCCCACCACTTTGGGAGGCCAAGCATGTGGATCACTTGAGGCCAGGAGTTCAAGACCAGCCCGACCAACATGGTGAACCCCCCCATCTCTATTAAAAACACAAAATTAGGCTGGGTACCGTGGCTCACGCCTGTAATCTCAGCACTTTGGGAGGCCGAGGTGGGCAGATCACCTCAGGTCAGGCGTTCAAGACCAGCCTGGCCAATATGGTGAAACCCCATCTCTACTAAAAATACAAAAATTAGCCAGGCATGATGGCGGATGCCTGTAATCCCAGCTACTCAGGAGGCTGAGGCGGGAGAATAGCTTGAACCCGGGAGGCGGAGGTTGCAGTGAGCTGAGATCACGCCATTGCACTCCAGCCTGGGTAACGAAACTCCGCCTCAAAAAAAAAAAATCAAACATCTTCATGTTGCCATTTGTATGCTTTTAAATCTCTCTAGGTGATTCTGTGTGCAGTGAATGTAAACACACTGGGTTGGAGGCTCAGGAGAGGGGTGTTTCTGTTCTGAGTGGGTTAATATGAGTGGAAGAAAGTGGCGTTATGGGTGGCAGGGGATTGGGGTGAGGAAGGAAATGGCCTGTTAGTGCTCAGGCAGGAGGCTGTCTGGAAATGTGGTCGGAGCTGCCCCCTAGTGGGCAACAGAGGCTGCAGCGAGACTCCGCTTTTCTGAGCCCTAGGCTGGGCTGCACAGAGCGTGAGGCTGCACAGAGCGCGCTGAAATAAACCGTGGCTGAAGTGCTGAGTGGGTGCAGAGTGTGAAGCCCTTAAGTTACGCCAGCGATGATCCCAAATTCATCAGCTTCCAGCCAGAGGGGAAGAAAGAGACTAGGTGAATGTGACGGACGCTCACCCATGGCATGGCCGACAAAGCCAGGCCTGATGGCATGTGACAAGATTGCAGGGCAGGGCCTGGGGTAGCGAGGAGACCAGAATGTGCAAAGGGCATCTGTCATGCACAATATCTCCTTTAGGAGGTATTTAGGAGGGCGATCCTGGAAGGACTGCAGAGGGTCTCTTGGGAGAGGATTGAGGGACAGAACCCTGGGCATGTTATTTGGTGGCGATGCCAGGGCGGGAGCTTGCAGGATAGCAGCTATGTGATGATGCAGAGACAAGAGGAGGCATGAGGCATGGCCTCAGCTGTTCCTGCTGATTGCCCACGTAGAGAAAGAGCTGACAGGGTTGCCTGACCTGCTAGCTGTGCCTTTGCATCCACTTGGCAAGAAGTCCTTCCCTGGGCCCAGTCTACCCTTGGAGGCACAGGCACATTCTGTGCCTGCTGTGGAGGCACCCACCAGACAGCTGTGGACAGCCACAGGATTTCCACACAAACTGGGCTTTCTTTTTTTTTCCCTTTTTTCT
>NW_012116265.1:19741823-19753571 GCF_000951035.1 Colobus angolensis palliatus | reverse complement strand
TGTGTCTTCCCCTCCTCCTGGATTGTTGTTATTATTATTTGTCAGTCCAGCCTTGAAGGGCATGTGAAGGAGGCCAGAGGGCCAGGTAATGCCATTGATTAACTTGCCTTCCGAGCAGGCTTCCATTTATTTTCAGTGCCTCTACCAAAAACTAACACTTATTGAACACCTTCTGTATGACAAGCACTGATTTTAGGCCCTCACTTATTTCACGTAATCCTCCAAACAACCCTGAAAAGTGGATATTCTTATCTTTCATTTGGAGACTGAGACTGAGAGAAGTCAAGTAACTTGCCCAAAGTCACACAGCAATTTTTCAGAGCTGGGAATGAATTCCAGGTCAGGACTGGCTGGCCTCAATGCTTCTTGTAAATATTTCAGTTCTATATACAGGCTGGTGGCTTCCAGGCAGGGAATAGAAAGGGACATATACAGAGTGGTTAGGGTTAATTCTAATTCCTTGTCCACTTCCCTCCAAGGCACCATTGCCACAGCATCCTTGCCAACTGTCTTAGAAAGAAATTGTTTTGGCCGTCCAGGTTTCCTCCATAAATTGGAGCAGCATCTGGTCTTCACAGAGAGCCAGGCATTCCAGGAGCAGATAAGTGAGGGTCTGGATGACTTCTGGTTTGAGCGACCAGCTGGCACCGGCTCCCCTGGGAGAGTATCTGTGAGCAAAGTCTGATCTACGGATCAGCCAGATATTCATTTGCCCAAATCAGGAGACCCAGGAAAATGGTTCTGTTTATAGGCCCCAGAGATGATCTGAATCCTGAGTCTGCACCCCCTTCTAGTACCCTAAAAATGCTGTTTCCATCTGAGAACCTGCGCCATCTCAACCATGGGTATTCGTGGAACTCCTGGGGAAGCCAGGGCAGTGCACCTTGCCAGGTATCCACACTGGGTGGGTGGGGGCATCTCTGTTTTTCTGTATTCCACAATGCCTTCTCAAGAATCCCTAAGTCCAAACTGCACTGAAAACAGAACACTCTTTTATAAATTTGGCATCAAAACTCAGTGATGGCAAAAACCGGACCAGACCTTATGGAATTTATTTATCGTTCTTAGTGTGAACATGTACATAAATGCTTTGCTGAGAAATGGAAGCTGATGGGTTTGATCATGAGGTGCTGCTGCTGCAGGACATTATGTTACTGTGGTTTATGCATCACATCTTTTTTCTTAAATCCAAAACATTCTCCAGTCTGGTCGTACAGATACCAGGTGTTGAGGGGTTGTGGCCTTGTTTTATTAGGTTGGCACAAAAGTCATTGCGGTTTTTACCACTGAAAGTAATTACTTTCAGTGGCAAAAACCGCAATGACTTTTTGCACCAACCTAATATAATGCACTGTATTCAAGCAGGACAGACTGTCTCCCGCCCAGGAAGTAGGTGGCTTCTTATATTCATGAACCAAACCTCTTCAGTCCTCTGTGGTCACACTTGGTGTCTGGAATTCCATCACCAGGGGATTCATTCTTTGCTGTCTTCTCTGAGAGGTGGATAAAACCGGGAGTCATAGTTTTTGTTTTTGTTTTTTTTTTGAGACAGAGTGTCGCTTTGTTGCCCAGGCTGGAGTGCAGTGGTACAATCTCGGCTCACTGCAACCTCCACCTCCCGGGTTCAAGCGATTCTCCTGCTTTAGCCTCCTGAGTAGCTGGGATTACAGGTGTGCGCCACCATGCCTGGCTAATTTTTGTATTTTTAGTAGAGTTGGGGTTTCACCATGTTGGCCAGGCTGGTCTCGAACTCCTGACCTCAGGTGATCCACCCGCCTCGGCCTCCCAAAGTGCTGGGATTACAGGCGTGAACCACCGTGCCAGGCCGGGAATCATACTTGTATGTGGATTAGTCCTTTCAGATTTTTCCTCTGTGGGAGAAAGCAGCTTGCAGCAAGCAGGTATGCTAAGGGGAGGGTGATGGGGCAGGATTGAGGACTCAGACAAACCGCAGGCCCCGATAGGACAGCTGGTCGGGCACACATCCTGCAGCACAGGCCCACAGCACTGGGGAGATCTACACTCGGCATGGAGCCAGGCTGGGACGCAGGCCCGAGTTAGCCTGGCTGGCATTGCTCCCCTCTCCCTTCAGGGCACGGAGGACAGCCATCTAGCGGCCTTTGAATTACACAAACCTTTTCCTTGGCAGTGGTCTCCCAGGGCGGTCAGGTCCGGACCAGGCAGAGGCCTTGCACCTGCGCTTCCCAGTCCCCCAGTTCTGCGCCGGAACTGCAGGTGCCAAACCCGGTGGCAGCAAAAGTGCTGCCCGAATAGGGACGGCGCCACTCGGGGCGGGAGAGGCCGGGGGCATCTAAGGCCGTGTCGCTCCCATGTTTAGAGGCTCCCAGTTATTTACAAATGAAGAAAGGCCAGAGGGCACGCGTTTGGGTCAACTTAAAGGTGCGCGTGCCCAGGGCAGTCAGTGTTCTGTGACCTCCGTGGGGGATGCGAGGCGGGCGGGCCGCAGAGCCCCCTGTCGGGGGTGGCCGGCCTCGCTCCGACACGGACTCCGGGCCGCCGGGCGCTCACTCCGCCACCTGGCGGCGATAGCGGGAACCGCAGGAGCGCGCTGATTCCCCAAGCCCCGCCGGCCCCAGCTCGGGCTCCCCAGGCAGCGAAGGGTTAAGCTGTCAGCGGCGCGATGTTAAACAGGTGTCAAAGGCGCCCCATATATCTGCAGATTGAAATCAAATTCTTTGCCGTATAAAAAGATAAATTACCCAGGCGCTGCCGCGCGTCCCACTCATCACGCCAGCGCCAGACGGCAAGCAATTTTTTTTTTTAATGTGCTAACGACCTAATCAAGCAATCAAGTCGGAGGAGATTGCAGCGTGACCCGGGCAGCCATCTGCCGCCGAGCCCGCATGCATTTCCGCGCCGCGCGGGGCGGGGACCGCGAGGGGCTGCCGGGTGGAAGGGGGAAAATCCTAAACAAATTAACACCCAATTTTCCCCGTCTAATTAGTTAAATGAGAAGAGTTGGGGGTCCCCGGGGAAGCGGGGGCGCTCGCGGCGAGGCGAGAGCTGCCTCCCCAGCATTAATTAGTGCGGGTCAATGCCGCGGCTCCCGGGAGAGCAGCCGCTTTAATTTCCCGTGATATTTCAGTGCCTGAGGCCCATCGATTCAAACTGAAATTAACTTATTTTTCAATCAGCCCAGGGCTGCCCCTGGGGGTGACTCTTCTTTTGCCGCCTCCTGAATAGAGCTGGAGCAATTTTTCATTAAAAGCTGATACCTCGGCCGCGGGGGAGGGGGCCCGAAGGGAAGGGCGGGGCCGGCCCAGACCCAGGCAAGGAAATCGGGAGGAAATGAACAGATTCCCCGAGCGCACCTCGGTCCTCCCCCTCGCCGCCCCACTCCCTCCACTTCCTTGGGGCGACTCGCTGTCCCCGGGGTCAGAGCCTTTAAGGGCTGTGAGGGGCGAGAAGGGACCGGCCAGGCTTGGGGCCCACCAGTTCCTTGCGAGCCTGGACCTCCTTGGCGGACAATGCAAGGGACTCTTGGCTCTGTCAGCTACGGGAAATCTCCGGAAAGCTTCTTTGGGGGACCAAGAAATCTTCCCTCCCCAAACCTGGCAGGGATTCTGGGATCTCTTCCCAAATGGGCTAGAGTGCTGCAGACACCCCAGTGTACCCCACTGTCATTCAGACCCTGCACCAATCAGCTTTGGGGCCAGAGACATATTCGCTAGTGCTTCCTCTGCCCCGACTCCCTCCCAGGTACCTCCTCCCATTTGCTCCTCAACCCTGGAGGATGTTATCTTCATCCCTGGCCCATCACCCCCAGATACCATTCAGAGTTAGGCCCAGAGCTGTGGGGAGCAAGTACCTGGAGGGCACATGTGGCTTGGCAGAGCTCAGCTGGGACAGGGGAGAGGAGGGAGGCTGACCCAGGCCTCCCAGGGGAGTCTCCCTCCCTGAGTTCCCAGCCTCCCTGATACCTGGGTGAAGTGCCCCTAAGACTGTCCCCTGCCGTTTGTCCCTGATCCCCCACTCACCTGCAGCCCTCCTGGATGGTTCTGGCTCTGGACTTCTGGCAGAGAGGAAACCCTGAGCCAGAGACATTGCTAGTCCAGTGCTGGGAAAGCAATTTGTCCCTCTGCAAATCAGAAAAAAAGATTTATATGCCGGAGGTATGAACACATGCAAGAGAACCATCACTGGCGTGGCAGTCTTCTCATCTGCAAACAGCCGACGACACTGGGTCCTGTGCACCTGTAGGACTCTGTCTGGGAGGCATCCATACCCCATCTCCCTAGAACTACCCATGGTATTCTCATAAGACTGATGTCCTCCTTCTGAATACTCTCTGAGCCTGGAGGAACCCAGGGGGCACCAGGGAGTGGGCAAGCTTAGGTTAAGGACACCCTGCTGGAGAAACCTTCACTCCAGGCCTACAAGGGGTAAGGGCCTTGGGCCCAGCACTTCTCAGAGCAAGCCTCTGACCTGTTCTGTGCACCTGCAGGTCTGGTTCCAGAACCGCAGAGCCAAGTGGAGGAAGCGGGAGAAGTGCTGGGGCCGGAGCAGTGTCATGGCGGAGTACGGGCTCTACGGGGCCATGGTGCGGCACTCCATCCCCCTGCCCGAGTCCATCCTCAAGTCTGCCAAGGATGGCATCATGGACTCCTGTGCCCCGTGGCTACTGGGTAAGAGCCCGCACCCTCCTTGGGGCCCTGCCCCTGCGGTGAGGAGAGCGGGCTCCTTGGAGAGGGGGACAGAGTCTTGAAGCAGGGGGACTTGGGCCACAGCAGCCTAGCAGGAGAGAAGCTCTTCAAAGCAAACCTCTTGTTCTACTTTGGGGGACTCAGAGCAGGGTGGGCCTGGGGCCTGGTGTCTGTCACTTGCTCTGGGTGCCAAGAACTCTCATCATGAGGGAGTTCTTAACTGTGGATTATTTTGTCCCGTGAGAAAGGTGTGGCTGTTGCCCTGGGGTCTGTACCCTCCTCTCCCCTTGGCCAGAGTTGGGCTTATGGTGAACAAAACAGCCTTCCTTGGGGGTTGAGAGGACCCGTAGGTCCCTCTGGATGCCATTCTGCTTTGCCCAAAGGACTTCTGTCCCCCAAATCTCTCTACTTGCTATCTTCCCCACCTGCCAACTTCCCCACTGCCCTCTGAGCCTGTATCTAAGAACAGCACCAGCTTCTCTTGGGGTTCTAAGATCTGGAATCCCATGGGGGAGGGACAGGGGAGCATGTGCTGTGGCCTGGAAGGGACAGAACAGGCCACCTGAGGCCCAGGTGCCCAGGGCTTTGGCAGGGGGAGGTCCTCCACAGGACTGGTGACCCATCTCCCTGCTCCCTGACCCTGGCCCTGGCCCAGCCCTGGGACTTGTGTGACTGCGGTGTGGGAAGTAAGGCTTTCTGCTTGTCCTTAATTCTGGCCTCTCTCTATCTTTGCCGTTTTCAGTTCAAGATGGCTTTCCCAGGCGCTTTTCTAAACCCGAATACCAACAATTCTTTCTAGGGATGCACAAAAAGTCGCTGGAGGCAGCAGCGGAGTCGGGGAGGAAGCCCGAGGGGGAACGCCAGGCCCTGCCCAAGCTTGACAAGATGGAGCAGGAGGAGCGGGGCCCCGACGCTCAGGCGGCCATCTCCCAGGAGGAACTGAGGGAGAACAGCATTGCGGCGCTCCGGGCCAAAGCTCAGGAGCACAGCACCAAAGTGCTGGGGACTGTGTCTGGGCCGGACAGCCTGGCCCGGAGTACCGAGAAGCCAGAGGAGGAAGAGGCCATGGATGAAGACAGGCCGGTGGAGAGGCTCAGTCCACCACAGCTGGAGGACATGGCTTAGGTCAAGGCGCGCTCAGATGCCGGAGCCCCAAGACTCTACTCTCCTCGGAGCCTGTGGTGCTGGGAGGTGCTCTCTGAGGCAAGACCCAGGCCTGGCCTCTGCCATCCTCCCTGTCCCCCACAGGTCCTCCATCACCCCTGGTGGCTGCAGGCACCGCTGGGTTCTGACTCCGGACCATGCTGAGACATCCCTCATCTAGTTTTGACCTCTCCAGCATCCCAGCCTCAGAAGCCTTCTTGCTGCCCACAACGTCCCCTCAAGCCCCTTTTCTCTCAATCCCTTTGCAGCGCTCACTGATTTTGGCCACCCTTTGCTCTCTGTTCTCTTGCTTTAAAGAGTCCTCCTTCCCAACTCTACATTCCGCTCTGCCCATGCCTAAAGCCCATTGCTGCAAATGCATCATGCATTGCCTGCCACGGCTGTGACACAGACGGAGGACTGGAACTGCAGCTCCAGCATCCTGAGCACCCCAGTCCTCAGCAAAAGTCTTCTCCCAACTCAGCCTGTTCCTTCCTGCAGACCTGGCTGGGCCTGGGCGTCTGCAGTGTGAAGACACTGTGCAGGCCCAGCCTCCGCCCCACCCATCAGTGGAGTCCAGATGGCAGGCTACATTTGGGAAGTCTCAACTTGGGCCCCTCAGCCACCCTTGGTCTCATGCCCTGCCATAGTCACCCTTAGGAACCCACCCTCTCCACACCCAACCTGCCCACTGGCTTATCCCAGCACAGGCACCTACGTGGCATGTGGCAATGTACACTCTGTGCTGTGAGCCCATGTCCTATGCCTTACAAATGCTGTGGCTCACTGCGCTGTGCAGGAGTCCAAACCTTCTACCCTGGGTCCTCAGGCCCCTGAGCCTGAGTCCTGAAGCATCTCGACTCTTGTGATATGCTGCCTGTGACCTTGACTTGCTGTGAAGGCACCCTTCCCCCACAGCTCCTTGTGAACTATGAGTTTGCATGTGCACTGCCTTGAACAACCCAATCTGGCTGGTAAATGACATCTAGGAAGCTACAGGCCTGGCCTCAACTAAGCAGCAAAGCCTGCAGTCGGCCTGGGGCTATGCATACGCATTAAGGGCCTGCTGGAGAAACCTTCACTCCAGACAGACAGGGGGCTAAGGGCCTAGGGCCGAGCACCTCTCAGAGAAAGCCTTTGACCTGTTCAGAAAGATAGGAGAAAGGCTGGAAGCAAGGCAGAAACCCAGGAGTAAGCCCAAGCTAAGCTGCAGGCACACACGCCTTCATGCCATTGTATGCCAGGAAGCATGTCCACTAGACTAAAACATGATAACATGATGGAATAAAGAGCCGGGGCTTCTTTCTGCCGGCTGACGGGTGGACCTATTAGTACGGCGACCTCTCTGGCCTGGATTTTTACATTTGCATGAGCAATGGGAGCATATAGCTCTGTTGACCTGCCCAATCCAGATTCCCAGGCCAGGCTCCCGACCGCATCCACCCATCCACCACCCCACCCACCTTTGCAGGGAATACCTCGTTAGAGAAAGGCCTGAGTGTGCGTTGCAACTTTAATTCCATATTAAAAGTTGATTTATTCTTCATTCCATTATGGAGCTTCCCTCCCCTAACCCTGGTTCTTCTTGTCTTTGTCCCTGTTGGTTTGAAGTGTTAGATTATAGCCCCTGGTGTGTAAATAATGTACATAGAGTGAGAAGAAAGAAACTTGATATTGAGGTGTTTGAAATATGAAACTGTAATAACTTCTAGGTATTTGAAACCTGTGATTTCTGTGCCATTTTCTGTAAAGATACAAGTAAGAATAAAATTGACTTAAAAATAGCAGGGGAGGAATCCAGGAGTCCACTGTGGGTGGGGAATGGTTTGTGTTCCGTGTGTATGGGTGGCATAAAAAGTAAATCTACAGCTGGGCATGATGGCTCATGCCTATAATCTCCGCACTTTGGGAGGCCGAGGTGGGCAGATCACTTGAGGTCAGGAGTTCGTAACCAGCCTGGCTAACATGGCGATGCCCTGTGTCTAGTAAAAATATAAAAATTAGCCAGGGGTGGTGGCACACACCTGTAATCCCAGCTACTCAGGAGGCTGAGGCAGGAGGATCGCTTGAACCCAGGAGGTGGAGGTTGCAGTGAGCTGAGATCATGCCATTGCACTCCAACCTGGGCAACAGAGCAAGACCCTGTCTCAAAAAGAAAAAAAAGTAAATCTACAAGTTGATTTTTAGGTCAAAATTACTGGGTTCCTTTTTAAAAAAATTACGCTAATTGTAGGAGTACAAGCGGCCTATGTCTCTCCATGGAGCTGATACCATACTACCCTTCAATGACATTCATCACCGAGACATGGGATCGGCCTCCATGTTCGACACAACCTAAATGTCCATAGTTCTTACCTCTGACTCCCTCCTACTCCCCACACAGTAGTTGGCATTTGCCTCTTTCCTTTGGTACTGAGTTACTGATAACTCTGTTTCCTACCACCCTCTGCGGAAGCCCACAGCCCACCTTGGCCCCCAAGAGAACTCCCTTCCTTTTGTGCACACCTGTGCCCTTCCACATCTTACCCTCAACCTAAACAACAACAAACAAAAAAGGCAACAGTATCTGGAATTGAAAGCCAGAGAGATTATGCTAAATCCTTGTCAAAGGGAAGGAGAGTCAACAAGAGAAACAGCTCGAGGGAGACCACATGAAACTGTCTGCAGACGGCCGTGACCCACTAACTTGATGATGTGCTGGATGGAATTACGAAATGAGAGAGTGGGGTGGGCAGATGAGACCGGCTGTATTTGAGCTTTGGGTTCAAGGAATCTCGTAAGATTGTTTCAAATTGGCTTAGATGTGAGGGATCCTAGTGGATGAGGTTTCTGGCAGCCCATCAACAAAGGAGAATGACAGGAGGTCAGCAGTCTTAATACCCTGGATTGGACCCAGATGTGGTCCTCGCAGACCAGGACCCTGAGGGGCACACGTAGGAAATCTCCAGCTCTTGTGTGGGGACGGGAAACAGCCATGAGCCTGGCTTCAAGTCCTGCCGTGCCAGGCTGCTCCCAGGCCTTCCCCGGCATATCAGCCCCTGCAGGATTCATCCTCGGTCTAGGAATGCCTTTCTCTCACCCTGTCCTCCATCAACTGTCCAGGAAGTAAACCACCTGTCATCCTTCCAGTCCTCTCCCCTCCAAAGCCCTCCTGACCTTCCAAGAAGAGTGTATTTATTTACTGATTTATTTCTTTGTGAGACAGGGTCTTGCTTTTGCTCGGGCTGGAGTGCAGTGGTGTGATCATGGCTCACTGCAGCCTTGAGCTCTCAGATCAAGGTGCCCTCCCATCTCAGCCTCCTGAGTAGCTGGGACTACAGGTGTGCATCACGCTGGCTAATTTTTAGTAGAGATGAGGTCTCACTATGTTGTCCAGGCTGGTCCTGAACTCCTGGGCTTAAGCAGTTCTCTCATTTCAGCCTCCCAAAGTGCTGGGATTACAGGAATGAGCCACTGTGCCTGGCCAGCAATACTTTATAACCTCTGTTCTCTGATATCACTTGGGACATTCCTAATTATGGCATTTTCCACATTGTGTTGTAATTTTTTTTTTTTTTTTTGAGATGGAGTCTCACTCTGTCGCCCAGGCTGGAGTGCAGTGGCACAATTTCGGCTCACTGCAACCTCCGCCTCCCAGGTTCAAGGGATTCTCCTGCCTTAGCCTCCTGAGTAGCTGGAATTATAGGTGCATGCCACCATGCTGGGCTAATTTTTGTATTTTTAGTAGAGACGGGGTTTCACCATGTTGGTCAGGCTGATCTCGAACTCCTGACCTCGTGATCCTCCTGCCTCAGCCTCCCAAAGTGCTGGGATTATGTAGTTTTTTTATTTACAAGTCTATCTTTCCCATAAGACTGATTTCTTCAAGAGTGGGGCTACATTTTATTCTTCTTTTATTCCAGGACCCATCAAAGGGCCTGACCCTCAATCCATTATTGAATGCATGGATGAACGTTCTGCCTATAACTCATCATTTATTCAGTAATTTAAAAATAATGACTGAGCATCTATTATGTATTAGGCAGTGGGGCAAGGCACTGGGGATATAGCAGTAAGCAAAGCAGTCCCAAATTCTCTGTTTTTTTTTTTTTCTTTTTGAGACAGTCTTGCTCTGTCATCCAGGCCGGAGTGCAGTGGCATAATCTCGGCTCACTGCAACTTCCGCCTCCTGGGTTCAAGCAATTCTACCTCAGCCTCCTGAGTAGCTGGGATTACAGGCATGTGCCACTACATCTGGCTAAGTTTCTGTATTTTTCATAGAGATGGAGTCTCGAACTCCTGACCTCAAGTGATCTGCCTGCCTTAGCCTCCCAAAGTGCTGGGATTATAGGCGTAAGCCACCGCGCCTGGCCCCAAGTTCCCTGTTCTCATGGAATTTACAGTCTGGAGGGAAAGACAGCATTTAAGTAACTATACAAATAAAATATAAATTGCAAATGTCCTGTTAACTTGGAGACATACTATAAGAAACTGTGAAAGCTAGGCCGGGCGTAGTGGCTCATGGCTGTAATTCCAGCGCTTTGGGAGGCCGAGGCGGACGGATCACGAGGTCAGGAGATCGAGACCATCCTGGCTAACATGATGAAACCCTGTCTCTACTAAAAATACAAAAAAAAAAAGCCAGGTGTGGTGCCTGTAGTCCCAGCTACTCGGGAGGCTGAGGCAGGGGAATGGCATGAACCCAGGGGGTGGAGTTTGCAGTGAGCCAAGATTGTGGCACTGCACTCTAGCCTGGGAGATAGAGCAAGACTCCACTTCAAAAAAAAAAAAGAAAGAAACCGTGAAAGCATCTAATAGGGTGACCTGACCATCTGTGGGCCTTGGGCCAGGGTGTTTACCCTCTGAGCCTCTCTCTCTGTGTTCTAAAATGGAATAGTAACATCTGCTCTGCCTGTTATGGCGTTGAGTTTCAAGGAAAAAGTGAGGACGTGGAGAAAGGCACTGTACAGCACAAAGGAAAGGTGGCAGGGCCAACGCAAGCCTCTCAAACCCAGGGGGCATCCTTGGCAGCTGCCTCACCCTCAGGTGGGCCTAGGGGACAACTGGGACACTCAGAGCCTTGGGAGACAGCAGAAATCCCTCTTGGACGATCACCTCAGGGGATTTGCCCGGAGGAGAAGCAAGCAGTTCTCTGCACAAGGAAATGCAAATAGGGTTACAAGTAATCGAAGAGGGGAAAGGCTGGACAGGAAAGGAAGGCCTGGAGGGCCAGGCCCAACTGAGGCAGAACAAAGAGAGAAGTCCTTTTAGGTGCTGACTATACCCCAGGAGTGTCTTATTTCCTCTGACCCTGACACCTGGTTCCTGGAAGGGAGATTTTATTCCAGGCTCTGCAGGGCTAACAGGCTGCCAAGAGATGGTTGCATGCACCAAGAACAGCAGCAGAGCTACAGGGGCAGGAGGGGCTGGTTTATGAGGACTGCGGGAGCTGGTGAGCAGGCCTGGCAGGGAAAGACGAGGAAGAGTCTGGCTGGGGGTAGGAGAGTGGCAAGCAGGGCTGGTGACAGCAGGGGAGCTTCTGAGGCCAGTCCTATGGCCTGGTGAGAGCAGCTGCTGCAAGAAAGAGGGACTCGATCTCAGGGATCGCTGGGACCTGGTCCTAGCCTCCTGCTGGCCCTCCAGCCTCCTGTCTCCTGCACCCAACAGCTCACTGGGGCCTTGAAGTCGTTCACCTCCTGCAGTGCCTTCCCCACCTCTCTGCACGGTGTGGAACTGTGGCAGCCTGGCCCATAAATTTCAACAGAGGTACCATACTAATGTCGATGTCAATAAGAAGTAACATTGGGTGAGGGGTGTCTTAGTCTGTTGTGTGGCTATAACAGAATACTATGGACTGAGTAATTTATAAAGAAAAGAGAGGGGCTGGGCGCGGTGGCTCAAGCCTGTAATCCCAGCACTTTGGGAGGCCGAGACGGGCGGATCACGAGGTCAGGAGATCGAG
>NW_012116265.1:19739353-19740653 GCF_000951035.1 Colobus angolensis palliatus | reverse complement strand
AGGTTGAGGGACTACATCTGGTGAGGGTCTTCTTGCTGCGTCATAACATGGTGGGAGGTAAAAGGGCACAAGAGCATGTGTTAGAGAACAAGAGGGGGCCGACTTTGCTTTTATAACAGGCCCACTACCAAGGAAATGTTAATCCATTCTCCCTTATGACCTAATCAGCTATTAGGCCCCACCTCCCAACACATTCGCATTGGGGATTGCGTTTCCAATACATGACCTCGGAGGAACACAGTCAAACCACAGCAGGGGGTTACGAGGTCTCTGTACTATGCACCTGGGAACTCTGTACTATCTTCACAATTTTTTTTTGTAAATCTAAAATTGTAAAAATAAAGCTTACTTTTAGGCCAGGTGTGGCAGTTCACACCTGTAATCCCAGCACTTTGGAAGGCTGAAACAGGTGGATCATTTGAGGTCAGGAGTTCAAGACCAGCCTGGGCAACATGGCAAAACCCTATCTCTACTAAAAATACAAAAATTAGCGGGGCATGGTGGCAGACGCCTGTAATCCCAATTACTTGGGAGGCTGAGGTGGGAGAATCCCTTGAACCTAGGAGGCAGAGGTTGCAGTGAGCCAAGATCGTGCCACTGCACTCCAGCCTGAACGATGGAGTAAGACTCTGTCTCAAAAAAAAAAAAAAAAAGTTTATTTTTTAAAAACAAACTAGTTTGTTTTCTAGAGGGAAAACAACAGAGGGCTTCTTTGGGTTGGAACAAGTGCCAGGGCTCCCTCTCTCCCTGTCTCTGACCCCCCAGGGCGCCATTTACCAAGTACCCCAGTTGGTCCCCCAGGCCCCCAAGACCCACCCTCTGGGGAACCAAGCTGGGGTCAAGAGCTCCTGGCCCTGGCTGGCCCTGTCTCCTGGAGCTTCCTGCCTCCCATTTCTTCTTCAGGTCTCCCTGTTGTCCCCACCTCCTGCCTGGCTGCTGCTCAACTCAGGCAGCAATGAAGTCAGGCCTCTGCTTAGTCACAGCTGAGCAGGCCCAGCAGTGATTTGCTCTATTAATTCCTCACTCCAGATCAATCCCTCCCAATGCTGACTATTTTCATTGATTGTTGGCCTCCTCCCCTCCCCTGCTCCTTACCTCTGAGCCAAGGACCCCCTCCCATTTATCTGCATGGCTCTGTTTCTCATGAGGCAGAGCCAGGCTGTGGACCTCAGGGAGTTTCTGTCACAGGAAGGGGTCAAAGAATGAGGAGGTAGCTGGCCGGGCGCGGTGGCTCAAGCCTGTAATCCCAGCACTTTGGGAGGCCGAGACGGGCGGATCACGAGGTCAGGAGATCAAGACC
>NW_012116265.1:19730539-19731753 GCF_000951035.1 Colobus angolensis palliatus | reverse complement strand
GGAAGGAAGGAAGGAAAGGAAGGAAAGAAGGAAGGGAGGGAGGGAAGGAAGGAAAGGAAGGAAAGAAGGAAAGGAAGGAAAGGAAGGAAAAGAAGGAAGGGAAGAAAAGAAAGGAAGGAAAGGAAGAAAAGAAAAAGGAAGGAAGGAAAGAAAGAAAGGAAGGAAGGAAGAGAAAGAAAGAAAGAAGAAAGAAAGAAAGAAAGAAAGAGAAAGAAAGAAAGAGAAAACATTAAGGTTGGGCATGGTGACTCATGACTGTAATTCCAGTCCTCTGGGAGGCTGAGGTGGGAGGATCCCTGGAGCTCAGGAGTTTGAGACCAGCCTGGGCAACACAGGGAGACTCTGTCTCAAAAACAAAAAAAACAACGAAAAAAAAAGGAAAGGAAAGATTAAGACAAGTGCTGAGCTTAACAGCAACAGATATAGGAGGATGTTCAAAGGACCAAAGGACAACAGCATTCTCTAACAGGAGCGCCTCTTTCTCCTTCACCCCACATTTCTGTCTCCCACAATGTCCTGTGATTCAGGAGTCAGTCCGTGCATGGTTTCCATGCAGAAAGCACAAGCTTTTAGGAAGGGAGGGGCAGAGTACCATGAAAGGTGAAGACTTCCCAATAGCCCTCCCTCATCCGGGGCCATTCCTATACAGATAGGTGCAAGGTTCCATGGCCCAGGGAGGGCAACCCGTGATGATTAGAGTGTGAGCTAAAAATAGAAAGAACATCAGAATGGATCTAGAAGACCTGAGTTTAAGTGTAGTCTCTACTACTCTTTTTTTGTTTTGGAGACGGAGTGTTGCTGTCACCCAGGCTGGAGTGCAGTGGCACGATCTCAGCTCACTGCAACCTCTGCCTCCCGGGTTCAAGCAATTGTCCTGCCTCAGCCTCCTGAGTAGCTGGACTACAGGTGCATGCCACTACATATTTTAGTAGAGATGAGGTTTCACCGTGTTGCCCAGGCTGGTCTTGAACTCTTGAGTCCAGGCAATCTGTCTGCCTTAGCCTCCCAAAGTGCTAGGATTACAGGCGTGAGCCACCGTGTCTGGCCTTTACTACTCTCTTAACTTTCTCAAGTATTGGTACGCTCAGGCATAAAACTACAGTCCTAACAGTCCTGCACAGCACTGTTGTCAAGCCCAATGAGATGAGATAGTTTGCACTAAACTTTATTTCCTCGAGTCAGTTTTATTTTGCTGTTGTTTAAAAACGTTTTCC
>NW_012116265.1:19723885-19729817 GCF_000951035.1 Colobus angolensis palliatus | reverse complement strand
CAGCTAATTTTTGTATTTTTAGTAGAGACGGGGTTTCACCATGTTGGCCAGGTTAGTCTCGAACTCCCGACCTCAGGTGATCTGCCCACCTCAGCCTCCCAAAGTGCTGAGATTACAAGTGTGAACTACCTCGCCCAGCTAATTTTTGCTATTTTTTTTTTGAGACAGAGTCTCACTCTGTTGCCCAGGCTAGAGTGTAGTGGCACCATCTCAGCTCACTGCAACCTCTGCCTCCTGGGTTCAAAGCATCCTCCTGCCTCAGCCTCCCAGATAGCTGAGAGTACAGGCGCGTGCCACCTTGCTTGGCTGATTTTTGTATTTTTAGTAGAGAAGGGTTTTGTCACGTTTGTCAGGCTGGTCTTGAACTCCCGACCTCAGTGATTCACCCACCTCGGCCTCCCAAAGTGCTGAAATTACAGGCGTGAGCCACTGTGCTCAGTCTAATTTTATTATACTATGATCAGAGGTCATGGTTCATCATCTTGCTCTTTTGATACATCGAGACTTGGTTAGGGCTAGTATGTGGTTAATTTTCATAAATATTCCATTTGTGATTAAACATATTTTTTCTAATTTTGGGAAATTAGAGTTTAAAATCTTCTGCTTTGTGGATTTGCCAATTTTGCCTTGTAATTCTGCTTTTTGTTTGTTGCAGTTTTTACTTTCATGATATACTGTCTGCTTATGTGTTTTGTTATTGACCACAACGAGCTTTTCTCCTTCTCTTGTTCTGTGCGAATACTTGCATTGCGTCAGTGTCCTTTCCAGTCCTCATCATGAGGTCAGCTCTTCTGTCCCCACATGCACAATTAAAATGCAAGTCCCGGCCAGGCGTGGTGGCTCACCCTGTAATCCCAGCACTTTGGGAGGCTGAGGCGGGTGGATCACCTGAGGTCAGGAGTTCAAGACCAACTGGATCAACATGGTGAAACCCCATCTCTGCTAAAAATACTAAAAAAAATTAACCAGGCATGGTGGTGGGTGCCTGTAATCCCAGCTACTCGGGAGGCTAAGGCAGGAGAATTGCTTGAACCTGGGAGGCGGAGGTCACAGTGAGCCGAGATCATACCACTGCAGTCCAACCTGGGTGGCAGAGCGACACTCTATCTCAAAAAAAAAAAAAAAAAAAATTAATTAAAATAAAATGAAAAAATAAAATGCAAGTCCTAAGGGTTGGGCAGGGTGGCTCACACCTGTTATCCTAGTACTTTGGGAGGCCAAAGAGGGTGGATCACTTGAGCCTTGGAGTTTGACAGAAGCCTGAGCAACATAGCAAAGCTCCAAATCCACAAAAAAACCCCAAAAATAACAAAATCACTTGAACCTAGGAGGTTGAAGCTGCAGTAAGCCATGATTGCACCACTGTACTCCAGTCTGGGCAACATAGAAAGATCCCATCTCATAAATAAATAAAATGCAAGTCCTAGTCAATAGTCACCATCCGACTCTGACTGTCATACCTGGGATTCCCTTTCTTGTTTCCTATTCCAGTCATGCATAAAACTTGTTTTTGTTATATTTTATTCACCTCTAGGTGTTCTTAATCAGAATTGTTTACCAGCCCACTCCACCACTGTCCTAGAAGCTCCTTTGTAAACTATAAAGGGCTGCGAAATGGGAATAACATGTTACCTCTTAAGCCTTTGGCTTTTTGGTATCCTTCTCTATCGCTGGTGGTCACTGCTCCACTCAGTTCCCTGCTGGGACATTTCCCCTGGTCCTGACATCAGTTATCTGTTTGGATTTGTTTTGCCTGGTTCTTAATAATCCCTTCTTGCGAAGAGGCTTCCAAAAATGCTCTGTGGTCTCTGAACTGAACGTTTAGTCTTCCTGGGCCATGATTCTGCGTCTCTCCTGTAACTGGCACCTTCCTCTTCATCTCTGCCTTCTACCTTCAGAAGTGTCAAGTAAGCACTGGAGGAGTGAGTGAGTGGGTAGGCAGAGAGGCAATGAAATTTTTTTTTTTTTTTTTTTTTTTTTGAGATGGAGTCTCGCTCTGTCGCCCAGGCTGGAGTGCAGTGGCGCGATCTCGGCTCACTGCAGCCTCTGCCTCCCAGATTCAAGCGCCCAGCTGAAAATATTAAATGTATTTTCTTCCAGTCTTTTGTGCCAGGCTAGGTGCAATGACAGCTGGAAGAATGGAAGTTCTCCCACAGGCACATAGACCATACAGTTGGTAGGATAGCCAGGGAGTTAGGTAGAAATAAAGGGAAGGATTTACTCTTTTAGCAGTACTTTAAAAAATACTCGTCAGGTGAAGTGACCCACACCTGTAATCTCAGCACTTTGGGAGGCCAAGGAGGGCAGATCACCTGAAGTCGAGAGTTCCAGACCAGCCTGACCAACATGGAGAAACCCTATCTCTACTAAAAATACAAAATTAGCCGGACGTGATGGTGCATGCCTATAATCCCAACTACTAGGGAGGCTGAGGCAGGAGAATTGCTCGAACCCGGGAAGCAGAGGTTGCAGTGAGCCGAGAGATCAGCCTGGACAACAGGAGTGAAACTCCATCTCAAAACAAAAACAAAACCTAAAATCTAATTCACTACATTTTTTTATTATTCACTTTGTATATCTATTTTTACATTTTTTTTTTTTTTTTTGAGACAGGGTCTTTCTCTGTTACCTCAGGCTGGAGTGCAGTGGTGTGATCATGGCTCACTGTGGCCTCAGCCTCCTGGGTTCAAATGATCCTCTCACCTCAGCCTCCCAAGTACCTAGGACTACAGACGTGCACCACCATGCCCAGATAATATTTTAAAATTTTTTTTGTAGAGACAGGGTCTCACTATGTTGCCCAGGCTGGTCTCAAACTCCTGGGCTCAAGTGATCCTCCTACCTTGGCCTCCCAAAGTGCTGGGATTACAGGCATGACCCACCTTGCCCTGCCTATTTTTGCATTTTTTTCTAAACCATTTGATAGTAAGTTGGGGACCTGATACCCCATTACCATTTAATACTTCAGTGTATATTTCCTTAAAATGAGGATACTCTCCCACATAACCAAATACAACCAATAAAATCAAGAAACTGACATTGATTTGTCCACAAGTGTATTAAATACTATCAACTAATCCACAGAACCTTGATCATTCAAAAATGTCCTTTATCAACTGTGATCCGATCCAGGACTGCATGCTGAATTGACTGACCAAGTCTCTATAGTCTCCAATTTGGAACTGCCTTCTATGACCTTGACGTTCTTGATGATTTCAGGTCAGTTACTTGATAGACTGTCCTCAATTTGGGTTTTGATATTTCCTCATAAGACTCAGGTTGCATACCTGAATCTGAATTTTTGGAGAAAATTCCATGGAACTGGTTCTCTGTTCTCAGTGCATCATATATCAGGAAGCACACCATGTTGTTTCATTACTGGTGATGTTAATATTTATTATTCAATTAAGATGGTACCTGCTAGCCAGGTGCAGTAGCTCATGCCTGTAATACCAGGACTTTGGGAGGCCAAGGTGGGGCAGATGGCTTGAGCTCAAGAGTTCAAGACCACCCTGGGCAACATGGCAAAACTCTGTCTCTACAAAAAATACAAAAACTAGCTGGGTGCAGTGATGTGTGCCTGTAGTCCCAGTTACTTGGGAGGCTGAGGCAGGAGAATCACTTGAGCCCAGGAGGTGGAGGTTGCAGTAAGCCAAGATTGTGCCATTGCACTCTAGCCTGGGTAATGGGAGTGAAACCCTGCCTCAAAACAAAAACAAAAACAAAAAAAGATAGTACCTGCCAGGTTTTTCCATTGTGAAGTTAATGAGTATCATGTACTTATTAACAAGTATTTTGTGGGATGATGCTTTGAGACTATATAAATATCTTATTCCTTATCAAACTTTGATCCACTAGTTTTAACATCTGTTGGTGCCTCTTGTCTGGCTTTTTAGTGGAGAATGGTACTTAGGTACCAAAATCTGGGCACCAGGTATGCTTACTGTTATTGTGGTACAATTGCTTCTAGGCCTTCTCAGGGGACAGAGTTGGGAAAACACATTGTATAGTGCTTACAGTTGCACTTTATTATTTTTTTTTTAACTTTTACATTGAATTTTACTATTTTTTTGAGAGAGGGTCTTGTACTGTTGCTCAGGCTGTAGTGCAGTGGTGTGATGAGGCTTACTGCAGCCTCAATCTCCCAGGCTCAAGTGATCCTCTCACCTCAGCCCTGCCAAGTAGCTGGGACTACAGGTGTGTGCCACCACACCCAGCTAATTTTAAAAATTTTGCAGGAAAAAAAAAACACTTAAATTTTTTGTAGCTTAATATGTTGTCCAGACTGGTCTTGAACTCTTGGCCTCAAGCAATTCTCCTGTCTTAGCTCCCAAAGTGCTGGGATTACAGGCACAAGCCACTGTGCCCGGCCACAGATACATTTTGAGTATCCTGGCATGAAAGACTTCCCAGACCCCTTTTCTCTGACTGGAGGGTTCCAGGGTACTTTGATGTCCCCAAGCACGTGTAGCTAATACCTCACTCATACCCCTGGAATGAACCTTTGAAACAAGAAAGAATTAGGCTTTCTCTAGTTTCAAGTCCAGCCTGCCCCCATTATAAGCCACGCACCCTTGCACTAGCTACTGCTTTTGTAAACGGGTTCGGGGCAGTTTTTAATAAAGGCAGCATGTGCTAGAACCCTAACCAAGGATTAGGACACTAATACCCCCAACACCTAGAAGAGTGTCTACTCTTCTAGGTGTTGGGGGTATAGCAGTCTAGATTTCAAACACAATCAACTTACAGTGGTGGAGGCAGGGTATAGTTATTCCAGAAAACTGAGGCTAAAACCAGGTGCTAAAATAGACAGTAGGATTTGGTTTTGATCCTCCCCAGGAGACTGGGTGAAGTGGAAGTATGCTGATGACTTAGCATACTTCCAACTGAGTAACAGAGGGCAGAGCTATCAGCCAGAGAGCCTTCTGGGCTTCTGCCTATATTAGTCCGTGACTGCATAGTGGATGTGTGTCCAGAGTTAACCATAGCCCTGTGAGGCCACTGGCTGCATGTGGCTCCCTGGCCGTGGTACATCAGGATTAGAGGGGTGTGATGATGGCCTCCCCAGTCTGGAACTAAAGGGAAGCCAGACTTCTCTGATTGTTCTGTCTGCCTGGTGGGGTGCAGAGAGGGCTGTGGTTGAGCTTGGTGGCCTGGTGCCAGGTCCCCTGGGACAGCATCATCTTTTCCACTGGAAGTGGGAGACAGATGGTAGGAGTGTACTCTGTGGCCATGCTAGGACTGGAAGGTACCCACCCATCTGACCATCCCTGGCAAAGCTGGGGGCCAGGCTCACTCTTCTCTGGAAGCTGCAGTGTGGCTAGTGAGTAGAGACAGATGTCAAGAATGTGGGCAGACTGGCTGGGTGCACTGGCTCACACCTGTAATCCAAGCACTTTGGGAGGCTGAGGTGAGTGGATCACTTGAGGTGAGGAGTTCGAGACCAGCCTGGCCAACATGGTGAAACCCTGTCTCTACTAAAAATACAAAAATAAGCTCGGTGTGGTGGCGCCTGCCTGTAATCTGAGCTACTCTGGAGGCTGAGGTGAGAGAATCGCATGAACCCGGGAGGCGGAGGTTGCAGTGAGCTGAGATGATGCCACTGCACTCCAGCATGAATAACACGAGACTCCGTCTAAAAAAAAAAAAATTAGAAGAAGAATGTGGACAGACAGAGTGAGCAGTGTGTGAGCAGACAGTCTGGGCTGGGAGGACTGGAGTCAGGAAGAGGCGCTCTGGTACCTCCTGAGCAGAAGGGCAAGGGTGACCCATGTGTCCCTAGATGGGGAGGGTCTTCCCCAGACTGTCTAGGCCTGCCTTGGGGAACTGGTCAGACCTTTTTTTTTTTTTTGAGATGGAGTTTTGTTCTCGTTGTCCAGGCTGGAGTGCAATGGCATAATCTTGGCTCACCACAACCTCCATCTCCCAGGTT
>NW_012116265.1:19721184-19722615 GCF_000951035.1 Colobus angolensis palliatus | reverse complement strand
GGCTGGAGTGCAGTGGTGCAATCTCAGCTCACTGCAACATCCACCTCCCAGGTTCAAGTGATTCTCCCGCCTCAGCCTCTCAAGTAGCTGTGACTACAGGCATGCATCACCATGTCTAATTTTGTATTTTTAGTAGAGACAGGGTTTCACCATGTTGGTCAGGCTGTTTTCAAACTGCTGACCTCAAGTGATCCACCTGTCTTGGCCTCCCAAAGTGCTGGGATTACAGGCATGAGCCACCATGTCTGGCCTGCAGTGGGATGCTTTCTGTCTTTGAAAAGGCACATGGAATCCAATCATGCTGGCAAATCTTTCTCCTCTTCTAGCACCAGTGCCAGCTCTGATACCAGGTCCAGAGCTAGGGCCAGATCCAGTGTCAGCTCTAGCATCAGCTTCAGCACAAACTATAGAGTGAGCCAGCTGTAGCACCAGCTTGAGCTAGAACCAGTTGTGCCAACTCCAGACCTACATTCAACTTCGGGAGCCGGCTCCAGACCCAGTGCTATCTCCAGAGCTAGAGTCAGCTCTAAAGTTGGAGTCAGCTCCAAAGCTAAAGCCTGCTCCAGCTCCTATGCCAATGTCAGCACTAGTACCAGCACTAGCTCCAGCTTCAGAGCTACAGAGAGCTCTGCACCTACTCCAGCACCAACTCTGGCATCCACTCGTGAGCCATAGCCAGATCTAGTGCCAGCTCCAGAGCCAGAAGCAGGTTCAGCACTAATGCTAGCACTAAAGCAAGTTCTAGGTCCAGAGCTAATACCAGCTCCAGCACCAGGAGCACAGCTAGAGCCAGCCCCATCACTAGCTCCAGCACCAGATGAGAAGTTAGAGCCAGCTCTAGCACCAGCTTCAGAGCCTAGGCCAGCTGAAGTGCCATCTTTGGCACTACCTCCAGAGCTAAAGCCAGTGCTAGCTCTAGATCTAGCTCCATCACCTGTTCCAGAGCTTGAGCCAGTTGCAGCGCCAGCCACAGAGGTGTATTTAGCTTTGGTGTCAGCTCTAGAGCTAGAGTCAGCTCCAATGGCAGTTTTGAAGCTACAGCCTGCTCCAGCTCTAGCACCAGCCCTAGATCCAGCTCCAGAGCTAGACAGTTCTGGCACCTAGTCTAGCACTAGCAATACAACACCAGCTATAAAGGAGCTAGCTCCGGCACCCACCACAGCACTCATCCCCAAGCTAAAGCCAGAATGAATGCCAGCTGCAGAGCTAGAAGCAGCTTCAGCACCAAATCCAGTGATAGAGACAGTGCCAGTTCATCCATTGATGGACATTTTTGAGCTGTTTCCACTTTATGGTTGTTGTGAATAGTGCTGTTATGAACATTCCTATACAAGTATTGGTTGGGGTGCCCATCCTTGGTTCTTTTGAGATAGGCCTGAATGGAACTGTCAGGTCATATGGTAGTTATTTTACTTTTTTTTTTTTTTTTTT
>NW_012116265.1:19696690-19719343 GCF_000951035.1 Colobus angolensis palliatus | reverse complement strand
CTAATTTTTGTATTTTTAGTAGAGATGGGGTTTCGCCATGTTGGCCAGGCTGATCTCGAACTCCTGACCTCAGGTGATCCACCCACCTCGGCCTCCCAAAATGCTATGATTTCAAGCATAAGCCATCGCACCCGGCCTGAATTCCTTTTTATAATTTCTCTTTCTTGATATTCATTTTGTTTGTACATCATTTTTCTGGTTTCCTTTAGTTCTTTGCCTGTGCTTTCCTTGAGCTCTTTGAGCATATTTAAATGTCTAGGCTCCCTTAGAGACAGGTTCTGTCAATTAACTTTTTTCCTCTTGAATGGACCATCATTTCTTATTTCTTTGTATAATCTGTGAGGTTCTACTTGTTATTGAAAACTAGACATTTGAAGGCTGGGCACAGTGGCTCACGCCTGTAATCCCAGCACTTTGGGAGGCTGAGGTGGGCGGATCACCCGAGGTCAGGAGTTCAAGACTAGCCTGCGCAACGTGGTGAAATCGCGTCTCTACTAAAAATACAAAAATGAGCTGGGCATGGTGGCATGCGCCTGTAATCCCCGCTACTCGGGAGGCTGAGGCAGGAGAATTGCTTGAATCTGGGAGGCAGTGGTTGCAGGGAGGCGAGATCACGCCACTGCGCACCAGCCTAGGAGACAGCAAGACTGTCTCAAGAAAAAAAAAAAGAAAACTAGACATTTGAATATTGTAATATGGCAACCCTAGATATCAGTTTCTCCTCCTTCCCCAGTTTGCTGCTTTTAATTGCTGAAGGCTGTAGTTGCCTCTTTGTTTGGTGACTTTACCGAACTATTTTGGCAAAGTCAGTAATCCTTGTCATGTGTGGTCTCTGTTCAGCTAGTGCCTTGAGAGATTTCCTTGAATGCCAGGAGCTAAAAACAAACGAACCCCTCTGTCCTGCCCTGAACTTGAGCCTTTCCTGAGGCTTCCGACCTTCAAGACTCTTTCCTACCTACAGATGAACAAATTCACTGGCCCACCCTGGCCAGCCTCACCCTGCTTGGAGGCTCAAGGTCAATGTTCCCAAGCCCATGTCCTCCTGTTTGATGCCCAGGGCCAGGGCCTAGATAAGCTTTACCCCACCCCCTAGGAGGGCACTGCTGCAGCCTCCCACAAGGGTACTGGCCCCCTCTCAGCTGACTTGTTCTCCAAGGGCAGGCTGTCCCAACAATTACACGTGCCTCCACAAGGTCCTCTCTGTCCCAGGGATTAGCTCAGGAACATGCATTGTCCCAAAATCCAAGCACGGCATCAGCCAGGAGCTCCTGGCACCAACAGGACAGTGCTTCCAGAAAGGCAGCATTTACAGAGACTAGCTGGTATTGTGTTTCTCCGGCTTCCTGGAACTGACAAGCTCAGCTCCTGCAGATGCAGAACACAGAGCACAGCTCTCTCTGGCCTATGGCAGGAACAGAGGCTTATTTGTGACCTGCCAGTCCCTGCCACCCTCGAAATGACCAGAGTGACCAGCCCGAGTCTCGTGGGGGCTCCTTATCCTCTGCCCATGAGAAGCATCTCCCTCCCTCCTTCCTCTGCCCAGAGCCTTTCCTGCTCTGCTTCCTTCTCAACTGGCCATCAGTGATAGCCCAGGCCCTGCAGCCTTCCTCACTGCTAGGTCTGTGGTGACAAACTAAATGAAAAAATGGGCAGGGCACAGTGGTTCACGCCTGTAATCCCAGCACTTCGGGATGCCGAGGCAAGAGGACTGCTCGGGCCCAGGAGTTCAAGACCAGCATGGGCAACGTGGTGAAACCCCATCTCCAAAAACAAAAAATTTAGCAGGGCATGGTAGTGCACACCTATAGTTCCAGCTACTTAGGAGGCTTAGGCAGAATTGCTTCAGCCCAGGAAGTCGAGGCTGCAGTGAGCTATGATTGTGCTACTACACTCCAGCTTGGATGACAAAGACCCCATCACTCATACATACACATACACGTAAATGAAAAAATGTCTGGAAAATGCTGGACGTGGGGGACGTGCGGCAGCTGTGTATGAGGACTTCTGTTCGCAGTGCCTGCCCCACAGATGTTGCATTCATGAATTTTTGTTCAAAAGCTGAGATCACTTCCATCCTCTCTGGTCTTTCCTGAGATAATCTGTCCCGGAATCCAAGCTGTCCTCTCCAGCACCCAATTCTTTCGGAGGGGTTAAAGGGATTGCAGGGGACATACAGGAGAGGGAGAGAAGACACAGGCCGCTGCGTAAGAAGTGAAGTGAAACCGAGGGAAAGATAGTGGGGATGTAAAAGATGGTTTGCAGGCCGGGCACGGTGGCTCACGCTGGTAATTCCAGCACTTTGGGAGGCCGAGGCAGTTGGATTGCCTGAGTTCAGGAGTTCGACACCAGCCTGGCCAACATGGTGAAACCCTGTCTCTACTTAAAAAAAAAAAAAGGCCAGGCGTGGTGACTCATGCCTGTAATCCCAGCACTTTAGGAGGCCGAGGCGGGCGAATCACGAGGTCAGGAGATTGAGACCATCCTGGCTAACATGGTAAATATACATGCTAAAAATCTCTGCTAAAATACAAAAAATTAGCTGGGCATGGTGGTGGACGCCTGTAGTCCCAGCTACTCGGGAGGCTGAGGCGGGAGAATGGCGTAAAAGCCGGGCGAGGTGGCGGGCGCCTGTAGTCCCAGCTACTCGGGAGGCTGAGGCGGGAGAATGGCGTGAACTTGGGAGGCAGAGCTTGCAGTGAGCCGAGATTGCGCCACTGCACTCCAGCCTAGAGGACAGAGCAACTCCGTCTCAAAAAAAAAAACAAAAACAAAAGATTACCTGGGCATGGGGGCACATGCCTGTAATCCCAGCTACTAGGGAGGCTGAGGTGGGAGAATTGCTTGAACCCGGGAGGCGGAGACTGCAGTGAGCTGAGATTGCGCCATTGCACTCCAATCTGGGCAACAAGAGTGAAACTCTATCTCAAAGAAAAAAAAAAAAGAGATGGTCTGCTTTGCAGCAGGAACTAGGACTCCCTACACACTCATGAACCATCTGGTAACATTCTGTAATAGTGTTCCATGGTTTTGTATTTGACTTGATATTTTGAGGAATGCTAGAATGCTTGAGTTCTAGAGGCAGCTCAAGAAGACCTCCTACAGCATCACAACAGACATAGGATTTTGTAAATGTTTTCCACTTGTAGTTGAGCCCAAAGCGTTTTCCTGCAGTTTTCTGTCTTCAGACCCACCATGTACCACATGAACACATGAGCTCCAGCAGAGGTGCCAGGTCTATCTTGCTCCCCACTGTAACCCTGGAACTGAGAATGGTGCCTCAGACATGGTTGGTGTGCAGCAAATCAAAGTACCCTCACTTTCAAGAGCTGCCCCATAGCCCAGAGAACGGCTGTGCCACCGGTTACTAACATTACCCACATGGCAGGCTCAGGCTGCCTCCTGACACTTCTTTTTTTCAGAGTCCAGCTGCCGTCCAGGCTCCTGTTTCTCAATTCTCCTTGTGGTTTTTCTCCTTTTTCTGGCTCCCTCTGAGCTGCTTCTAGCTAGGATTCAAGCAGGTAAAAGAAGTGAATGGCTAGAAGATTGACTTACGTGGTCAGATCGACAGTACCTGGTGATGCACTAGATAACGGTGCACTTTAGACCTAGTGCACCAAGGCTAGGTCTAAAGTTTTGACTCATGTATCCAGATGGACAGTGAGTAGCGCCACTTGCCATCAGAGGAGATGCTAGAAAAGGCTCTGAGGAAAGCTTTTTTTTTTTTGAGACGGAGTCTCGCTCTATTGCTCAGGCTGGAGTGCCGTGAACAATCTCTGCTCACTGCAACCTCCACCTCCAGGGTTCAAGTGATTCTCCTGCCTCAGCCTCCCCAGTAGCTGGGACTACAGATGTCTGCTACCACGCCTGGCTAACTTTTTTATTTTTAGTAAAGATGGGGTTCTACTATATTGGCCAGGCTGGTCTTGAACTCCTGACCTTGTGATCTGCCCACCTTGGCCTCCCAAAGTGCTGGGATTACAGGCGTGAGTGAGGAAAGCTCTTTTTTTTTGAGACAGAATCTTGCTCTGGCACCAGGCTGGAGTGCAGTGGCGTGATCTCAGCTCACTGCAACCCCTGCCTCCTGGGTTCAAGCGATTTTCTAGCGTCAGCCTCCCAAGTACCTGGGATTACAGGCATGTGCCACCACACCCAGCTAATTTTTGTATTTTTAGTAGAGATGGGGTTTCACCATGTTGGCCAGGATGGTTTCAATCTCCTGACCTTGTGATTCACCCACCTCGGCCTCCCAAAGTGCTGGGATTACAGGCATGAGCCACTATACCTGGCCAGGGGAAGCTCTTAAGTTCATTTTGGGACATGCTGGGTTTGAGGTGCCTTTACTAGACACATATTGACATGGTAAGCTGACAGTGGATAAAGATGACAAAAGATGGCTTTTCTGCTTGTCCCGCAGCCAGGAGCCTCCAGAAGAGTGATGGGAAACCTACGGCTATCTTTATGTCTCGTCCACATGGGTCACTGTAGATTCCTAGGTGGCCAAAATGGGCCTTAAGTTTGGGAAACTATTTGCCTGGCTGATGTACGATGCATTTAAAACAAACATTTTGTTCATGATGTACTACGAAGGACACAAGACCCGGTTTTCCTCTATGCATGTTTGTATCAACTCATCTACAACGCTGAGTAGTCTCCATCTCTGACATAAGGGAGGGAAGCAGGTGCAGAGTGTGCCCCTAGGAGTAGCTTTCTTGGGCAGTTTCTGTGAGGGAGAAGGCTGAGTGTAAAGAACAGAACAGCACTGGGAACCAGTTAGAGGCAGAGGAAGCAGCAAATGCAAAGACCTTGAGTTAGGAATGAATTAGTCTCCAAAATAATCTGGACACTGGGCATGGGAGCTCCTGCCTGTGGTCCCAGCTACTTGGGAGGCTGTGGTGGGAGGATCACAGGAGCCCAGGAAGTCAAGGCTGCAATGAGCTGTGATTGTGCCACTAGACTGCAGCCTAGGCTATACAGTGAGATGTGAGACACTGTCTCAAAAATAAATAAATAAATAAATACATAATAAAAATAAACAAAATAGCCTGGCAGCATCAGCAGAACCTGTGAAAAAGGCTTAGGAGTTGAAGAAGTCAGTAACAAAGCCATTTTTAAGTGGTACCAAGGCGGCGGAATTAAATAATTCTAAATTTTACAGTGAGAAAATACAATTCTTGCTCCATCTTTCTAATTTTATTAAGGAGAAAAATCTCAGTTGAGTGCCAGTCTGTCTAACTCCTCACCTCCCTTTTTTACAAAAAGAACAAGCCTCAGGCCCAGAGTCTATGCAGGTAACAGCATGTAGCTGTAATTTAATAATACTGGTGTTTTTTCTTGTATTTATTTTTAGTTACTTTCCATTTATGTGAAGTGTAAAATTTCACTTAAAAATCCATGTAAACTTCTAAGTTTGTTTTTAAAAATATTAAGTTAACTTGCCGGGCACGGTGGCTCACGCCTGTAATCCCAGCACTTTGGGAGGCTAAGGTGGACGGATCACGAGGTCAGGAGATCAAAACCATCCTGGCTAACACGGTGAAACCCCGTCTCTACTAAAAATACAAAAAATTGCATGGTGGCGGGCGCCTATAGTCCCAGCTACTCAGGAGGCTGAGCCAGGAGAATGGCATGAACCCGGGAGGCGGAGCTTGTAGTGAGCCGAGATCATGCCACTGCACTCCAGCCAGGGTGACAGAGCAAGACTCCGTCTCAAAACAAACCAACAAACAAACAAAAAGTAAGTAACTCAAGTACAGGAAGTACAGAAGCCTGGCAAACATCATGAAAGTGAGGGAGGTAATAGGTAGACAACTGAACTGGAGGGCACTGGTCTGAGTGAGGACTTTGGGCACAGTAACTCCACCTCATGCTTCCTGCTTTCTGGGTTTTGTCTGTTTAATTTGTTGTGGTTTTTCCCCAATATAGACTATTTTTTTTAAAAAAAACCCAACCTTATTTTGGCTAAGGGGAAAGGGATTTACTTTCATTTGGGTTAAGATAGGACACACCAAAGGTCCCTAGAGGTTAGTGGTTCAGGTTCTAACCACACAACACTGATGAATGGAAAGGGAGATGTAGAGGTGAAAAACCCTGGGCAACAGCAGAGCATGCTTCCCTTCCCACCAAGCTCTCAAATACAAGTCTGGAGATTCAATAAAAAAGATCATTCCATGATAGAGAAGACAGAAAGCTGTAACTCTTTTTAATGTTTAACTTTTCTTTGTAAAAAACTTATTAAAAAAACTTAAATGATCAGTTAATTAAAGTTAAAAATCTATTGCTGCACAATATAACTGATTAAAAGATTTCCAGATCTCTTGACTCCAAGAGATCTCTTTCCACCCTGACCTTTCATTTCTTATAGATCTCACACTTCCAGGTTTCTCTTTAGCAAACACGATCTGAAATCATTTGTAGGTAATCAACACTTCAAGCATATGGAGGCACTGGCTGAGGCAGCAGAGTCCTGGGAGACTGAACACTGGGAGACTCAGTGTCCCCCACAGAAACCCAGACCTGGGCTCACACCAACACCGCCAGGGCTCCTGCACAGGACCTATGTGGCGAACCTGAGCTCGATCTTCCCCACCAGTCCTCCTGGTCGCTCCTGAGGGCTGCCGACCCTCCAGAGTGTGGCTCTCCTTCTAAAAGCTGGAGCTTCATTCCACTTTGATTCTCATCAGCTCCCATCTTCCTCCTCCACAGAGTTTCAGAACGAAGGAATGAAACTACAAGAGACCACCACCACACAGAGATCAGGTTGCCCTGGCCACTGGCACAGGAGGCCACTCAGTTCTCTCTGCTACTGCTACTCCCTGTTTTGAGGGGCCTCTGGCTCTGGCCAGGCTCAGCCTTTGGGTTCTCTCTCCTCCTTAGGCCATCCTTGTGAGCACAGGTACCTTCTCAAGGCTCTGCCGATGTCCCACACTGATGAACGTCATCCCCAGCTGCTGGCCGATGCGATAGAGCTCATTCTCCACCTCCTCTGTCAGGGCACTGGTGGCTTCATCAAGCACTGAGGGCAGAGCATGGAGGAAGAGATCAAAGCCCTGCCCTCTGCTGCCGCTGCCTCTCCTCCCACCCACACTCAACCCCAGCTGGGACCCAGGGGAGGCTGAAAGCTGCTCTGGCTTCCAGAAGCCCTGCCTCAGGGAGAAGGATGGGTCAGAGGAGCAGAGGGCCAGACTCTGTGAGAGAATCGCCTGTGAGCAGCTGCATGAAATCTCTCAGCTTCTACCGATAAGCACCAGCCACTTCCTGGGACCACTCAATCCAGGGAATCCCAGCCCCTGCAAGAATGTCAGTCTTTGGAAAAGTCCACACCCATCCCCCTGCCAGGCACAGCTTGGCAGAAGAGGAGGATGGGTGCCCATTCATTTGATGGTGGAGCCAGAGGAGCATAAAATTACAACCCTTCAAGGTTGGCTCTTGGCTCCAGATGCTGCTAGGCAAAAAGCTTATGAGCTGGGCATGGTGGTTCATGCCTGTAATCCCAGCACTTTGGGAGGCCAATGTGGGAGGATGGCCTGAGTCTAGGAGCTCCAGACCAGCCTGGAAAACATAGCATGACCCTGTCTCTACAAAAATAAAAATAAAAAAATTAGCAGGGTGTGGTGGCACATGCCTGTAGTCCCGGCTGCTCAGGAGGCTGAGGTGGGAGGATCACTCAAGCCTGGGATTTCCAGGCTGCACTGAGCCATGACTGTGCCACTGTACTCCAGCCTGGGTGACAGAGTGAGACTCTGTCTCAAAAAAAAAAAAAGAAAAGAAAGCTTATGAGCAGGCAGTACAGCATATTCAGTGTTACTCCGAGGATGCCAAGCACTGTTTACACGGGCAGGGCCTGCTGTCCTCTCCAGCAGGGAACTCGGAGAAGCCCAGTCATGCACAGATGTGCCTGGGTGCCTGTGAACACATGCAGCTACACCCGTGAGTGCAGACAACACATGGCATGTGCAGCCACAAGGCAGACCTCACCTGCGTACTTCGGTTGCAGGTAGAAGAGTCGGGCAAAGGAGAGCCGTTGCATCTCCCCTGGGGACAGAACATCATACCTGAGGAAAGGGAGGGGAGAGGACTGCTGGAGGAGGAAGGATATAGCTTAGCTTTTACCTAGAATGGTCTGGGTGGGAAGACGTTTCTCTGTACAGAGGTGAGCCCCAGGAGACAGAAGCCCCTCCCCTTTCAACCATAGGCCTACAGCCCTCACAGAGTGAGGCAGAACTCTGTTCCCAAGGACATAAACTTGCACCCGATTGACCAGCCAAACATCTGGACTTTGGGGTCAGGAGCCGTTCCATTCCTTGACAGGGACCCTGAAACCAATGGTCTTTATGGTGGAGCTATCTCTGAAGCTCCCAAGCTCTGTTCTTACCAGTTCCAGTCCACCTGCTGGTCCAGACCCTCTGTCCTTGCCACCAAGTTGGACTGTAACAGACCCAGAGGGCACGATGTCCATGAAATGGCCAGCCCTGCTACCTGCCATCATGGGGAACCTCCCTCACTCCCCAGCGCGCACACACACACATCTCTAAGACAAATATATGCCCCAGTGGCATACCAACGTGGGAGGCTGTGGGACAGTCTGCCCTAGCCAGAGACGAATATTCTACCAATGACACTGTTTAGACTTGCTGGAGTATGGTGATAACAAAAAAGCAAACTGCCTTTGTCAGTCCTATTCTTGTTTTAAAATTCTCCAGTGAGAGCACTACCCGCTTCCTGCCTAAACCTGGCCAATAGCACACACAGTCAATTGATACTCCCATTCTCCACCCCAGGTTCAGACTTCCAGTCCTGGGCCCAGGCACAGCAGGGCCAGCACCTGCCTACCTGTAGCTGGTGCTCCCAGGTGGGCTTGGGTCTTGAGGGTCCCTGCCCCCACTTACCAGGCCTGCCAATTCCAAGAACCTCAAGATCCTCTCATCATCAGCAGAACCTGCACAACAGAGAAGCCGTCTGCAAAAAGCCAGAGCCTCCTGGCTGGTCAAAACAGACAGGGCAAGGCTGGGCACAGTGGCTCAGGCCTGTAATCCCAGCACTTTGGAAGGCTGAGGCGGGTGGATCACAAGGTCAGGAGATGGAGACCACCCTGGCCAACATGGTGAAACCCTGTCTCTATTAAATATACAAAAATTAGGCAGGCGTGGTGGCATGCACCCGTAGTCCCAGCTACTTAAGAGGCTGAGGCAGGAGAATGGCGTGAACCAGGCCATTGCACTCCAGTCTGGGTGACAGAGTGAAACTGCATCTCAAAAAATAAAAAAAAGAAGGAAAAGACTTACCTCAAAAAATAAAAAAAAGAAGGCCGGGCGCGGTGGCTCAAGCCTGTAATCCCAGCACTTTGGGAGGCCGAGATGGGCGGATTACGAGGTCAGGAGATCGAGACCATCCTGGCTAACACGGTGAAACCCCGTCTCTACTAAAAATACAAAAAATTAGCCGGGCGAGGTGGCCGGCGCCTGTGGTCCCAGCTACTCGGGAGGCTGAGGCAGGAGAATGGCGTGAACCCGGGAGGCGGAGGTTGCAGTGAGCTGAGATCCAGCCACTGCACTCCAGCCTGGGCGACAGAGCAAGACTCCGTCTCAAAAAAAAATAAAAATAAAAATAAAAATAAAAAAAAGAATAGACAGGGCACATCATGGATCATGGCAGGGGTGGGGGCCCCAGAATGCTGGGTGAAGCCTCCGAAGTCACAGGTTGCAGCCCTGGGTAAGGGAAGGGGTGGGTGAAGGAAGGCATCACTTCCCTTGTCCCAATGGGCGTCTCTCCTTAAGGACGGAAAGGCACAATGAGGTGAGATCTGGGTGCAGACCCCAGAACAGTCAAAGGAAGAGGAGAGGAGTCCCTCTTTCTTCAATCAGTGGCCTTGCTGGGGCCTCTCCCAAAGGGCACAGGTGAGGCCACAGTCAGGTAGAGCAGGGACAACTGCGACAGAAGGAGAGGACATGACCTAAGGAGGACCAGCTCACCTGAGTCGGGGTAGACCTCCTTCAGGGGATATATCACCTGAGAAAAGAAAAAAACCACACCAGCCTAGGAGGAGGGCGAGCAAGAGATGGAGCTGCACACAGCCCACCCTCCCTCCAGAACCCACTGGAACCTCCCAAGGAGGAGAGGTGGGAATGCCTGGCCCGGGTCAGATGGGAGAGGCTCTGGTCCACAGACAGCAGGGCAAGGTCCCTACAGCCTTCAGAAGTGTTTAGTGTGAAGAGTCGAACAGCCTCCTGAGGGCAAGGACCCCACAAACCCACCTCGGGTGTTTATGCGTGGGATATCTGGCGTGAGTCCTTGCCCCATTTACCTGCCTCAGGAGCTGCTCTGAGTAGTGGGCCCAATCCATGGATGTGAATACAAGGTTCTTACAGCCAGCAGGTCCCAGGCCCGGGCCACTTTACTACCTCACCTTTTGCCCTGACTCTAGGGCCTGAGACCTGTCACAGTGCCAAAGGTCCCAGCTGTGGGCGGGTGGGGCTGAGGAGGGAGGAGTGGGCCCCCTGAACTAGGCTGACCTGCTCCCGAAGGGTCCCGTCAGTGAAGAATGGCTTTTGTGGCAGGAACAGCACCCCATGGGGCCCAAAGTCCGTCAGCATCTGCACTGAGCCTGCAGAGCCCACAGAAACCTTCATTGTGAGATCTCCCAGAAGAGGCAACTGCCTGTCTCCTCTCTTCCTCATTCCCCAACAGAAAAGAATGGATTCTACTACACTGTCCCCGCCCTCACTCCACCCCTAGGGCCCAGGCTGGGTCAGAGGCAGGGAGGGCCTGGCTCTCACCCCGTGTACTTGTCCAGAGGCCGCCCAGAACCCGGAGCAAGGAGGTCTTGCCAGTGCCCGTGTTGCCTGTGATGAGCAGGCTCTGTCCCTCGGAGATCTTTAGGCTCAGATCCTTGATTAGGGGTTTGTCAGAGGAGGGGGCAGAGATGGAGACCCGCTCAAGGAGAAACGCTGTGTCTGCTGGCTCTGCCGCTGGCCACCCTGAGGCTCTGTGTCAGAGAAGAGATGGGGCGTGAGGAAGATGGACAGGGTCAGTATTGCTGTGGGGGAGGCACTTCTCCTGGGAGCCACCACCTGTGGATTGTTATGGGCTGACTTGCATCCTCCCAAAATCACATGCTGAAGTCCCAGCCCCCAGTGCCTCAGAATGTAACCGCATTTGGAGGCAGGGTCTTTTCTTTTTTTTTTGAGAGAAACTCTTGCTCTTGTCACCCAGGCTTGAGTGCAGTGGTGCAATCTTGGCTCACTGCAACCTTCGCCTCCTTGGTTCAAGCGATTTTCCTGTCCCAGCTTCCTGAGTAGCTGGATTGCAGGTGCCCACCACTGCGTCCATATTTTTAGTAGACACAGGGTTTCGCTATGTTGGCCAGTCTGGTCTTGAACTTGTGACCTCAGGTGATCCGCCCACCTCAGCCTCCCAAAGTGGTGGGATTATAGGTGGAAGCTTCTGTGCCCAGCTGGAGGCAGGGTCTTTAAAGAGATGATGTTAACATGAAGCTGTTGGGGCGGGACCCTAATCCACTATGACTGGTGTCCTTTGAAGACAGAGGTGGCAGTGGCATGCATATACAGAGGAAAGGCCACATGAGGACACAGCAACAAGGTGGCCATCTACAAGCCAAGGAGTGGCCTCAGAAGAAACCAACCCTGCTGACAACTTGATCGTGGACCATTAAGCATCCGGAATTGTGAAAAAACTAATTTCTAGTGTTTAAGCTACCCGGCTTGTGGTATTCTGTCACAGCAGCCTGAGCACATTAATACAGGGGTAGGGGTGGAACTTCTACTCTGTGCCTGGCTGGACAAAGCCCCTTATGGGACTGATCTTAATCAGTCTAACACCCATGAATCTCAAATATCATCACAGATGAGGACACTAAGAGTCAGGTGGCTAAGTAACTGCCCAGGTCACAGAGCGGTATTCATCTAACTCTAATGCTGGTGGGTCTTCATGGTGTCACAGTATGACCAGAGTACTAATAACAAGAATGGGAGTGGTTAAAGCCAAACGGTTCTGGAGTTTCAGGCTCTGCATGGATGCCTGGCAACCCACAGAACAGCAATTCCAGTTTCCTACAGACCCTCCTTTATGCCTAGCCTCTGAACTCATGGTTGCATGAAGCTTTCATTTGGAACAGAAGCAACAGTTAAGGCATTAACTCCTAAGAAAAGCAAGTTGAGTGTAGGCCCTGGAATTCAGATTGATTTTTGAAAGCTTATGATGTGGCCACTGTCCAAGCACTTTCCACGGATGATGATATCTAATCCTTACAACAAGTGAAGGAAGGTTCCATTATGACCTCATTTTCAGACATGAAGAAACAGAACAGTTAGGTAATCTGCCCAAGGAAAGTGTGGAGAGCAAACAAATCCTGAATGCACAGAAACATTACAGATCCACACCGATACACGAATACAGACATCTCTGGGGCTAAGTGAGGTGGGAGAACAAAGACAGATATGCCCCAAGGAAAGGGGCAGGGAAAGGACTCAGTGGGAGGAGGAAGCACAGGAAGAGGAGGACACTGCAGATTCCTGTTATCTCAGGCAGAAGGCGTGTGTACTTTGCTTCCACTGGCCGGGAGGGAATGGTGTAAATTAACAGAACAGATGCCGGAATAGCAACATCGACTGTGAACTTACATGTGCCTGGCATTCCATTTCCATCTACTCCTCACAACTCTGCTGCCCACTGGGAAAGGGCAGGGCTCCAGGGTAACCCAAGCCAGGTGATGCCAGAGCCTGCAGCCTCAACTACTGCTCTGCCAGCCCACTACTCACTTGTCCAAGCCCCACTCGCTCTCGCCTAGGATCTCACAGTCCTGCGACTTCAGGGACATGTCCAGCAGCGTCTCCCGAAGCTGCCCAATCCTGAGCAAGAAAAGAAAATCTGAGGCAGGGTCTGGGGGCCAGGTGAAGGCGAATTCCTTTTCCTGTCTCACACCCACGAGTACATGGTATGTCTCTGTTCCTTTTTTCACTCAGCCACTTCTTCCAGCAGCACACACTTTGCTCAGGAGCCAGAGGGGTGGGACCCGGCCTCACCTGTGCGTGTAGCCAGCCACATCCGAGAGCGTTGTGGACAGGTCGATGAGCTGGGTGAAGCAGCTGATGAGGTAGATGCACACAAAGGCATTCTGGACAGGATGGGGAGTGGTCAAGCAGGTCTCGACTCCAGCCCACAGGCACTGGGCCAAAGGATGGAGGGGGAGAGCATGAGGGGTCACCAAAAGGGAGTCTCACCTTGCTGACCAGGGTGCTAAGCTCTGCAGGACTCAGGTCTCCATAGCCCCCGCTGAAAATGGGGATTGCGATGACAACGTAACTCAGGATGCTGCCCAGATAGTCAAAGGTGTTGATGCCGACTGTAGAAGACAGATGCGTGAGACACCCAGGAACCATCCACATGCCCTGCAGGGGACACAACCCTAAAACGGGGAGCAGCATGCCAAATAGGGCCACGTGCCTTCCCTGGATCCTCATTCTCCTGAGGATACTCACAGAAAGGCAACAGCCCCCGGCCCCCGGTGAATTCCTTCAGCACAGCATACTTATCCTTGCAGACAGGAGGCAGAGAGGTGTGGGAAGGGAAGCAGACCAGTCCAACCCCATGGTTCCCACTTCCCTGGGCCCCCTCACCTACTGTACAGCCAGAGCTCCTTGGACATCAGCTCCCTCTGGGTCTGAAGGAGTCTCTGCAGCCTGCGGTCTGTCCTCATGTGCTCCACATGCCCAGCTCTGACAAGGAAAGGCTGGGATGTCCACAGGGCTGGAGAGGTTCTGCCAGGTTGGGGGGCCCCCTGTCCCATATCACACCCTTCTTTAGAAACCAAGGCCATCCAAATGATCTTGGTTTCAAGCTCTGTCTACCACTAGCACCCATTCACAGCTTCAGTCATGCCTTATAGTATTGTCTGTGTGAAGAACAGAAACTCTAGAGTTGGGCAGACCTGGTTCAAATCCTGGCTCTAATCCTCACCCAGTTACTAGCTGGATGACACAGGCAGGCTACTTAAGCCTCCAAGCCTCAGTTTTTTCATCTATAAAATGGAGCCACTAATACCTATGTAATAAGTTAGAGTGCAAATTAAAAGTTTCTAAATGTAAAGTGCCAAGCCCTCAATAAATATAAGGAGCCCTCAATAAATAAAAACTATTGTTAAATAAACATACACAAAGCAGTCACTAGGTGTACCAGGCACTGCACTAGTTAGCTAGTGCAATAAAGAGATGAGAAATCATGTGGAATCAGGAGTACTAAGTGTGCCCTCAGGGCCATGGCAGCAGATAGGCTCAGCCATTAAGGGAGTCTGGGAAGGCTCTCCAGAGGAGGTGATCCGGGGTTTCAAGGATGGGAAGAAATCCGCTAAGGCAGAAAAGGTGGAGGGAGGAGAGAGGAGGCATTTCAGATTTTGCACAGAGGCCACAGAAGAACTCATCTGGAACTCTAAGAACTAACCTGCATTCCCCAGAGCTTCATGAGCAGAGGTTACAGAATCCAAAAGAACTTTTCCTTTTTTTTTTTTTTTGGGATGGAGTCTTGCTGTGTCACCCAGGCTGGAGTGCAATGGCAGGACCTCCGCTTACTGCAACCTCCACCTCCTGGGTTCAAGCGATTCTCCTGCCTCAGCCTCCCAAGTAGCTGGGAATACAGATGCCCACCACCACGCCCAGCTAATTTTTTCTATTTTTAGTAGAGACAGGGTTTCAGTATGTTGGCCAGGCTGGTCTCGAACTCTGCACCTCAGGCAATCCACCTGCCTCAGCCTCCCAAAGCGCTGGGATTATAGGCGTGAGCCACCATGCCCAGCCTCCAAAAGCAATTTTTTTACACACCCAGCCCTGCCCACCTCACAATCCCACCCCAGTGCAGATTCCCAGTATTCTTGGTGCCCTCAAGTGGTAGAGGTTGCAAACTGCAGCAGAGACTAAGGAGCAAAGGTCCCAGGGCTATCAGATCCACCCCAACTACAGGTGAGCCAAGCAGTAGCTTCCACTTAAACGCAAACCTCCGCCTACACTATCAATCCTAATGCTGATTTCAGAGGCCTCACATAAGGCAGAGCACAGGGACTGGCGCTGGCCCCGGAGGGAAGAGATGGGATTTCATGCCGCTGCTGCTCCTGCTACTGCTGCTGCTCCTGCTACTGCCGTCAGGAGACCAGACGCTTGGCTCCATGAGACAGCATTGTGAGGAGGTCTCCTGGTTTTCTGAGAAGCTCCCGTTCCATCCCACACTACAGAGACAAAGGATCAGGCCTGGACCTCAGGCACTGGCAAGAAAGCTTAACAGACAGAAGAGCAGAGGCAGAGGGATGTCTTAGTCACCAGCAAGAGGACGAGGCATTCATTCATTTGACAATTTCAGGCCCTACGCTAGGCCACTAAGACTAAAGCTGGCCACAATAAGGAACCACCAGCTTTAGAAGCAAACCCCTGTACCTAAGGACAAGGCAGACAAGGGCAGGGGAGGGAGAAGGAGAGGGTCACAGCCAAGTGTGACAACACTCAGCCCCTGAGCTCGGTGGTGGTGGGAGAGTTGTAGGATTCATCTTTCCTTCTCCACTCTCAGCTCTGGCAAGGCAGAAGGGGAACCATCTCTCCAGACTCACCTGTAGAAAGCGGCAGGCTCTGCATTCACCCGAATCTGCATGTGCTTGAACCTGGGTGGACCAAAGGGAAATGTGTGCTGACCACAGGGAGTACTGGCCCCACTCCTGTTGGAGTCCTGGATCAAGAAGACCCCCCCGCAAAGTGGAGCCCGGCTCTGCCTGAAAACTGTGGCTGCCTCAGTCTGACCCTTTCCTGGACTGTTACTGGGTAGAAAACCCCGGGGCTAGGTGGTGTGCAGGAGCTCTGCAGAGACAGGGCTGCCCCTCAGCTTTCTGCAGAGAGGACGGGGGTATTCCTGCTCACAGCATCTCCTCCTCCCAGGGCCTGGCCTGAAGGAGGGGGACAAGAAGCACAGGGTAGGCGCTGGATCCATCGGCTGCTACACCCAACTGATACAAGACAGGGTGGTTACGCCAGGGCAGTGAGAAGGCTAAGAGATGACAATGATGATGGTGATGGCAAGCCAGACACAGTTCTCAGTCCTTCTCAGGTATGATCTCATTAATCCTCCCAATCCTCTTGGTAGGCAACGGTACCATTTCCACTTTAGAGACAAGAACATTGAAGCCTGGAGAGGTTCAAGACCTCTCCAAGATCACACAGCTAGTAACTGGCACAGCTAGGATTTGAATTTAAGCAGTCTTACTCCACATCCCATTCTTTAACCATTATGCCCCAGCCCAGAAACCTCAAGTGAGGGGGACACACCTAAAATCTCCCTCCAGCTTCTCCTGATGCACCAGCTTCGTCACAATGGGGCCCATCAAAGTTTTGTTCACCACGGTCCCCAGGATGAAATACCCGAAGATGCTCACAGGCCCGAGCCAGCCTGTGCTGAAATACAGAGAGAGGGAGAGAGGGTGTGGGGTGCCACCTATCCCCACAGGCCTCAGCCCTTACTCCTGTCCCCTCTCGGGTAGCCCCTGTTCAATCTGAGTAGCCCGGAGGGCCGTCTGCTCCTATGTGGGGGCATCTGGCATGAGCTGTCACAGCCAGGATACCTGTGACACTGCAACAACACAGGGCCAAAGGAAGGGCAGGGGCCTGAGCACATGGGATGGGAAGACTCCCTAAGGTTTAGGTGGGAGAGAAGGGAAATAAGCTTCTCTTGGACCTTGACCTGGGAGAGCTGAGGACCCTCTAGGGGAAACACCAGGCTGGGGAGGAGGGAGGCTTCACCTTTGGAAGCACTGGTAAGTATAGTAGATGAGGGTGAACGGGGAGACAATCAGCTTGCTGGCCATGCTGCTGAGCTGCCGGCAGAATCGCTCCACATCCTGGCTGATGCGCTGGTCCCTGGAGCCAACGACACAGAGTAGCTGGACCCAGGCAGATGGGCCCAAAGGTGGAGAGAGCAAGACACTTTCACATCACCTCTGCTCCTGACCTTGCCTCGCAGTGCTGTGAGCACTGACCCTGTGGGAAGAGGGAACCAGACAAGGCTGGTTGCCTAGGGGCAACTAAATCCTGGGGCCTTTAAACAGGGTTCTAGAGAGTTGCATCTTACGGTGCCTCAGTTAATGCCCTGAAAAAGTGGGAACCGAAAGGTCCAGTACCCAGGTGCCTGAGCCAGCTCTGAGCAGAGCCAAAAAAAAAATTGAAGGTAGATGAGCTGCTTTTTTTGGATGATGAAGAAAACTATCCCCTTGGCGGGGCGCGGTGGCTCAAGCCTGTAATCCCAGCACTTTGGGAGGCCGAGACGGGTGGACCACGAGGTCAGGAGATCGAGACCATCCGGGCTAACACGGTGAAACCCCGTCTCTACTAAAAATACAAAAAAAAAAAACCTAGCCGGGCGAGGTGGCGGGCGCCTGTAGTCCCAGCTACTCTGGAGGCTGAGGCAGGAGAATGGCGTAAAACCCGGGAGGCGGAGCTTGCAGTGAGCTGAGATCCAGCCACTGCACTCCAGCCCGGGCGACAGAGCAAGACTCCGTCTCAAAAAAAAAAAAAAAAAGAAAGAAAGAAAGAAAACTATCCCCTTTATCTCAATCCTCCCAAATTTCTCTTATATAAACCCTGCCCTGGCCCCTTTAGTTATCTGGCTGTGAAAGCTCCAGGTTGTGAGGCACACCTGTAGTACTAGCTACTCGGGGCAAAGGCAGGATGGAAGCCATAGCCATCAGAAAGGGGCCTAGAAGTTAGGTAGCAGCAGCATCCTCCCAGGCATCTTTGCACCAAAGCTCAGCTTGAGCTGAGAGGGACCCCAGGCAACAAAGTGCTTGCTAGGAAGGCGGTGAGTGAGGGGATGGCGGTGAGTGAGGTGATGGGTGTGAGAGAGACCCCATATGTCTCATCTCACCACGAGGGCCACACTGACTCCTATTCCCAATGAGCCACGTGACCCTGGGCAAGTCACCTGCAATCTCTGGGCTTCAGCTTCCTCATCTGTAAATTAACAATAGCTAACTTACAGTGGAACACTTGCTATGTGTCAGGCACTGTACATGTGCATTACATGAATGATACCATTTCATCCTCACTACATCCTTTGAGATAGGAACTATTATCATCCTCATTTTACAGAAGGGGAACCTGGGGCTTGGTGACTTTAAGAGCTATAAGCTGAGTGGTGATAGAATGGGGATTTGAATCCTAGACTGAGTCCTGGACAGTGGTATTTTTTTTACTGATGAAAATCTAAGAGCTAGTTTTTCTAGCGAGGACATTTTCTTTAGAGGGTGCCTTACTGGAAGACTAAGATATAAAAAATGAAAAGGACAAAAGGAAGCTGCTCCTGACATTTTTTTTAAGAGATGGGGGTTTCTGCTATGCTGCCTAGGCTAGAGCACAGTGGCTATTCCCAAACGTGCTCACAGTGCGCTACTCCTGGACTCAAGTGATCCTCCTGCCTCAGCCTCCTAAGTTGTTGGGACTACAGGTGCATGCCACTGCACCTGGCAGGCTTCTTTTTAGCAGCTCTGCAGCTTCTCCAGGGGTCCTCTGCAGGGCACCCTCCCCCATGACTCTGGGCAGTAGCATTTGAAAACAACTGTAGACCATCTCCATGGGGTCTGCCGCCAGGAGTCTCCAGGGCTAGGCCAGATGGAAAGGACCACACAGAGTGCAGAAAGGACTGAGTTGGGGCACCTACGGGTTATCGATGTCATCCCGCAGCACATTGAGGGTGTAGTACACACGGCCCCGGAAGTAGAGGCAGTGGAGGTGCTCAGTGAGGTCCTTCCTCCAGCTCACATACAGCAGGTTGCAGGTGAACTGATCAAAGCTCTTCAGCTGTGCAGTGGGGGAAGCAAGTGGAAGGGAGAGATGGCTTCCTGAAAATCTCAGCTCAAAGCTCACGGCTGGCAAGAGCCTCCACTGACCCATCCCAGCCTACTCTGACTATGATTACTCTGTCCACTCAGCTCTTTTCTTGTTTAAATCATCAAGTCATGAGACTTTCCCTTCCTCACTCACTGACTCACGTGTTCATTCCTGCACCAAATTTTTTTTTTTTTTTTGAGCCGGAGGTTTACTCTTGTTGCCCAGGCTGGAGTGCAATGGCGTGATCTTGGCTCACCATAACCTCCGCCTCCCAGTTTCAAGTGATTCTCCTGCCTCACCCTCCCGAGTAGCTGGGATTACAGACAGGTGCCACCATGCCTAGCTAATTTTGTATTTTTCGTAGAGACGGGGTTTCTCCATGTTGGTCAGGCTGGTCTGGAATTCCTGACCTCAGGTGATCTGCCCACCTCAGCCTCCCAAAGTGATGGGATTACAGGCGTGAGCCACCACGCCCGGCCTCCTTCACCAAACATTAAAGGGCTTACCAGAGGCAAGACCCTCAAGCCTCTTTCTACACTGTCTTATTTTGAGAGTAGATGAGCTTCTGAAAACTGGAGACCATATTGTCGATTCCATTTATGTTCTTACTCCTTTGTCCCCCAAGCTTGGGACAGAGATTTGTATGCATAGGTGCTTACTGAACGAAGCCCCAACAAAAGTGGCCATGGTATGACGAGAAGTGGCTCCCCCCAAAAAAAAACAGGTGGCACAGCCTGGCAGACAGCATTAGGCTTGAGTTCTGACAGAGCCCTGAGTCTGCCAGACTCATTTACCACTTCCAGAGCAACTATGTGCTAAGCACTAGGGACATTACGAGCTCACAGTTTAGCCAGAAAACAATTATAAGGGTGTGAGGAGTGTTACAGCAGAGGTAAACTCAAGGAATTAGTTAAGTACAGAAAAAGGGTAGAGTTTGGTGGAGGGGACACAAAGGAGAAAGCTGAGGAAGACCTGAAAGAGGTGACAATGGAGGGTTGATGAAAAGTGAGCAGGCGGTAGCCCACTACTAAATGAGGGGTAGGGGAGGGGGCCATTGTGCAAGAAAGCACCAGTTCAAAGGCTGGGAGGTGTGACATGGTGCCAGGATAAGTCACAGCCTCGGTCCCACAGAGGAGGAGCAGCAGCTCTGGCTGCCGAGCCCAGTTTTAATGAGCTGCCGGAAACAAGAGTTCTAGGAAGGAAAGGGGCAATGATCAGTTCTGCTAAATGCTGAATTAAACCAGAACCTGTGGCCTGGGCCCAGGAGTTGAAACATCTGAGGAATCAATTCCACGTGGGCCAATAGCAAGATTAATGTGCTTAATAAGGGCAACTATCCCTTTAGTTCCCAGAAAAGGGAGGAAACACACCCCTACAGCTTGCTTCCTGCTTCCTGGAGGCTAAGTCCCACTAGGCATTACAATTACACTGGACTGGACAGGAAGAGAGACACAGAGAGAGGGAAAGATCTTACCGTGGAGTTCAGAAAAATGAGCATGACAGCCAGGAATGTCAGAGTCTTAAACCCTTTCAAGTCTTTGTTTCCCAGGACACCATAGTACTGACTGGGGATCAAGCCAACTTGGTAGATCACCAATTGCTCTGAAAGGAGGGAGAGGAGTAAGAAATCAGTGATGAGGGGTTAAAAAGAAGTGAGGCTTCTTCCTGAGTCCCTGCCTCATCAGCACCCTAAAGAGATGAAAAGGGGCTGGGCACAAGGGCTCACGACTGTAATCCCACCACTTTGGGAGGCTGAGGAGGGTGGACCACCTGAGGTCAGGAGTTCGAGATCAGCCTGGCCAAGATGGTGAAACCCCGTCTCTACTAAAAAATACAAAGATTAGCTGGGCGTGGTGATGGGTGCTTGTAATCCCAGCTACTCCGGAGGCTGAGGCAGGAGAATCGCTTGAACCAGGAAGGCAGAGGTTGCAGTGAGCTGAGATCGTGCCACTGCACTCCAGCCTGGGGCAACAAGAGAGAAATTCCGTCTCAGGAAAAAGAAAAAAAGATGGAAAGGGACCCCAAACCAGAGCTCCCCCCTCTCCTCTAGTCTGGGCTCACTCACTCACCCAGTAGGGTCAGGCACAAAAGGGTCAGGAACATCAAGGCATTCTGTGATGACCAAGAAGGAAACAAAACCTTCAGTATCTGCAGGAACCGCTGGAGAAATTGCAGATCCAACCTCGGCCTGAAGAGAAGGTGGGGAGGCAGAGAAAAGCCCAAGATGTAATTGAGCCTTAGGGAGTAGTTATTAAGCGTATCCACATTGTTCTGTAAAGGGTCCAGGCCAGGCAGAAAGAACGGTTTCCGAACGCTGAAGATGGTAGGCTGGGAACAGACCACAGATACAAAGGAAATTCTTTGGCCAAGCATGGTGGCTCATGCCTGTAATCCTAGCACTTTGGAGGATTGCTTGAGGACAGGAGTTCGAGACCAGCCTGGCCAACATGGTGAAACCCCATCTCCACTAAAAACACAAAATCAGTTGGGCATGGTGGCACACATCTGTAATCCCAGCTATTTGGGAGGCTGAGGCAGGAGAATCACATGAACCCAAGAGGCAGAAGTTGAAGTGAGATGAGATCATGCCACTGCACTTTAGCCTGGGCAACAGAGCGAGACTCCATCTCAAAAAACAAACAAAACTGTTACTGGCAGATGATGTGATCATTTACACAGGAAACAAGCAAATTGACAGACAAACTGTTGAAAATAAAGAGTTTACCAATGTCATTAGATATACAAATATCAATAGTGTTCTTCTATACCAGCAATAATCAATTACAAAATATAAAGAAAATAAGCAAAAAACCTACAGAAAAACTATCAAATATCCAGGAGTTAACTTTTACATAAGGTGCAGTGTCTCATGCCTGTAATCCCAGCACTTTGGGAGGCTGAGGTGGGTGGACTACTTGAGTTCAGGAGTCCGAGACCTGCCTGGGCAACACAGTGAAATCCCATCTCTACTAAAATACAAAAAATTAGCCGGGCGTGGCAGCATGCGCCTGTAGTCCCAGCTACTCCGGAGGCTGAGACAGGAGAATTGCTAGAACTCTTGAGGCAGAGGTTTCAGTGAGCTGAGATGGCACCACTGCACTCCAGCCTGGGTGACAAAGCGAGACTCCATCTCTTAAAAAAATAAATAAAATAACATATTAGACATTTTAAAGGGAAAATGAAAAGCTCTATTGTAGGACATGAAAGAAGACCTAGAAAGACAGGTCTGGCTTGACCCAACATTATGAAGAACCTCAGTTCTTTCTTTCTTTTCTTTTTTTTTTTGAGATGGAGTCTCGCTCTGTTGCCTAGGCTGGAGTGCAGTAGTGTGGTCTCAGGTCACTGCACCCTCCTCCTCCCAGGTTCAAACGATTCTCCTGCCTCAGCCTCCCGAGTAGCTGGGATTACAGGTGCCTGCCACCACCCCTGGCTAATTTTTTCTATTTTCAGTAGAGACAGGCTTTCACCATGTTGGCCAGGCTGGTCTCAAACTCATGATCTGCCCACCTCAGCCTCCCAAAGCACTGGGATTACAGGCATGAGCCACCACGTCCAGCCCGAAGACCTCAGTTCTAACAAAAGCAGTCTATAGGTTGGGCGTGGTGACTTACATCTGTAATCCCAGTACTTTGGGAGGCCCAGGCAGGCGGATCACTTGAGCCCAGGAGTTTGAGACCAGCCTGGGCATCATGGCAAAACCCTGTCTCTACAAAAAATACAAGAATTAGCCGGGCATGGTGGCGCACACCTGTAGTCCCAGCTACTCAGAGGGCTGAGGCAGGAGGAT
>NW_012116265.1:19695304-19695695 GCF_000951035.1 Colobus angolensis palliatus | reverse complement strand
GCACATGCCTATAATCCCAGCTACTTGGGAGGCTGAGGCAGGAGAATTGCTTGAACTCGGGAGGCAGAAGTTGCAGTGAGCCGAGATTGTGCCATTGCAACAAGAACCTGGGCAACAAGAGCAAAACTCTGTCCCCAAAATAAAAAAAAAACACCTTAAAAAACTACAAATGGGTTAAAAATCTAAATGTGAAAAGTAACACTATTATGTTAGTAGAAAGAAATGTAGAAAAATATCTTAATGAAGGTACCTTAAAAACCTATATAAGGGAAACTGATGAATTTAACTTCATTAGAGTTAAATGTTTTTATTCAACACAGTGCCATAGATTAAGTTAAAAGACTTGGAGGTGGTATATGCAGAGTGCAAAACCAACAAGGACTTTAAATCT
>NW_012116265.1:19690232-19694724 GCF_000951035.1 Colobus angolensis palliatus | reverse complement strand
TACCTCCCACCTTAGCCCCCCAAATAGTTGGGACAGAGTTTTGCTCATTGCCCAGACTGGAATGCAATGGCGCGATCTCGGCTCACTGCAACCTCCGCCTCCCCAGTTCAAGAGATCCTCCTGTCTCAGCCTCCTGATAAGCTGCGATTACAGGCTCATGTCTCTACACCCGGCTAATTTTTGTATTTTTAGTAGAGATGGGGTTTCATCATATTGGTCAGGCTGGTCTTGAACTCCTGACCTCAGGTGATCCGCCTGCCTCGGCCTCCCAAAGTGCTGGGATTACAGGCGTGAGCCACAGCGCCCGGCCTAAAATCTTTTTTTTTTTTTTTTTTTGAGACAAGGTCTTGCTCCGTTGCCCAGGCTGCAGTGGTGCAATCTCAGCTCAGGGCAACCTCTGCCTCCCGGGTTCAAGCGATTCTCCCACCTCACCCTCTTTAGTGGCTGGGAGTACGGGCATGTGTCAACACGCTCAGCTAATTTTTGTATTTTTGGTAGAGATGGGGTTTCACCATGTTGCCCAGGCTGGTCGCCTCCTGGACTCCAGTGGTGCAACCACCTCAGCCTCCCAAAGTGCTAGGATGACAGGTGTGAGCCACCAAGCATGGCCAGGATGTAATATCTAGAGCCTACAAGAATTCCTGCAAGCCAGGAACATAGGAAATCCATAGAGAAGTGGGAAAGGATATAAACAGGCGATTCAAAAAAGGGAAAACCCACATGTTTAATAAACACATGAAAATGCAGGCCGGGCGCAGTGGCTCACGTCTGTAATCCCTGCACTTTGGGAGGCCGAGACGGGTGGATCACCTGAGGTCAGGAGTTCAAGACCAGACTGGTCAACCCCCAGTCTTTACTAAAATACAAAAAATTAGCTAGGTATGGTGGCGCACGCCTTTAATCCCAGCTACTCAGGAGACTGAGGCAGAAGAATCGCTTGAACCCGAGAGGCGGAGGTTGCAGTGAGCCGAGATCGTGCCACTGTACTCCAGCCCAGGCAACAAGAGCAAAAAAAACTCCGTCAGAAAGAAAGAAAGAGAAAGAGAGAGAAAGAGAGAGAGAGAAAGAAAACGTACACGATGGGATACCACCTTACACCCACCAGACAGATAAACATTACAAAACCCACCACCACCGGACGATGGAGGGATACTGGGAAACAGGAAGCTTTAGGTACTATCTGTCGTGAAGTATAAACTGGTGTGACCATTCCAAAGAACAATCCAGCAAAATTAGATGTGACCAGGACCCAACTCTGGGGTGGATACCCAGAGAAATGCACCAATATCCACAAGGAGACAACTGCCAAAATATTCATGACAGTGTGGCCTCTGGGGTGTTAATATTAGAAAAAAATCTAGGTATCCACCACTAGGGGAATAAGTCTATGCACATAGCAGCACTCAGAAGTGAAAACAAGATGACTAGCATGGATGGACTCAAAAACACAACGTTGGGAAAAAAGGTTTAAAGATAAATCACAGCATATTATCTAGGAATTCGAAACCACTATATAGATTTCAAAGTAACACGTGCACAAATTTACACAAGTTGGACCGTAAAGCCACTTATATAACACACCAGAGTGGCTGTCTGAAAAGGGGAGTGAAAGGGGTCTGGGAAAAGGAACGAAGAGAGGAAGTGATAAACAAGGAGCCTTGCATTGGCCCACAGGGTGTCAAGAACTGAGAAGGATTAACTCAATTTTGTGCACCTGAGGTTCTTTTTTTTTCAAAAAAAGAAAGCCAGTTGCGAGAGAGAGGGTCCCACACCGGGTGCAGGAGATGGCACAAGTCCGGCCAAGAACGGAGGGGGCCGCGGCCGGTGCGGAACGGCCTCGAGCGGCGGGAGAGCGGACGCCCCTTCGAGAGCTCCTCTTTCTTTCAGAAGTCGTGGGTGTGAGACGGGGGCGCCAGGGCGGCGGACGAGGCACGGTGGGCAGGAGACCCCATTCCCCACAGCCCCGAACTCCTGCTCCCAAACCTCCTCCCCGACCGCCCTGCTTACCTGGAGCCAGCTCCGAGCGCCGGGCCCGGGACCGCCATGACCTGAGACCCGAGGGACTCTGGCACTCGGCGGCCCCGAGTTCAGCACTGGGCAGAGTCCGGGGAAGGGCAGGGCCCCGGAGACCACAGAGACGGCGGCGGATAGAGAGGAAGGCGCGGGAGACGCGGCCTCTCCCGGAAGCGACCGACGTCTCTAAAAGTACCAGAGAGTGGACTCGGCTGACCCGGCAGCTACAGCGCCCCCATCTTTTCTGGGAGGCTTCCCTTTTGACAATAGGTCGCCGAGAGTGTAACTACCTTATGGCAAGTGTTTTAGATTCTGAGTATAATAGATGTTTTATATATTCTCCCAGAGGAGCCAGCATGATCTTTAAAAAAGTATAAATTAGGATTCCAGCCGGGCGCGGTGGCTCACTCCTGCAATCCGAGCACTTTGGGAGGCCAAGGCGGGAGGATCGCTTCAGCCCAGGAGGAGTTCGAGACCAGCCTGCGCAACATGGCAAGACCCCGCCTTTACAAAAGATAAAAACATTAGCCGGGGATGGTGGCGAGCGCCTGTGGTCCGAGCTACTCTGGAGGCTGAGGCAGGAGAATCACTTGGGCCCGGAAAGTCAAGGCTGCAGTGAGCCGTGATTGTGCCACTGCACTCCAGCCTGGGTGACAGAGAGAGACCCTGTCTCAAAAATAAATAGATGATGATGATCGATGGATAAGATAGTTGAATGAATGAAATGCTTATCAGTTGACTGATTAGTACCCAAAGGGAGGTGGGAAATGGCTCAAAAAAACCAAACCAAAACAAAAAAAAAAAACAGCATGATCTCACAGGTCCCTAAATTTGAATCTGGATGTATCTTCTGACTTTCCTTCGATCCTTATTAAATTTCAACAGCACGCCAAACACTCCACAACATACATGTATCACTTGTCTTTATGGAAGTTGCAGTCTAGCTGGGTAGGTCAATCAGTTGACAATTACGGCTGTCTTTTTTTTTGAGTTTTTTGTTTTGAGACGGAGTCTTGCTCTTGTTGACCCAGCTAGAGTGCAATGGTGTGATATCGGCTCACTGCAACCTCAGCCTCCCGGGTTCAAGCGATTCTCCTACCTCAGCTTCCTGAGTAGCTAGGATTACAGGCATGTGCAACCATGCCCTGCTAATTTTGTATTTTTAGTAGAGACGGGGTTTCTCCACGTTGGTCAGGCTGGTCTCGAACTCCCGACCTCAGTTGATCCGCCCACCTCGGCCTCTCAAAGTGCTGGGATTACAGGTGTGAATCACCGCGCCTGGCCTACAGCTGTCTTTATGAAGTGCTGTGACAATCATATCTTACAGCAGGGGTTCTCAGCCTTGGCGCCATTAAGTTTTGGGGCCTGATCATTCTTTGTGGAGTAGGCTTTCCTATGCAATGTAGAATGTTTAGCTGTATCCCAGGCCTCTACCCACTAGATGCCAGTAGCATTCCCTGTGACCCAGGCATCCCAAAATGTCTCTAAACATTGCCAAATGTCCCTTGGGGAGAAAGGACCAAAATTCCAGCTTTACTGGAATGGAGCTTTACTTCACCCCCTAGCATTGAGAACCACTGCCCCAGAACCAAAGAGAGAGGCATTTAACTCAGCATGGGGAAAAGTGGAATCTAGGAAGACTTTGAAGAGGAAATAACTTTATTCAAGTATGTCTTTCTTATTTTGAAAACCAAAAAAATAGGATGCAATTTTTGAAAAATTAATAAGGCAACCAAAGTATTAAAGCAAGCAACCTCACCTCTCTAGGGTAATCCAGGTTTACAGATCTTGTCCCCTTTCACTCTAAAAAATGTCCTAGTTTGGTATTCAGTGGCATTACTGTCCCAGGGTGCCTCAGCATTATCTATTACTATAAACTTTTAAGAAGTAGCAGGCCAGGCACGGCGGCTCACACCTGTAATCCCAGCACTTTGGGAGGCTGAGGCGGGCAAATAACCTGAGGTAAGGAGTTCAAGACCAGCCTGGCCAACATGGTGAAATCCCATCTTTACTATAAATACAAAAATTAGCCAGGTGTGGTGGCGGGCACATGTAATCCCATCCACTTGGGAGGCTGAGGTAGGAGAATTGCTTGAACCCGAGAGGCGGAGGTTGCAGTGAGCTGAGATTGTGCCATTGCACTCCAGCCTGGGTGACAGAGCGAGACTCTATTTCAAAAAAGAAAAAAGAAAAAAAGAAGAAGAAGAAGTAATACAGCAGTGTTGCCAGTGAGCAAGCGGGAGGGTGTTTGGCTACTGAAGTGCAATGGAGCACAGCAATGCGCAAATCAAAGGAACTTGCTTCTTCAAGCTCTTCTAGCAGTGGTTCTGACAGTGATGTTGACAAAAAGTTAAAGAGGAAAAAGCAGGTTGTTCCAGAAAGATCTGTAAAGAAGCAAAAGACTGGTGAAACTTGAAGAGCTCTGTCATCTTCCAAAGAGAACAGCAGCAACAGCACAGATGATAACCTGATGTTTCAG
>NW_012116265.1:19688511-19689392 GCF_000951035.1 Colobus angolensis palliatus | reverse complement strand
AGCCTCCCTAGTAGCTGGGACTATAGGTGCTGGCATCATACACAGCTAATTAAAAAAATTTTTTTTTTAGAGAAGGCAGGTGTGGGGGGAGGTGTCTCACTGTGTTGTTCAGGCTAGTCTTGAATCCTAGGCTCAAGTAATCCACCTTTGCCTCCCTAAATTCTGGGATTATAGGTGTGAGCCACTGCACCTGGCCAGGAACAGATTTCTGACACTGATGATGCAGTTAAGAAAACTGAAATCGAAGCCGTATAAAACCTATACTGTTCTAATTGTAGTTGGTTTGTGTGTGTGTTTTGACAGGTTCTTGCTCTGTGGTCCAGGTAGAGTGCAGTGGGATAATAATCATGGCTCACTGCAGTCTCCAACTCCTCCCACCTCAATCTCCTGAGTAGCTGGGGCTACAGGTGTGCGCCAACATGCCCAGCTAATTTTTAAGTTTTTTTTTTAATAGAGATGAGGTCTCACTATGTTGCCCAGGCTGGTCTAGAACACCTGAGCTCAAGCGATGCTTCTGCTTCAGCCTCCCAAAGTGTTAGCATTTCTGGGGAGAGCCACCGCTCCTGGCCTCTAGTTGTTTTAATCTGTCTTTTTACATTGGCTTTTGTTTTCTAAGTGTTGTTCTCCAAGCTATTGTATGTTTAGATTGCAGAACAACTTGTAAAATGAATACTTGCTTTAATGTGCATTATTTAAAATGTTCTGAGTGAAGCTAATTGTCTACTTTATAAGGAGAATTGCTCTGTGCCCACCACTTAGTATACAGTAAAATCAAGTAATACAATCTTAACTGTTGTGGCCCTTTTTTTTTTTTTTTTTGAGACAGAGTTTCACTCTTATTGCCCAGGCTGGATCTCAGCTCACTGCAACCCCTGCCTCCC
>NW_012116265.1:19679397-19680546 GCF_000951035.1 Colobus angolensis palliatus | reverse complement strand
CAGAGTCTCGCTCTGTTGCCCAGGCTGGAATGCTGTGGTATGATCTCAGCTCACTGCAACCTCTGCCTCCCGGGTTAAAGTGATTCTTGTGCCTCATCCTCCCAAGTAGGTGGGATTACAGGCTTATGCCACCACGCCCAGCTAATTTCTGTTTGAACCTCTTTAGGGGCTAGAAAACAAACCTTGTTTTCCTCTACTCTTCTATTGATTTTTATTCTTCCTTCCATCCCCACTGTGAATGTTCCTTCCCCAGAGAGTCTTTTCCTAACCACCCTTTATTGTTTCCTCCCACAGCACCTCACTTTTCCCTGCTTCTAGCATTTATTGCAGCTGGTTATATTTTCATTTTGTGAGTTTACTTCATTCATGCCTCTCTCGCTCCACCCCAGGAGGGCATGGATCATGTCTGTTGTGTTCACACGACTCTGTCCCCATTTTCCAGAGGCACTCATAACAGCATAATAGCTATTTGTTTAACAAATATTTGCAAAACCTTCTAACTGGGTTTCTACACTTGAATTTCCCCCTGCTCTTATCCAGTTTTTACAAAGCAGCCAGAGAAATGTGTGCAAATGTAAACTAGATCAACAGTCCTCTTAAAGCCCTTAAATGATTCTTGTGCTATTTGTTGAACAAAGATAAACAAGACAATCCCTAACCTCAAAAAACACACAGTGAGGCTAAGGCTCACTGCAGCCTCAACAACGGAGGCTAAGGCAGGAGGATTGCTTGAGCCCAGGACCAGGCTGCATTGAACTATGATCATACCACTGCACTCCAGCCTGGGCAACACAGCGAGACCTTGTTTCTAAAAGTAAATAGATAAAATTTAAAAACCCGCAGGTCACTGTCTCTGCTTATACTGTTTCTAATGGGACCGAACTTCCCTTATTTCAGCTACTGGAGTCCTGTGCTACTTCCTCACTCTTATACATAGATAAAAGAAAGACAAGTTGATGTCTTTTTAAAAAAAGGAAAATAATTTGGTAATAACTATCAAATTTTAGATGATACAGTAGTTTCATTTCCAGGAATTCTCATAAATATCTTTACCCAAAAGCACAAAGGACAAAGGGTCAACCACAAGGATGTTTCTACAGCATAGAAGGTAATAACAAAATCCTAGGAGCAACCAAAATGCTTATCAAA
>NW_012116265.1:19671101-19676242 GCF_000951035.1 Colobus angolensis palliatus | reverse complement strand
GGATCTTGGCTCACTGCAACCTCCACCTCCCGGGTTCAAGCGATTCTCCTGTCTCAGCCTCCTGAGTAGCTGGGATTACAGGCTTACTCCACCACACCCGGCTAAGTTTTGTATTTTTAGTAGAGACGGGGTTTCACCATCTTGGTCAGGCTGGTCTCAAACTCCTGACCTCATGATCTGCCTGCCTTGGCCTCCCAAAGTGCTGGGATTACAGGCATGCGCCACCGTGCCTGGCCTGTGTTTTGTTTTTTAAAATGTTACCTATACAATAAAAGTTTTTCAGAGGTTATACCCTAAAGAGAAGCAATCATTTTATCTTCTGGTTCTCCAAGCTCTTGGTTCACACCTCAGTTATAGACAGAGTGGGACCTGTCTGTTCCCCTTGCTAGCCAAGGAACTTGCCTAGTCAACCTCCAATACCCAGCCCAGTGCCTGGCACACAGAAGGTGTTCGCTCAGAGGAGTAGCTTCTGGGATGAATGAAGCTACTCCTCTGACCTAGGTTTCCCTGTATATAAAATTAGAATGATAAAGTGACCCACATCTAGTGGCCATCCTAAGAAATTCCTGAGCAAAAAAAAAGAAGAAATTCCTGAGCAATGTGAATGTTCTTAAAAAACATGAAAGTGTGTAAAACTACTCAAGAATAGCTGCTTAATCTAAAATTTATCCTGTGGGCTGACCAGGTCAAAATGCCTGCGGTGTAGCTAGTTCAAAGGACGGTGGCATCTTCCCCAAGTGAGAACAGCCTATTAAATTTGTGAGCAAGAGGGACAGAGTTGTCAGCTGAGCAGAGCCCTGCTGTCAGGTCCTCTAGATCTGAAACCATCTTGGCCTGTTTCCACCCTGGAATCATTTTGGAAAGGTTATGGCCCCTGCAAGTCTGTTAAAAAGTTGGAGTCTTGGCTGGGCGTGGTGGCTCATGCCTGTAATTTCAGCACTTTGGTAGGCTGAGACAGGAGGATTGCTTGAACTCAGGAGTTGGAGACCAGCCTAGGCAACATGGCAAGACCTCATTGCTACAAAACAAAAACAAAAATTAGCTGGGTGTGGTGGTGCAAGCATGTAGTCTCAGCTGCTTGGGAAGCTGAGATCATGCCACTGCACTCCAACCTGGACAACAGAGCGAGACCCTGTTTCAAAAACAAAAAACAAAAAACAGTTGGAGCCTTTATATTAGATATAACCCAAGGACTCCCCAACCATAGAGTAATCTTGGAGTATTGAAGGGTGGAAACGTGTAATAACTTTCCTCCCTATCAGAAGGGTCATGGCCACCACTCCTATAACAAAAGACTGGTTAACAAGAGAAAAGCATAAGAAATTTATAACTTTCTCTTTTAATTTTTTGTTTTAGAGACAAGGTCTTGCTCTGTTGTCTAGGCTGGAGTACAGTGGCGTGATCATGGCTCATTGCAGCCTTGAACTTATGGGCTCAAGCCATCTTCCCGCTTTAGCCTTCCCAGTAGGTGGGATTGCAGGCACACACCACCATGTCCATCTAAAAGCATATCAGATTTATCTAATCAAAATTGTATGTGACATGGGAGCCTGCAGAAATGAAGAACCAAAGACTCAAGAAAAAAACTGTTCTTTTTTTTTTTTTTTTTTTGAGATGAAGTGTCGCACTGTGGCCCAGGCTCGAGTGCAGTGGCACGATCTGGCTCACTGCAACCTTCACCTCCCTGGTTCAAGCAATTCTCCTGCCTCAGCCTCCTGAGTTGCTGGGACTAGACGTGCACACCACCACACCTGGCTAAATTTTTTTTCTTGTATTTTTAGTAGAGACGGGGTTTCATCGTGTTAGCCAGGATGGTCTTGATCTCCTGACCTCATGATCCGCATGCCTCGGCCTCCCAGAGTGCTGGGATTACAGACATGAGCCACCGCGTCCAGCCAAAAACTGTTCGTTTTTATGCTTAGATTCAATGAAGCATGACAGCTGTGTTGAAACGTGATTAGACAGAAAGGGAATGATCTAATAGTAACAGACTGAGTGGGGAAACCCAGCAAGGCCTGTGTTCAGATTCTTCTTGGCCTGTTCGTGTGGCATTCCTTTCTCCTGGGTTTAGGGCAGGGCCCCTTCTGAAATGAAGGTCTTATGATCTATTTTCAGACAAGGTAGGTCAGATAATTTTATGGCCAGCTCCTACACAGAAGGATGCAGGAAGGTTAAAGTCCTATTTCTAGGTTTTATGGCTGGCTTTGGAGAAGAAGGGTTCTAGTTTCTATGGCCTGCCTTGGGAGAGGAAGGGAAGCAGAAGAAAGAAGTACAGGAGAAGAGAAGAAAGAGACTTTGCTTTTGAGGTCCTTCCAATATCTTTCAGTTCAAAGTATCAGCATGCCAAAGTGCCTTACTTTGGGGTATTATTTTCTGAGCCCCAACAGTAGTAAGGAAATGACAGTGATAATTCTTTCTTTTTTTTAATTGAGACGGAGTCTTGCTCTGTCGCCCAGACTGGAGTGTAGCTGTGCGATCTTGGCTCACTGCAACCTCCACCTCCCAGGTTCATGCGATTCTTGTGCCTCAGCCTCCCAAGTAGTTGAGATAACAGGCATGTGCCACCATGCCTGGCTAATTTTTTTGTATTTTTAGTGGAGATGGGGTTCCGCCATGTTCGCCAGGCTAGTCTAGACCTCCTGACCTTATGTGACCCGACTGCCTCAGCCTCCCAAAGTGCTGGGATTACAGGTATGAGCCACCTCGACCGGCGGCAGTGATGATTCGTTCAACATTCAGTAATTATTGACCTGGCTCGGTGTGGTGGCCACGCCTATAATCCCAGTGCTTTGGAAGGCCGAGGCGGGAGGACTGCTTGAGGCCAAGAGTCTGAGATCAGCCTGGGCAACATAGCAAGACCCTGTCTCTACAAAACAAAACAACAAAAAAGCAAACAAAAAGTATTTACTGAGCAACTACTCTGTATGTGCCAGGCATAGGTGCTGCAGTTTCAAGACAAAGTATCTGTCTTCACAGAACTTAGGCAGATACAAAACGATATTAAATATAAATCAGATAGTGCTAAGAAAAGTACAGTGGGTGTCACAGGTAGGGTCCACTGGACCCACACCCTGAGACAATGCTTCTCATGTTCAATGACTATAGAGGTGGCATCTTGGTAGGGAGATGAAGGAAGCATGATTGGGCAGAGGGAGGAATCAAGCTGAGAGGCAGGCCCTACTACAGCCTCAGCCGACCCCATGGGGAGCACCAGAGTGGACATGGCCCATCTCAGTTGCTTCCTGTTGGGCCACAGTGGCCCTCCTTTCTACTCCACCCCAATCAGTCACTGGGCGTGGGATATCTTGCAAAGGGTGTACCCTTGGGCACATTCTCTCTTGTAGCTGAGGCAATTCTCAAAGGAGCTGATAGCTGAAGGCTGTCTGCTTACGGCACTCCCAGCTGCTGGGGCAACAAGTCCTGCCTTGAAAGGGAATCTGGGCTGTGGGTCAACATGTCCATCACCCAACATATGGGGAGAGAGGATGATGGTGGAGGTGCTCCTTGGGATAGGGTGGTCAGGGAAGGACTCTCTGAGGAGGTTTTAAATAACCTAAATGAGGCCGGGTGCAGTGGTTTACACCTGTAATCCCAGCACTTTGGGAGGCCGAGGTGGGCGGATAATGAGGTCAGGAGTTCAAGACCAGCCTGGCCAACATGGTGAAACCCTTTCTCTACTAAAAATATACAAATTAGCCAGGTGTGGTGAGTGCCTCTAGTCCCAGCTACTTGGGAGGCTGAGGCGGGAGAATGGCTTGAACCCGGGAGGCAGAGGCTGCGGTGAGCCGAGATTGCACCACTGCATTCCAGCCTGGGCAACAAAGTGAGACTCCATCTCAAACAAACAAACACATGAACAAACAACCTGAGTGAAGTGAAGGAAGGAGCCATGCAGATTCTGAGGGAAGAGCATTCGAAACAAAGGGAACAGCAAATGAAAATGTCCAAAGGAGGGATTATTTATGAGATGTTCAAGGAAGAGCAAAGAAGCCAGCATGACCGGAGTGCAATGAACAAGGGGAGAGTGATAGGAAATGCACAAGCGCCAGGTCATGTAGAGTCTTGCACACTATTATAAAAATTTGAATCTTTATTGTTACAGGAAGCCACTGAGGGTTAAAAACAGAAGAATGACAAAATTTGGTTGATGATTTAAAAGGATCACCCTGGATGCTGCTGTATGGAGAGCTAGAATGGAGGTAGGGAAACCAGATAGGAAGCTATTCTGGTATTTCAGGTAAGAGAGAGTCATAGTTGGGACTATAGAAAGGGACAGGTTGGTGGGGACTATAGAATGGTACAGAGCTGTAGAGAAGTGTCTCTCAACCAGGATGACTTTGCTCTAGCTTCTCCACATACCTCTCCCTAACTCTGCCTACCAGTCAAGGACATTTGTTCAATATCTGAACATTTTCGGTTGTCAGAAATCGGGGATGCTGTTGGCTTCTAGTGGGTGCTGCAAAGTATCCTACAATGATGCATAGGACAACTCCCCGTGACAAAGAATTACTTGGTTCAAAATGTCAATAGTGGGCCAGGCGCAGTGGCTCACGCCTGTAATACCAGCACTTTGGGAGGCCAAGGAGAGCAGGTCACCTGAGCTCAGGAGTTCAAGATTAGCCTGGCCAACATGGTGAAACCCTGTCTCTACTAAATATACAAAAATTAGCTGGGCTTGGTGGCAGGTGCCTGTAATCCCAGCTACTTGGGAGGCTGAGGCATGAGAATCACTTGAACCTCGTGGAGGTGGAGGTGGCCGTGAATAGAGTTCATGCCACTATACTCCAGCCTGGAGGATACAGCGAGACTCTGTCTCCAAAAAAAACCAAAACCAAAAACCAAAATGTCAATGGTGGCTGGGCACAGTGATTCATGCCTGTAATCCCAGCACTTTTGGAGGCCAACGTGGAGGATTGCTTGAAGCCAGGACCATTATACCAGCCTGGGCTACAAAGCAAGACCTCATCTCTTTTTTTAAATTAGTTGAGCCTGGTAGCAAGCAACTGTAGTCCAGGCTATTAGGGAGGCTGAGGCAAGAGGATCGCTTGAGCCCAGGAGTTCAAGGCTGCAGTGAGCTATGATTGTGCCACTGCACTCCATCCTGGGCAACAGGATAAGAACCTATCTCAAAAATAAAATTT
>NW_012116265.1:19669624-19670435 GCF_000951035.1 Colobus angolensis palliatus | reverse complement strand
AGGGAAGGTGTAAAGGGAGGAAGCTTGTTAATGTTAACCTCTGTTGAATACTTACTAAGTAGGAGCTGCATGAGGCATTTTATATAGATTATTTCCTTTAACCTGTACACCCAACCAATGAGGAAGAGAATATGATCATCCCGATTTCACAGAAGACAAAACTGAGGCGTGGAAAGGATGGGGTGGGGGACATGGACATGGTCATAGGGCTAGTAAGTGTGGGAACTTGGATGTAACCAGGATGTCTGGCTCCAGAGCCTACATTCTCACTCTCTTTCATTTACTTTTTTTTTTTTTTTTTTAGACAGAGTCTTGCTCTGTTGCCCAGGCTAGAGTGCAGTGGCGTGGTCTCGGCTCACTGCAACTGCTGCCTCCTGGGTTCAAGCGATTCTCCTGCCTTAACCTCCAGAGTAGCTGGGATTACAGGCATGCGCTGCCACACCCCACTAAATTTTGTATTTTTAGTAGAAGTGGGGTTTCCCCATATTAGCCAGGCTGGTCTGAAACTCCTGAGCTCAGGTGATTCACCTGCCTCAGCCTCCCAAAGTGTTGGGGGATTACAGGCATGAGCGACCATGCCCAGTTTTTCATTTGCATTTTTAAAATGTATGTTTATTTCATTATTTATTTATGTATTTATTTTTTTTGAGACGGAGACTTGCTCTTGTCCCCCAGGCTGGAGTGCAGTGGTGTGATCTCGGCTCACTGCAACCTCCACCTCCCAGGTTCAAGCAATTTTCCTGCCTCAGCCTACTGAGTAGCTGAGACTACAAGCATGTGCCACCATGCCCAGCTAATTTTTTGTATTTTT
>NW_012116265.1:19667685-19668994 GCF_000951035.1 Colobus angolensis palliatus | reverse complement strand
CACCATGCCCAGCTAATTTTTTGTATTTTTTTTTAGTAGAGATGGGGTTTCACCATGTTGGCCAGGATGGTCTCGATCGCTTGACCTCATGATCCACCTGCCTCGGCCTCCCAAAGTGCCAGGATTACAGGTGTAAGCCACCGTGCCCGGCCCCCTGTATTTTTATTTTTTATTTTTTGAGACAGGGTCTCACTCTGTTGCCCAGGCTGGAGTGCAGTGGCACAATCATGGCTCACTGTAACCTCTTGCCTCCCAGAGCTCAAGCAATCCTCCCACCTCAGCCTCTTGAGTAGCTGGGACCACAGGAGTGCACCATCACGTCCAGCTAATTTTTATATTTTTTGTAGAGATGGGGTCTCACTGTGTTGCTCAGACAGATCTTGAACTCCTGGGCTCAAGTGATCTTCCCTCCTCAGCCTCCCAAAGTGTTGGGATTACAGGCATGAGCCACTGCACCTGGCCCATTTAAGTTCATTTCTTATTGCAAATTGTAACCACTGTCTAAAATTTATATCTATTATCATTTGTTCTCCCCTTGGTAGGAAAACACAATTATTGGCCTTTCAAGACTCCACGGAAGTGAATCCCCAGAAATTTGCAACTGACTGCTCCCACTCTGCCCCCTCTGCTTCTGAAGCAAATCCTGTCATAGCCCCTGTGGGGCTGTCCAACCCAACACCCCCTGTGTTCCTATCGTGTGTGTTTTCTTGTCAGTGTCCTGCAGTGGAACAGAAGCTCCTCAAGGGCTCCGGTTGCCTCCAATTCTCCTTTCTATCCCTGGCTGGCAGGACAAGCCTTCAAACAATAAATATCTGTCAAGGAGTTTTATGGATGGATGACTGAATGAATGTAAAAAGGATACTAGGGGCTGGGCACGGTGGCTTACACCTATAATCCCAGCACCTTGGGAGGCCAAGGCGGGCAGATCACCTGAGGTCAGGAGTTTGAAACCAGCGTGGCCAGCATGGTGAAACCCTGTCTCTACAAAAATACAAAAATTAGCCAGGTGTGGTGACATGCACCTGTAATCCTAGCTACTCAGGAGGCTGAGGCAGGAGAATCACTTGAACCTGGGAGGCGGAGATTGCAGTGATCTGAGATCGTGCTACTGCACTCCAGCCTGTGAGACAGAGTGAGACTCCGTCTCGAAAAAATAAAAGCATACTAGGAATATTGGAAGCCACAGGACAGCTGAATATGGGCTTCTCCACCTACAAGCTGCATAGAGACAAAAGTACTCTCAAAATTCAAAGTTCAAGAAAAATCCTAGGGGAGTAGGGGTTTGAAGGTGAGGATACTTGTTAAAAAG
>NW_012116265.1:19666870-19667267 GCF_000951035.1 Colobus angolensis palliatus | reverse complement strand
AATTCCATGCAGTACTCCCCAGTCCTCCCACTGGAAGGTCAGGGAATCAGAAGACCTGGATTCTAGGCCACATTCTACTACTTATCATCTGGGAAGGGTTGCCAGATAAAATGATAAAATAAGGCATGTGATATTTGGGACATGCAATACTAAAAAAGTATTCATTGTTTATATGAAATGCAAATTTAACTGGGCTTCCTATATGTCTGTTTGCTGAATCTGGCAACCTTCCAGCTGGGTGACCTCAGCCAAGCTGCATAACTTCCTAGAGCTTCAGTCTACTTATCTATAAAATGGAGAAATTTGATCTTTCCTTATGGTCCTGAGGATTGAGAGCTTCATGTAAAGTGCTTGGCACATGGTAAGTACCCAGTAAATGAACTATAAGAGGCCGGGC
>NW_012116265.1:19661867-19664195 GCF_000951035.1 Colobus angolensis palliatus | reverse complement strand
CTCTTGAGCCCAAAAGTTTGAGAACACCTGGGCAACATAGTGGGACCCCTGTCTACTCAGGAATCCCAGCTACTCAGGAGGCTGAGGCAGGAGGATTGCTTGATCCCAGGAGTTGGAAGCTGCAGTGACCCATGATTGCACCACTGTACTCCAGCCTGGGCAACAGAGTGAGACCCTGTTTCAAAGTAAAAAAAGAAACAAAAAAGAAAAAAAGAGGAAAGAAATATAAATACTTAATAAACATACAGTAAAAAGATTAATCTCTTTAGGAACAAGGAAATACAAATGAAAACACTGCAGGGGCTTTCTGCCTTATTTTCCTATGCTTATTGTCCATTGAGCGCCTGTTCTGTACCAGGCATTGTGCAAAGAGCTTTCTAGACATCAACTCAGCATTTAATGTGTACAAAAACTCTGAGAAGTGGGAACAAACATTATCCTCATTTTACCTAAAGAATGCAGCTCTGAAAGGTTAGTAACTTGCCTGGAGTTTATCCAGCTGGGAAGGGCAAGCAGGGTTCGGACCCACGTTTGTGTGATTCCAAGTCCTTCTCCCCATACTGATTTATCTGGGATCTCAATTGATATGTCCAAGTAGCATCTAGTGCTGGACTATAGTGCTTTGGAGAAGGCCCTGGAAGCTGTGAGCCCCAAGCAGCCAAAGAGCAACAGAAAAGAAAGAAAGAAACAAAACCTCAGAAAATCAGACAGCAATGGAAGTGGTCCTGGGGAAGCAGGGTGTTTTGGCAGACCATAGAAAATGGGAATTTGGGGACAAGAGAGATAGGGGTTTGGAACGCCAATTGGGGGCTAGAGGAAACAGTTCGTGGCACATTCTAAGCAGGCTGGAGTCTGGCTGGCTTGAATGTTCACAGCCCTGGAGGATGGAAGCTGAGGAATCTGTTTGTCATCCACTGCATGCTGAGCTGCCATTCTCATATCTAAACCTTCCAGCCCCAAGTCCCTCATTCCCTCCCTCCTTCTCGCACCTGCTGGCAGCGGGGGCTCCAATGAATGGACAAGTTCTGTGAATTCTTGCCCCTTCCCCCACCTTTTACATAGCCAAGCCCTGGAACAAAAGGCGCCCTGAGTCTGGGGCCCCTTCCCTGGACTCCTGCCAGCTCCAGGGAGTGCTAGACAGCTGGAGCCATGCTCCATACCACACCATTTACATCTTTTACAGCCTTTCCACCCCATGCTCCTCTCTTCCCACTCATGGCCATGGCCACAGGCCCACTGGACCCCAGGACACTCCTCCTGGTTCCCTGGAGGTTAAGGGGAGTTGCCATGACACAGATAGGCGGGGCAGCGGGATATGGGGGTGTGGTTCACATCCTAGAATCCAGGGCTGAAGGTGTAGATCCTTTGTCTAGGACAATCCATCCCACCCACCAAGCAGCAGCAACGGGAAGCTCCTTGCCTGTCACTTTGTGCTCCTGATTTCAGGCGCCACAGGTGGCTGTCCTGTAGGATTTGGGATCCTCTTTCCTAGGTGGTTCCCTATCACCTAGGATTAGGTATCCACCTAGTGGTTTTATCCACTGATAGGTGCTCACTATTTATTGAGCACCTATTGTGTGCTCAGAACAATGGTAGGTGCATCGCATCTGTTTCCTCATTTAATCCTTACCACAGCCCAGGGTGAAATATATATGGACCCAGAGGCTCGTCCCAAGGCTCCTCGGGTCAGCTGGTCCACAGTAGTGACAGGATGTGAATCCAGATCTTCCCCACCTGCCACCTTGAGTAGGAATCTGAGGACCAACTGGGTAACTCTTCCCTCGAACTCTCTTGCACAGTCTGCGCTGTGTAGGACTCTCGCAAATCACAGGAGCCATCCTATGATCCTGTCCTTTCCTGATCCGCAGGGGTGGCCCCACCCAGGCTCCCCTTCCTCCCAGGCAGCCTCCTAAAGTCCACATTTTGTTTCAAATGCCTGTAGAGCAGGACAGGCCAGGAAAAGGGGCAGTTATACCTTCCCTTGGTGAGAAGCCCTCTCAAGACACAGGCCTGGCTTTGGTTTGCTGCTCCGCGATTCCTCCTTCCTCTCTTGCAAGCCTTGCCCTTCTGGACTGGGCCTAGTTTCAGACAACATGAGCACTGGTTGATTTTATTATTATTATTATTATTATTATTTGAGATGGAGTCTCACTCTGTTGCCCAGGCAGGAGTGCAGTGAATGGTGCGATCTCAGCTCACTGCAACCTACGCCTCCTGGGTTCAAGCAATTCTCTTGCCTCAGCCTCCTGAGGAGCTGGGACTACAGGTTCCCACTACCACGCCTGGTTAATTTTTGTCTTTTTTTTTGAGACGGAGTCTCACTCTGTC
>NW_012116265.1:19658274-19659757 GCF_000951035.1 Colobus angolensis palliatus | reverse complement strand
TAAGTTCTAGTTTATTCATTTCAGGAATGGAGGGAGCTTAGAGGTAATCTTAGTGCCTGCAGAATACTAGATGTGCACACATTACATTGTGTAAGACATGTGAAATCTTCACAACATGCCTTTCATGCAGACATTGACATCTTTATTTTACAGATTAATTTAACTAGGTTAGTATCATGTCAGAAGCTAGAAGTAAAAACCCAGTTTTGTTCCATTCCAAATTCTGTACTTTGTTCACCACACTCTGTCACTTCTTAGGGACACTTGGGGTGGGAAATTAACTGTGATTAGGTCCCTCATTTTCAGGCTTACCCTACATATGTCTCCAAAGGAAGGGAGCATGTGGCTGAAGTCATCTGGGATTACTTTGCTTAGAGATGATAGGACACCTTAAAAGACTATATGCCCATATGTAATTCTGGAAGGGCCTGAAGTTGAAGCCACACCCCAGGGAAAAAAAAAAGGAAGGTTCCCTCTCTGAGCCCCAGGGGGAAATGTTAGGGGTTTTGGATCTTTGTTCTGTATTGTAGATAGATTTGCACAGAGGACCCCTCCCAAACCTACCCACTCCCAACCTCAAAGCTTCCATTTCCTCCTCCCTCAAAGCAACTGCTGCTTACCTGGCTTTCACACCTGTGTTTTCTGGCCTGGCAGGGCAAGTTTACCTTTCCCCTTCTGGAGGATTGACTCCTACTCTGTTTTTTTTCTTTTTTGATATGGAGTTTCTCTCTTGTTGCCCAGGCTGGAGTGCAATGGCACGATCTCGGCTCACTGCAATCTCCACCTCCCAGGTTCAAGCGATTCTCCTGCCTCAGCCTCCTGAGCAGCTGGGATTACAGGTATGCACCACCATACTCAGCTAATATTTTTGTATTTTTGGTAGAGACGGGTTTCTCCATGTTGGTCAGGCTGGTCTGGAACTCCTGACCTCAGGTGATCTGCCCGCCTCGGCCTCCCAAAGTGCTGGGATTACAGGCCTGATACCATGCCTGGCCTCCTAGTCTGGTTTTTTTTTCCTTCTTCTTCATTTCCTTTAACAACCAGTGCCCTTGGGCATTGTCCTGTCAACTCTTTTTACCCCTTTTCACATTGCTTGAATCGAACATTCACAAACAGGGATTTCTTGAGCACCCACTCGGACCCAGCAGTGTGAGTGGCACATCAGTCCTACAGAGACTGTCATGCATCTTCCATTGCTTCCTCCTCTTGAAATATTTGATCTCCCATGCCACCTTCTTCAGGAAACTTTCCTGGGTCTCAGATCCTCAGTGTCCTCATGGCATTCAGACACATCTGTTACACGGCTTTCCATATTCTATTCTTGGGTTATGGTTATTTGGATACGTGTCTCTCCAGCTAGATTTCTTTGAAGGGAGAAATCACATTCTTTGTCTTTGTATTCTTCAAATGCCTAACACAGTGCCTGGCACATCAAAAAACTGTTTATAGGCCGGGCACTGTGGCTCATGCCTGTAATCCCAGC
>NW_012116265.1:19655836-19657191 GCF_000951035.1 Colobus angolensis palliatus | reverse complement strand
GGCGGAGGTTGCAGTGAGCCGAGATCACACCATTGCATTCCAGCCTGGGTGACAGAGCGAGACTCTGTCTCAAAAAAAAGAGGTGGGAGGATCACTTGAACGCAGGAGATCAAGGCTGCAGTGAGCCAAGATCATGCCATTGTACTCCAGCCTGGGACAAAGTGAGACCCTGTCTCAAAAAAGGAAAAAAGAAAAGGGTAAGGAAATCATTGAGTAAGAGTGAATAACACTAAAACAACAGGACGGGCCTGGTGGCTTATACCTGTAATCCCAGCACTTTGGGAGGCCGAGGCAGGCCTGAGGTCAGGAGTTCAAGACCAGCCTGACCAACATGGTAAAACCCCGTCTCTACTAAAAATACAAAAATTAGCCAGGCATGGTGGCACATGCCTGTAATTCTAGCTACTCAGGAGGCTGAGGTAGGAGAATCGCTTGAACCCAAGAGGTGGAGGTTGCAGTGAGCCAAGAGCGCACCGTTGTACTCCACTGGGCGACAGAGCAAGACTGTCTCAAAAATAAATAAATAAACAAATAAAACAACATAAACAACATTTGAGTGTTCACTAGATGTTCACTGCATTGTTTTAGTTGCCTTACATGCACCATTTTATTTAATCTTCATAATGATTCTATGAGGTTACTACAGTTATAATCACCATTTCACAGATGAGGGAACTGAGGCACAGATAGGTTAAGCAACTTGCCCAAGTTCACATAAGCAGTAAGTGGCTCACCCAGGCAATGTGGTTCCAGAAGCTATGCTCATTACCAAAGCCCTCAGAATGTGAATGTTAGGCATTCTATGCGCACATCTGGTTTGTGGTTTGGCTCTGAGGTTCCTGGAAGCCAAAGCCAAGAAGGAAAGGTATTAATGATAGAAGTTCATTAAAAACAATAAACCTAGGCTGGGCACAGTGGCTCACGCCTGTAATACCAGTACTTTGGGAGGCTGAGACGGGCAGATTGCTTGAGCTCATGAGTTCAAGACTAGCCTGGGCAACATGGTGAAACCCCATCTCTAACAAAAATACAAAAAATTACCCAGGCATGGTGGTGGGTGCCTGTAGTCCCAGCTACTAGGGAGGCTGAGGTGGGAGAATCAATTGAGCCCAGGAGGCAGAGGTTGCAGTGAGGTGAGATTGCACCAATGCACTCCAGCCTGGGTGACAGAGCAAGACTCCATCTCAAACAAACAATAAACCAATTGCTGGGGAGAAACATAGCTTTTTGTGACCTTGAGTCTGAGATAACTCATAAAGAAGATACTGTTTTCCAAATTTTATAGGTTAACATTCCATGAGCAAAATGGTCAAACTTCCCAATTTAGGTGTATTTCTTTTTTTTTTTTTTTTTTT
>NW_012116265.1:19651259-19655786 GCF_000951035.1 Colobus angolensis palliatus | reverse complement strand
CTCAGCTCACTGCAAGCTCCACCTCCCGGGTTCACGCCATTCTCCTGCCTCAGCATCCTGAGTAGCTGGGACTACAGGCACCCGCCACTGCACCCGGCTGATTTTTTGTATTTTTAGTAGAGATGGGATTTCACCATGGTCTTGATCTCCCGACCTCATGATCCGCCTGCCTTGGTCTCCCAAAGTGCTGGGATTACAGGTGTGAGCCACTGCTCCCGGCTTTATAGGGGTATTTCTTTATAATTGATATGTATGTACTAATATATTATATGCCTTGTAAAACACAAATGTAGAAATGGAAAAGAATGAAAGAAAATATATAATCTACACGGAAGTTCTTCTGAGAATCATCTTGCATACTCCCAGGTACATACAGCCCACCTCTGAGCTCCTTGGTACAGAGAGTGGGTCTGTGGATTGGATTCTGGCAGTAGACAATAGTAGCAGTCTTCACATCACCATTGAATAACTTGAAGAAGACAAAGAATATGATTCCTGCCTTCAAAGAAATCTAGTAGTGGAGACCTGCATCCAAATAACCATAACACAAAGGCCAGGCGCAGTGGCTCACACCTGTAATCCCAGCATTTTGGGAGGCCGAGGCAGGTGGATCACTTGAGGTCAGGAGTTTGAGACCAGCCTGGTCAACATGGTGAAACCCCGTCTCTACTAAAAATACAAAATTAGCCGGGTATGGTGGTGCATGCCTGTAATCCCAGCTACTAGGGAGGCTGAGACAGGAGAATTACTTGAACCCGGGAGGCGGAGGGTGCAGTGAGCTGACATCATGCCACTGTACTCCAGTCTGAGTGACAGAGCAAGAAAGAACAACCATAACCGGATAATAGAATATGGGAAACCATGTAGCAAACGCGTTCAATAACCCTCAGTGGAGATCCAAAGCATGACACAGAAAAAGCAATTCAGTGACAGTAGGTCTAGAGGTGTCAACATAAATGTGGTCCAAGTGCATACCTCTGATTGGCTAGTTTGATCTAATCACTATTTTAAAATATGACTAACATTAATTGAGCGTTTTGGGTATGATAGTCACTGTACTAAATGCCTGACTTGTATTTCTTCATTTAATCCTTATCACAGTCCTGTAAAGAACTTATATTATTCTATCAACATTTTACAGATGAGGAAATTAAGGCTCAGAGAGGTTAACTGGTTCATGCAGTACAGCTGGGATTTAAACCCATGTTTATTCAACTCTAAAGCCAGTGATTTTCATTGCCATTCTATACAGGCTCAGAAATTTTCAATATAGGTGGCCTTAAGCAGTTTCTCCCCTTTTACAGATGTTCTATTTTTTTTTGTGAGACAGAATCTTGCTCTGTTGCCCAGGCTGGAGTGCAGTGGTGTGGTCTTGGCTTACTGCAACCTCCACCTCTTAGGTTCAAGCAATTCTGCCATAGCTCCCCAAGTAGCTAGGATTACAGACATGAACCACCAGGCCCAGCTAATTTTTGTATCTTTTGTAGAGATGGGGTTTCACCATGTTGGCCAGGCTGGTCTCAAACTTCTGACCTCAAGCGATCTGCCTGCCTCAGCTTCCCAAAGTGCTGGTATTACAGGTGTGAGCCACTGCGCCCAGCCTCAGATCTTTATTTACAAAAAGAATGCATTCTTATGGCAAAAATGCAAACGAAACTGAAGTGTGCAAGGTAAAAAAAGCCAGCCAGGTGGTGGTTCACACCTGTAATCCCAGCACTTCGGGAGGCAGAGGCAGGCGGATCACCTGAGGTCGGGAGTTTAAGACCAGTCTGGTGAACATGGTGAAACCCCGTCTCTATTAAAATACAAAATTACCTGGGCATAGTGGTGCATGCCTATAATCCCAGCTGCTCGTGAGTCTGAGGCAGGAGAATTGCTTGAACCTGGGAGGCAGAGGTTGCGGTTAGCCGAGATTCCACCATTGCACTCCACCCTGGGCAACAAGAGTGAAACTCTGTCTCCAAAAAAAAAAAAAAACAGCCTCTTTCCACAAACCTCCTCTCCAGGGTTTTCCATTAGTTTGCTCCATTTATAGTCTTCCAGACTTCTTTCTACTCACTAAACACACACACACATACTCACTAAACACACACACACACACACATATGTATATAGTAGATAGATTTTTGCAAAAGTGGATTCATAAGATTTATTTAACTCTGAAATCTCACTTTAATTTGGCTATATTTCTGGGTTAGTTCCCATAGATCTATTCGCACATCAGTAGTGGGTAATATAATTGACTTAAAATGTTCCCTTCTGGTGAATCACTTGAACCCGGGGGGCGGAGGTTGTGGTGAGCTGAGATCGTGCCATTGCACTCCAGCCTGGGCAACGAGAGCGAAACTCCATCTCAAAAGAAAAAGTTTCCTCTTGGTAATTCTTTTCACTGTTTTCCTCTAGGTGACTCTAGAGGATTGTCCTTTTTCTTTGTCTCCTCTTTTTCTCCTCTCTTCTTACCCTTTTGGCTTTAGATCTTATCTAGATGTTAACAACTCCCACACTTATTTCACTCTTACCTGGAACATTTTGTAATCTTCTGTATTTTGAATTTACTTTGAGTTGGGTTTATGCCTATTCAGAACATACTGTCCTTGAAGAATGTATTTTTGTATTTGCTTCTACTGATGAAAAGAAACTCTGGGCCAGGTGCGATGCCTCTCATCCCAGCACTTTAAGAGACTAAGGTGGGTGGATCACTTGAGGTCAGGAGTTTGAGACTAGTCAGTGAACATGGTGAAACCCTGTCTCTACTAAAAATACAAAAATTAGCTGGGCATGGTGGCACATGACTGTAGTCCCAGCTACTTGGGAGGCTGAGGCAGGAGAATTGCTTGAACCTGGGAGGGAGGCGGAGGTTGTAATGAGCTGAGATCGTGCCACTTTACTCTAGCTGGGTGACAGAGTGAGACCCTGTCTCAGAAAAAGAAAAAAAAAAAGAAACTCTGGAAGGAAACTAATAAAGGTAGTTGCCGGTGTGTGGTAATGGGGGATGAAAGGAGTTGGGAGTAAACTAAGCCCAAAGATACCAGGCCTGAGAGGAAGAGCAGGGTGATTGGGAGATCCTGAGTTTGGCCTTGTGGTCTTGTTTCCTCTTCATGGATGAAATAGAGAGGGCTGAAGAAATGCAACAAACTCGGAGGGGGAAGACCACAAGCCCTTGAAACTGCTTCAGGGCCAGCTGTTCCCCTAGTGGGTACCTGTGCCTGTTTCCTTGGGGTGGGAGAAGGGCTGAGTTATTGACAAACCTTCTTCCCTCGCCAGGTAAGTTTCCTGAGGACAGCTGCTCTGTGAAGCCCATTGCCCCAAGGGCACCTATCAAAGACCCTGCAAAGAAGCAGATGGTAATCCAGATGACTGATGACATTGCCCATCCTGGGTACCTGGGCTGCCTGCTTTTCCCCGAAGTGGGAACCTGGCTTGCAGGTAAGTGTCCTTCCCCCTTGCTCCTTTAAAGTGATACTTCACTCCTCAAAGAAAATATTTCATCTTTTTATTGTAAAAGTTATTAAACACACCCAAAATGAAAAATGGCATAATGAACCACTCAGAATGAACAGTATAATGAACTCCTGATCCAAAAAGTATCACATTGTGCCATATATATTCTTTTTTTCCTGATTAAAAAAAATCAAATCCCTGACATTTTATTCCTAAATTCTCAAATGTATATCTAAAAGGTTAGAACATTTTCATGTGTAACCATCATACTGTTCTCACTCCTAACAAATTTAACATTAACTGCTTCTTATACTCTAATATCCAATCTATACCCACTCCTAACAAATTTCACATTAATTGCTTCTTATACTCTAATATTCAATCTATACTCACACTTACCCCTAAGTGAAATAACTTACAGCCGTGAATAATGTTAGATTGGAGTTGCAAATGACCAGAGAAGCCAGCATCAGCCTGACAGCCCTCTTAGCACAGATCTCTGAGAACCGCCAGTACCCAAGAGTGAGGGGCTCAAGAAATACTTCTTCCTTTCCACAGTAATAGCAAGTCATGGTAGCTCTCATTATGAGCTCTTACCATTGAGAACTTGCTATGCACCTTTCTGTGCTGACTGGAAGACTGCATTCACTCTTTGTGTATCTTCCACAGAGCTGTGTATAATGCCTACACAGAGTAGATGTTTAACAAATTGTAATTTGTTTTTTGTTTTAGAGATAGAATCTTGCCCTGTTGCCCAGGCTGGAGTGGAGTGGCACAATCACAGCTCACTGAAGCCTCAAACTCCTAGGCTCTAGTGATCCTCCTGCTTCAGCCTCCTGAGTAGCTCGGACTAGAGTTGCATGCCATCACATTCAGCTAATTATTTTTATTTATTTATTTATTTATTTATTTTTTGAGACAGAGTCTCACTCTGTCGCCCGGGCTGGAGTGCAGTGGCCGGATCTCAGCTCACTGCAAGCTCCGCCTTCCGGGTTTACGCCATTCTCCTGCCTCAGCCTCCCGAGTAGCTGGGACTACAGACGCCCACCACCTGGCCCGGCTAGCTTTTTGTATTTTTTAGTAGAG
>NW_012116265.1:19648872-19650149 GCF_000951035.1 Colobus angolensis palliatus | reverse complement strand
TGAGGTGGCGGGCGCCTGTAGTCCCAGCTACTTGGGAGGCTGAGGCAGGAGAATGGCGTGAACCCGGGTGGCAGAGCTTGCAGTGAGCTGAGATCCAGCCACTGCACCCCAGCCTGGGCAACAGAGCGAGACTCCGTCTCAAAAAAAAAAGAAAAAGAAAAAGGAAAAGAAACCAGGGTGGGCATGGTGGCTCATGTCTGTAATCCCAACACTTTGGGGGCCAAGGTGGTAGGAGGATCACTTGAGCCCAGGAGTTCTAGACCAGCCTGGGAAAAATAGTGAGACACCACCTCTACAAAACATAAGAAAAAAATTCACTGGGCATGGTGGCACATGCCTGTAGTCCCAGCTACTTGGGAGGCTGAGGTGGGAGGATCGATTGAGCCCAGGATTTTGAGGCTGCAGTGAGCTATGATTGCACTACTGCATTCCAGCCTGGGCAACAGAGCAAGACCCTGTCTCAAAAAAAAAGAAAATAAAAGAAGCTAGGAGAATATGATGTCATGAAAGTAAGACTAGCAGCAATTGGATTTAAGGCCTTTGTGTATAGTGAATACAATAGGTTGCAGAACAAATGAGAAGCCTTTTCTTTTTTTTGAGATGGAGTCTCACTCTGTTGCCCAGGCTGGAGTGCAGTAGAGCAATCTCAGCACACTGCATCCTCCGCCTCCTGGGTTCAAGCAATTCTCTTGCCTCAACCTTCCCAATAGCTGGGAATACAGGTGTGTGCCACCACACCCAGCTAATTTTTGTATTTTTAGTAGACACAGGGTTTCACCATATTGGTCAGGCTGGTCTTGAACTCCTGACAGGTGATCTGCCTACCTCAGCCTCCCAAAGTGCTGGGATTACAGGTGTGAGCCACCACGCATGGCCTACAGATGGATGAATTCTTTAAATCTCTGTAGAAAGAAGGTGAGTAGGGAAGAGAGTAACTGAATAGCAGCACTGTTTACTGAGCATTTCATGATTAGACCTGTGCTAAGAATTTCACAGTTTTTCCATTTAATCCTCACAGCAACCTCTCTGGGGTTGTTACCATCATTTTCTAAGTAAGAAATTAGATCTGGGGAGGCCAGGTAATTTGCCCTGTGTCCCACAGGGCAGAGCTGGAATACTGACCCTGTCATACTCCAAAATTTAGACTCTTCACCACCCAATCAATGTCCTACTCAACATAGGACTTGCTTTTTTTTTGAGATGGAGTCTCGCTCTGTCACCCAGGCTGGAGTGCAGTGGCGCGATCTCGGCTCACTGCAAGCTTCGCCTCCCGGGTT
>NW_012116265.1:19642271-19643557 GCF_000951035.1 Colobus angolensis palliatus | reverse complement strand
AGAATGGCGTAAGCCCAGGAGGCGGAGCTTGCAGTGAGCTGAGATCTGGCCACTGTACTCCAGCCTGGGCAACAGAGCCAGACTCTGGCTCAAAAAAAAAAACAAAAAAAAAAACAAGACAGATTTGTACCATATCTGTTTGGACTGTGGTTCAAAATCCAACTAGGAACCACAAATTCAGAAAAAATATTTCTAATTCCCGTCATCAACCAAGGACTGTCTTAATATATCCTACATTTATTTCTGAGGGCTTGTGCAAAATAAAACTATGTATGTATGTGTATGTACATGTATATGTACATACATATGCACACATGTACATACACAAATGTGTATACATGTATACGCGTGTATACGTATATGCACATACACATGTAAATGTATATGTGTATGTGTGTGCGTATATGTGTACATATATATACACACATATATACACTGTACAAAGCTCTGACAAATCAATAAGAAAAAGGGCTATAATCCAATAGCAAAATGGGCATAGAATATTCAAAAGAAAAAACATAAATGGCTTTTTTTTTTCCTTGAGACAGGGTCTCACTCTGTCACCCAGACTGGATTGCAGTGGTGTAATCACAGCTCACTACAACCTTGAACTCCTCAGCCTCCCAAGTATTTGGGACCACAGGCGCATGCCACCACACCTGGCTAATTGTTTCTTTTTTACTTTTGTGGAGACAGGGTCTCACTGTATTGCTCAGGCTGGTGTTGAACTCCTGGGCTCAAGTCCTCCTGCCTTGACTTCCCAAAGTTCTGGGATTACAAGTGTGAGCCACCACACCAGTCTAAAAGGCTCTTACATATATGAAAAATGCTCTTTTATCATAATTTTAAAATGTAAATTAAAACTATACTGAGAAAAACAACAACAACAAAAAACTATACTGAGGGAATAATTTTTCACTTATTAGATTGGCAAAGATTATAAAACACTTTGATAACACATTATACTGACGGTGGGGAAATTGTTCTCTCATACTATTTTTGGGAAAGAAATTTGGTATAACTTTTTTTTCTTTGAGAGAGAGAATCTTGCTCTGTGGTCATGCTGGAGTGCAGTGGTACAATCTTGGCTAACTACAAACTCTACCTTCCAGGTTCAAGCGATTGCCCTGCTTCAGTCACCCAAGTGGCTGGGATTACAGGCACATGCCACCATACCCAGCTAATTTTTGTAATTTTTGTAGAGACAGAGTTTCACCATGTTGGCCAGGCTGATCTCAAACTCCTGACCTCAGGGAAATTGTTCTCTCATACTATTTTTGGGAAAG
>NW_012116265.1:19640989-19641540 GCF_000951035.1 Colobus angolensis palliatus | reverse complement strand
ACATGCCACCATACCCAGCTAATTTTTGTAATTTTTGTAGAGACAGAGTTTCACCATGTTGGCCAGGCTGATCTCAAACTCCTGACCTCAGGTGATCCATCCACCGCAGCCTCCCAAAGTACTGGGATTAGAGGTGTGAACCACCATGCCTGGCTGGCCTGGTATAACTTCTAAGTGGGGAAATTTGCAAGATCTATACAAATTACTATTACACATACAATTTGAAGGCACAGCTGTACTTGTACATGTGGAAAATTATGCATGTACAAGCTTACCCACCGTAGCAGAGTTTAATCAGCACAAGATGGAAATGACCTTCATGTTCATCAGAAGACTGGATCCATAAATCACGCCCATGCATTACATGGAGTTCATGCTATCTCTGCTAAAATAGAAGCCACCAGCCACATGTGGCTGTGGAGTATTTGAAATGTGGCTAATCCCAATTGAGATGTGCTTTAAGTGTAAAATACACACCAGATTTTGAAGACTTGGTACAAAAAAGGAATGTAAAATATCTCATTAATAATTTTTTTTTTTTTTTTTGAGAC
>NW_012116265.1:19634855-19635563 GCF_000951035.1 Colobus angolensis palliatus | reverse complement strand
CACTGCACTCCAGCCTGGGCAAGAGAGGGAGACACTGTCTAAAAAAAAGAACAAAAAGAAAAATGTAAAAATATGTGTGTAACCCTCTTTAAATTTCATTGGACAGTCATGGTTCTGGATAAAAAAATAAAGTGAAAAACCATGCATAAGAGTGTTTAGTAAACTACCATTTGTGCTTTAAAGAAAGGAAAAAAGCTCTCTGAGACTTGCTTGTTTATACAGAACCTATCTCTGGAATGATATACTAGAAACAATATTGACTGCTTCTGGAGACAGAAACTGTAAGTAGAGAACACAGCTGAAATTTGAATCCTGATCCTTTTGTAAAATTTTTATTTTTGTTTATTTTTCATTTATTTTTTGAGACAGGCTGTTGCTCTGTTGCCCAAGCTGAAGTGCAGTGGCACAATCTTGGCTCACTCCAGTCTTCACCTCCTGGGCTTAATCGATCCTCCTGCCTCAATCGATCCTCCTGCCTCAGCCTCTGAGTAACTAGGATCACAGGTGCATACCACCACGCCTGGCTAATTTTAAACTTTTTGTAGAGATGGGAGCTTCTTGTGTTTGCCCAGGCTGGTATCAAATTCCTGGGCTCAACTGATCCTTCTGCCTTGGCTTTCCAAAGCGCTAGGATTACAGACATGAGCCACTGCACCTGCCTTTTTTTTTTTTTTTTGAGATGGGGTTTCGCACTTGCTGTCCAGGTTG
>NW_012116265.1:19613800-19634805 GCF_000951035.1 Colobus angolensis palliatus | reverse complement strand
TTGAGATGGAGTTTCACTCTGTCTCCCAGGTTGAAGTGCAGTGGCACAATCTCAGCTCACTGCACCCTCCGCTTCCCAGGTACAAGCAATTCTCCTGAATCAGCCTCCAGAGTAGCTGGGATTATGGACACCTGCCACCATGCCTGGCTAATTTTTATATTTTTAGTAGAGACAGGGTTTCACCATGTTGGTGAAACACCCAGTCTGCACCCTGCTTATTATTATTTAGTCAAAAGTGTTTTTAAAATTGTTTAACATAAAATGAAAATATCCTTGGCTAGGCACGGTCGCTCACACCTGTAATCCCAGCACTTTGGGAGGCCGAAGTGGGTGGATCACATGAGGTCAGGAGTTCGAGACCACCCTGGCCAACATGGCGAAACCCTGTCTGTACTAAAAATACAAAAATTAGCTGGGCGTGGTGGCAGGGGCCTGTAATCCCAACTACTGTGGAGGCTGAGGCAGGAGAATCGCTTGAACCTGGGAGTTGGAGGTTGTAGTGAGCCGAGATTGTGCCACTGCATTCCAAACTGGGCAACAAGAGCAAAACTCCGTCTCCAAAAAAAAAAAAAAAGAAAAAAAAAAAGAGAAGCTAGAAAAATAAAAATAAACACGTATATATGCACATAAAAAGATGAAAATGGGTTGGGCATGGTGGCTTGCACCTGTAATCCCAGCAATTTGGGAGGCCAAGGCAGGAGGATTTGAGCCCAGGAGTTCGAGACCAGTCTGGGCAACATAGGGAGACCCTGTTTCTATTTTTAAAAAATATATATTATCTGGGTGTGGTGGCGTGTGCCTGTTGTCCCAGCTCCTCGGGAGGCTGAGGTGGCAGGATCACTTGAGCTCGGAGTTTGAGGCTGCAAATGAGCTATATGATCTCACCGTTTCACCCCAGTGGCAACAGAGTGAAACCCTGTGTCAAAAAAAGAAAAGAAAAGAAAAAAAAGATGAAAATGCATAGCAAAAGGACTGGCAGATGGGTATAGTGGGGGGAATGTGTTGGGTATGGAAAAAGGGCTTGCTTACCTACTCTTTTTTTTCCTTTGTTTTTGAGACAGGATCTCACTCTGTCACCCAGGCTGGAGTGTAGTGGTGCAGCAGCGCCATCATAGCTCACTGCGGCTTCTACCTTCTGGACTCAAGCAATCCTCTGGCCCCAGCCTTCCGAGTAGCTGGGATATAGGCATGCACTACCACACCTGGCCATTTTATTCTGTATTATTTGAATCTTTCGTAAAGAGAATGCTTAACTTGTGTAATTCTAAGAAAAAAGGACTGGATTAGAAGAAAATATACTGAGATGTTAACAATAGCTGTCTTTAGATAATGGGATTATAGGTAATTTTTCTTCCTTTTACTTTACTTTCAAAAAATTTCCCAATTATTCTATAAATAACACTCTTAGTTTTGTAATGGAAAAGCCAACAAACCTTTTTGTTTTTTCGCTACTTTCTTTTTTAAAAACACTTCGAAAGATTCCATTAGCCTTTAAAAAATTTTTAAATTATCTTCATTGCTTTTTAAAATGATAGCAAGTAATGCAGACGTTTTTATAAAATGTCAAACAGCACAGAAAGAACATAGTGTGGAAAGAAAAGGTATTTTGTAATTCCATCTCCTTCTATGAGATAACCACTATTCTCTAAAACTTTAAAAATACAGCATATTTATATTAAGAGTTTAAAAATAATTTCAAATTAACTGGAAAGGCTGAGAACTGGAATACACTTTCTTCGTACCAAGCAGAGTTCTAAATATTTTAAATTTATCATCTCAGGAATTTACCCAATGACTCTCTGGGGTAGATGTTATACCCCATTAACCACAAAGTCAGGCTGGGAGGGGTTGAACAATTTGCCTAAAGCCACACTCTAGTAAGGGGTAGGATTGGCATTCAAACCCAAGTCCAAGACATCCGCTAAGCCACAGCCTCAGGCCACTGCCATCATGGTGGGTGGGGCGAGTGTGATTATGTTGCAGGAACTGGACTTGAGTTCAAGTCTAACGGCCCTTCTTCCAGTGCCCCTGGGAAAGGGTGTTTAGTGAAGGACTTTTTGTTTTTGGTGATAAGTGTGGAGCTGTGATTGAGAGAGGAGAAAATGATAATAGTGGAGCTGGAGCATAATGGATACTTGAGGGCATTTTACAGTGGTTGCCAGGGGAAAGACAGCACGGAGGAGTGATGGGTGGAACTGGAAAGAAGCAGCTAGCTACAGTACTCCAAAGGGTTAAAGCCAGGCTGGAAAGCCCCTGGGGGGTGGGGGGGAAGCTGCCACCAAGGCTGCAATCCTGAGGCGTTCACCTCCCCCATCAGCAGGGGCTGGACTGGTTCCTCCTGGGATTATTTGAGGCCCCTGGGCCCTAGGTGAGCCATGGGGGAGGGACCGAAGCTGCAGGTACTGCATGCCCCCACCTTCCAGTTGGGCTCAGTAAGTTAGGTGCCCTGGGATAGGCCCCCTGGCTCCTGACAGATGCGGTTCTGGCCCAGGCTTGCTTTGGGAATGAGAGGTGTTGAGCCCCAAGCCTGGGGGATGCTCAGAGAATGGAGAATGGTGGAGATGCAGCCTTTAGAGAAAGTGGGGCCTTCCTGGATGGGAAGGGAGCCTGCACCATGATGGGGCGGTGAGTAGCTCTTCAGTCTGCCTGGTTCTCCCTGTCTTACAGGACCAGGGTCGGTGAGAGCTGCCTCACAAAGAGATGCATTTTGAGGGTTCAGAGAGCCTCAAGGTATTTCTCTTAAGCAATCATCCATAGCTAGTTTCTGGGCCCCAGCTTTGCTCTCTTCCACCTCCCCTGCAAGCCTGGCCACAGACTTTCTTCCCCTAGGTCTTTCGATCTGAACCTTCTCCTCCCCTTCACTCCCCTCCCCCCAAACTCTTTGGAAATCTTTCAACTTTCTTTCAAGTTTTCTCTGGGTAGTTTGGGGTTTGTTTCAGAGCTGGGTCAGGGAGCTTTAACACCCCCAGCTGGGGAGAGTGGATGACAATAGCTGCTATCACTTTACCATTGGAAGTGACCCCCGAATTTGCACTTCTTTCATCTTGGTACAGAGCACTTGAGGGTGGGCGATTTCCTGGGGGGAGTGGCTTAAGCCGCTTCCCCACCGGCCAGTTGGCTGTAGACGGTCCATGCTCAATGGTCCTCTACAGATATGAAACTGGTTCTGGAGTGAGACGAGCTCGACTGGGGACGCTGCCTGAGAAGGCCTTTCCCCACAGGGTGACTTAAATGTCCCAGGCTGGAAGGTGGAGCGAGAAGTGGATGCCCCCGGGGCTCTGGGTCACCCTCCAGGTCAGTAAACCAGCGAGTTTCCTCAAAACTAGGAAGGGTGGGGGTGCCCCGTACAGTTTGGAGGCTCCAGCGGGGTCAGGGATGATCTCGGAACCCTACTGGGTCCAGGTCAAGGACTGACCACGTGAAGATGCTGTGTGGTGTGTGTGTGTCTGGGTGTGTATGTAGAGGGAGAGGACGCATTGTTTCAAGTTCTCTTTCTCCCCACCCCCACCTCCACCTCCAGCCCTGTCCCCACCCCCACCCGTCTGCCTATCTCCCTTCCCCACCCTACACAATGGTCTGGCCTCGGTCCCTCCCCAGGTTCCCGGAGCTTCTCAGGCTGGATCCCTTGTCCCTGCAGCCCCAGACCTGCTAGCTCCCTCTTTTGCCACTCATTGCCTCCTGGCACCTTAAGGGGCAACCAGGATCCTGTGCTGCTTCCCCTTGTGGGCTGTACTCTCCCTCCCTTCCAAACACGTGGTCCAGTAGAGCAACTGAACTGGGCTGGTTTGACTTGGTGGCCTCAGGCCCACCCTTGTGACCCAAGGTGCAGCCACTACCCTTGGTGGTGGGAATTTCCCTGGGAAGTCGCAGCCCAAAGGCTTGGCTGCCACTAGCCAACCCTGGCAGCTGCTCTTGCCTGGCTGGGCCTCCAGGGCCACAGGGGAGGGAGCCAAGATGGCTGGCGCTCCCTTAGGCCCTGGCAGGGTGCAGCCTGTGCAGTCGGGCTAGTGTGGCCAGGCCAGGGAGGGCAGGGCAGAGAGGCACGGAGCAAGGCTGGGTGAGGAGCCCGCCATCCAGGGGAGAATCAAACCACAGCCTTCCTGAGACCTCTGTGGGCCATGTGCGGGTTGACTATAGAGAACACCGCGCCTGCTTTGGGAGGGAGAGGAAGAAAAGGGAGGGCTGAGAACATGGGATCCATGGTAAGCTAGAGTCCAGGATGAGGCTGGTAGGGAAGGAGTTTGTTCTAAAGACCAGGCCAGCCCCATAACAGCAGATCTCTTGCCCCTCCATCCCTTGGCCCACCCAGATCCCTGGCTCATTCCTAAGATGCAGGGGGCAAGAGGCCAGACCTGGGTTCTGAGACCCCATCTGCTTGAAATAAAGAGTGGGAGAGTGGGGAGGCTGACCTTGGTGAAGGCGAGGCTGTGAGTGCCCTGCAGAGTAGCCTGTGGCCATTCATTCATTCCTTGGCTTTACTGGTGCTAAGATCCTGGCTGGATGCCTCTGGATGTCCTGCCTTTACCCTCTCCCTTCTAATCTCAAGCAAGAGGAGGGGAGAGCCTGTGCAATCCGAGGGCGCCTTGCCTCCTTGGTTTCATACCTTTTTAGATCACTTCTAAGAGTTGTGGGGGCCAGGGCAGGCCAGCTGGGCAAAGTCCATAGATTAGCTATCACTTTTTGCACCTCCTTCCCTGAATACACCTGGCAACCGGCCTGTCTGCTTTGCATTGCACTTCTAGGAAGAGAGCCATTGCCAAAAAGACTGTTGCACCTGAACCCCATCATCAATTGTCTACTTAAGAGTGATAGGCTTCCCCGTGCAGCCCCTACCCTTTCCACACGGCCCTATTCTCTGGTGGGCCAATCCATCTGTGGGTTGGGGGTGAGTGTGGAGCTGGTTTTCCTTAAGCTTTTGAGGAAGCCAGAAGTGGGGTATCACATACTTGTACCTCCTACCTCTTTGGGGAAGAGGAAGGAATGAGATTGGGTGGAGCCGAGTGGAACTGGGCCCGGAAAGAGTAGATAGGGTGGGACGAGGAGGGTGGGGAAGGGTGGGGACTGTGCAAGAGGAAGTGTGGCATATCTGGACGTTGTGTTGGAAGGTATCTGGACACTGCTGCGTGAATTCAGGCAAGTCGACTTTACCTTTCTGGACCTCAATTTCCTTATCTGTAAAATGGCCAAGTTTGTCTCAAAGTCCTAAAAATCCGTATGTTTGTGGATCCATTGCATGAGGAGAATTTTGGGTGATGGAATTATAGTGGTTAGAAGGGGACCTTGAGAGTCAGGCTGCTTAGACTTTGTAGCTTTTAAAAGCTGTGTGGTCTTGGGAAAGCTACTTAATGTAAACCCGGAGACTCCAGGTGTGAACTCAGACTAGGGATCCTGTAGATAGTGTAGGTGTGATGGATTGTAGTTCACATGGAAGGAAGGTGAGAACCACATATAAACAAAATTACCTCTGAAAACCCTGAACTCCAAATGCTTAAGGGTGAAAAGCTGGCAGATAGTTGTTAACACTTGGGGGAACATCATGCTCTGCTCAGGAAATCGGCTAATTGCGTGTAAGGGTATAACAAATCATCCACACAGCTTCAATATATTGTTCCGTCTTGTTTTTCCTGAGATTTTGGTTGAATTACCTAGTTAAATGCACATAGGAAGCAGTCAGTAAATAGTGGCTATTTTCCTAATTTTGTTTACAAAGGATCTAGCCGAACACTCATTTGTATGCAGCTGTAAAATAGCATTCAACAAGAGACATCATGCAAGAAAAACAAAAACCCAACATCTTGCTTGTTGACATGATTGTCTGCCAAAATGAAAAAGCTTGTCTAGGTGTACACGGTTTGTTCTTCAGGGTTCACTTTTTAAAAATTGTATAATGTAAGTGCTGTCTTTACTCAGGACTGATACGGTTTATTTCCTGAATCCAAAGAAAAGTAATAGTTTTCTTTTTAAAGTAAATATAAAAGGCATAAAAGTTGACAGATTAATAAAAACCAACTTTGAGTTAAATCATATGGTACAAATAGAAATATGGTGAGAGGTTATACCAGATTTGTTACACACATTTTAAAGAAATCTACAGCTGGCCGGGCGCGGTGGCTCAAGCCTGTAATCCCAGCACTTTGGGAGGCCGAGACGGGCGGATCACAAAGTCAGGAGATGGAGACCATCCTGGCTAACACGGTGAAACCCCGTCTCTACTAAAAATACAAAAAAAAAAAAACTAGCCGGGCGAGGTGGCGGGCGCCTGTAGTCCCAGCTACTCGGGAGGCTGAGGCAAGAGAATGGCGTGAACCCGGGAGGCGGAGCTTGCAGTGAGCTGAGATCCGGCCACTGCACTCCAGCCCGGGCGACAGAGTGAGACTCCGGGCGACAGAGTGAGACTCCGTCTCAAAAAAAAAAAAAAATTTTTATACTAAATTACAATTTGCATTCATACATTCCTTTCAAATGTAGATTTTTGTTTTTTGCTTTTTTGGGGACAGTCGACTCTATTGCTCAGGCTCAAGGGCAGTGGCATGATCATACCTCACTGCAATCTCAAACTATGCTCGAGTGATCTTCCTTCCTCAGCCTCCCAAAGTGCTGGGATTATGGGCGTGTGCCACCACACCTGGCCTTAAGTATACAGTTTGAGGAGCTGAAAAATGTATACACACAAACACCGTTTTTAAACCTAAGGCTCATTCACCTAGAGCAATTTATTGAACTCGGAGAGCAAGTTTAATCTGAGAACATGGTCTGAGAAACTGGAAAGGATAATGGTCCCTCTTCTAATTTAAAAACTGTGTCTATGAAGGAATACCACTCTGCTTTGCAACGGAACAATAAAAACATACCAGTAATCGATATGATTAGTTTTGTGTTAAAAGGTGGTTAACGGTTTAAACAGGAGATGAATAACAGACCCTAAAAAGCATTTGGGGCCAGGCATGGTGGCCAACGTCTGTAATACCAGCACTTTGGGAGGCCAAGGTGGGTGGATCATCTGAGGTCAGGAGTTTGAGACTGTGAGACCACCCTGGCCGACACGGTGAAACCCCATCTCTACTAAAGATACAAAAATAAGCTGGGCATGGTGGCATGTGCCTGCATTCCTAATTACTCAGGAGGCTGAGGCAGGAGAATGGCTTGAACCCTGGGGGCGGAGGTTGTAGTGAGCAAAGAATGCGCTACTGTACCCCAACCTGGGTGACAGAGTGAGATTCTGTCTCAAAAAAAACAGAAACACAGGCCGGGCGCGGTGGCTCAAGCCTGTAATCCCAGCACTTTGGGAGGCCAAGACGGGCGGATCACAAGGTCAGGAGATCGAGACCATCCTGGCTAACATGGTGAAACCCCGTCTCTACTAAAAATGCAAAAAAATTAGCAGGGCGTGGCAGCGAGCGCTTGTAGTCCCAGCTGCTTGGGAGGCTGAGGCAGGAGAATGGCGTGAACCCGGGAGGCGGAGCTTGCAGTGAGCCGGGATCGCGCCACTGCACTCCAGCCTGGGCGACTGAGCCGAGACTCCGTCTCAAAAAAAAAAAAAAAAAAAACAAGCCGGGCGCGGTGGCTCACGCCTGTAATCCCAGCTCTCAGGGAGGCAGAGGCGGGAGGATAGCTTGAGCCCAGGAGTTCGAGACCTGCCTGGGTAATACAGCGAGACCCCGTTCTCCACAAAAAGGAAAAAAAAAAAAAAAGACAAAAAACAAAACAAAACAGGTTGTGCACATGTACCCTATAACTTAAAGTATAATTTAAAAAAAAAAAAAGTTTGGTTTTAACTAGCTTGTATTGTGACCTTGGGCAAATCAAGTTTACTTCAATTGCCTCAGTTTCCTCACCTGTAAATTGAGGATAATGGTAGTACTTAAAATATCAGTGTCAGGATTAGGACAGTGCATGGCAAATAGTAAATGCTCAGTGAATCATAGTTATTAGATCTTTGTGCAGTGAATAGATTGTTGCTGTTCGTTTGAAAAGGCTGTTTTTGTTCTAGGGCAGCACTTCTCAAACTTTTTGGTTTCAGGACTCCTGTACAGTCTGAAGACCCTGAAAACCTTTTGTTTATGTAGCTTATATCTACCAATGTATATTGTATATAAAATCAAAACTGAGAAATAAATAAAAAAACCTGTTATACAGTAACAAATAATCATTTTTATGAAAAGTGACATTTCCAGAGCAAAAAAAACTACCTTTTTTTTTTTTTTTAGATGGAGTCTCACTCTGTCACCCAGGCTGGAGTGCAGTGGTGCGATCTTGGCTCACTGCAACCTCTGCCTCCCAGGTTCAAGTGATTCTCCTGCCTCAGTCTCCCAGGTAGCTGGGATTACGGGTGCATGTCACAGGGCCCGGCTAATTTTTGTATTTTTAGTAGAGACGGAGTTTCACCATGTTAGCCAGGCTGGTCTTGAACTCCCAGTCTGCCTGCCTGGGCCTATCTTTTTTTAAACCACATACTATGGAGACTTGGGAAAATGTTAAGTAATGTCCTAGAGCACATTATTCTACATTTTTACATTTCATATTTTTCTACATCTCCATAGTATTTGGTTTAAAAGAAGATGGGTAGTTTCTCATATTTGTTTCTATGTTCAATCTGTTTCGATATACTGTTTTGGTGGAAGAATCTAAAGAAAATCTAACTTCATCTAGATATGTAGATGGCAAAAGGAAGAGTATTTTGATAACTTTTTCAGTGGTTTTTTTGATATTATAACAAAACTTTACTTGTAGTAGCTTCTTAAAGCTTAATTATAACGTGGAATTTGAAACCATATCCATGAACTTTTTGTACCCTGTTATATTAAAATCCATGGGTCTTTTTCTTTTTTCTGAGATGAAGTCTCACTCTGTTGCCAGGCTGGAGTGCAGTGGTGCGATCTTGGCTCGTTGCAGCCTCTGCCTCCCGGGTTCAAGCAATTCTCCTGCCTCAGCCTCCTGAGTAGCTGGGGTTACAGGTACCTGCCACCACGCCCGGCTAATTTTTGTATTTTTAGTAGAGATGGGGTTTCACCATGTTGGCCAGGATGGTTTCGATCTCCTGACCTCGTGATCCACCCACCTTGACTGCCAAAAGTGCTGGGATTACAGGCGTGAGCCACTGCGTCCAGCCCCATGGGTTTCTTTTGTACTTTGAATGATTATTCTACAAGTGCATGACTTTGTAACAGCACCTATTGGCTATTTGGGAAACGTTCACTGAGTGATGTAGATCTTTAGTGGAAACAATTGACAATTCATTATACAGCATAAAAAATTATATTTGTTAGGGCCGGCGTGATGGCTCACGCCTGTAATCCCAGCACTTTGGGAAGCTGAGGCGGGCAGATCACTTGAGATCAGGAGTTTGAGACCAGCCTGGCCAACGTGGTGAAACCCTGCTTCTACTAAAAATACAAAAATTAGCTGGGCATGATGGCATGCACCTGTAATCCCAGCTACTCGGGCGGCTGAGGCAGGCAAATCGCTTGAACCCGGGAGGTAGAGGTTGCAGCCAGTTGAGATTGTACCACCGCACTCCAGCCTGTGTGACAGAACGAGACTCAGTCTCAAAAACAAACAAAACAAAACAAAACATTTGTTTATGTCACCACTGATCTCATTAGAAAAATCTTTAGATATTAGGAAGCTATTAAGATCATTGTAATGGATATAGGTTTCCCAAAATTGGAATTTTCAAATGGAAGCTCATAATTTTTTATTGGTAGCAAATAGTTGTTTCCCTTGAAATGACAGGTTCACTTCATTCATTTTTGAGAAAATATCTGCCAAATATATCCAAATCTGAATGACCAGTGTCTATTAGACTTTCTTTTAAGTGAAAATCATACATCATGCTAAAGGGAGCTAATTTATCAGAAAAGCAGAACAATCATCCAGTGGAGACCTTCATCATACCTCAGGTTGCAGCCAGCGTGTTATGAGTATGACCCATTTGATTACAACCAGTATTGAAAAAGACATGTACTTAAGGATCATGGTTTTCTTTCTTTACTTTTTTTAAAAAATAGCATCATTTATATTTATTTATTTGAGACAGAGTCTCGGTCTGTCACCCAGGCTTGAGCACAGTGGCACGATCTCTACTCACTGTGGCCTCCACCTCCCAAGTTGAAGTGATTCTCATGCCTCAGCCTACTGAGTAGCTGAGATTACAGGCGCGTGCCACCATGCCTGGCTAACTTTTTTTTGTGTGTGTGTTTTTAGTAGCAACGGGGTTTCACCGTGTTGGCCAGGCTGGTCTCGAACTCTTGACCTTAAGTGATCCGCCTGCCTCAGCCTCCCAAAGTGCATGAGCCACTGCACCTGGCCTCTCTTTTTTTTTTTGAGACAAGGTCTCACTCCTGTCACCCAGGCTGGAGTGCAGTGGTGTGAGCATTGCTCACTGCAGCCTCGGATTCCCAGGCTCAGATGATCCTCCTGCCTCAGCCTCCCAAGTAGCTGGGACTATAGGCACATGCCACCATGCCTGGCTAATTTTTGTATTTTTTGTAGAGATGGCGTTTTGCCATGTTGCTCAGGCTGGTGTCGAACTCCTGGACTCAAGCATTCCACCCACCTCAGCCTCCCAAAGTGCTGAGATTATAGGCATGAGCCACCACTCCCAGCCAGCATCCCTTTATTGTCTCATTTATGCCCAGAACAACTCAATCAAGCATATTCTATTAATTTTTTTTTCCCCTTTTGGAGACAGTCTCACTCTGTCACCCAGGCTGGAGCGTAGTGGCTTGATCTCAGCTCACTGCAACCTCTGCATCCTGGATTTAAGTGATTCTCCTGCCCTAGCCTCCAGAGTAGCTGGGATTACAGGCTCCTGTCACCATGCCTGGCAAATTTCTGTATTTTCAGTAGAGACAGAGTTTCACCATGTTGGCCAGGCTGGTCTCGAACTTCTGACCTCAAGTGATTCACCTGCCTCGGCCTCCCAAAGTGCTGGGATTACAGGTGTGAGCCACTGTGCCTGGCCTATAATGCAGATTTTAAAACCCCATTCCCATTTTATAGAAAATGAACAGAAGCATAGACAGGTTAAGTGACCCAAGGTGACCAAGCTTATGTCAGAGCCAGGATTCAAAGCCAGGTTCCAGAGACCACACTTTTCCTCAATACCATTCAGTGATGAACCAATCCCGTCTGTTCTGGGAGGATAGGAGCAGATAGACGTTACCTTTTACGAGAAAGTGCAGGAGTGGACAGGGCACCTTTGTTAGTCATCGTCTCGGCACTTCGACCTGACCACTGCCCCTCTATCTTTTGCCCTGGCAGGATGACTTCTCGGAACCAGCTGGTGCAGCGGGTGCTGCAGGAGCTGCAGGAGGCAGTGGAGTGCGAAGGCCTGGAGGGTCTCGTAGGTGCTGCCCTCGAGGCCAAGCAGGTCCTGTCTTCCTTCACTCTCCCCACCTGCCGGGAGGGAGGCCCTGGCCTCCAGGTGCTAGAAGTGGACTCGGTGGCCCTGAGCCTGTATCCCGACGATGCTCCACGGAACATGCTGCCGCTGGTGTGCAAGGGCGAGGGCAGCCTGCTGTTCGAGGCGGCCAGCATGCTGCTGTGGGGTGACGCGGGCCTCAGCCTGGAGCTGCGGGCCCGCACAGTGGTGGAGATGCTGCTGCACAGACACTACTACCTCCAGGGCATGATCGACTCCAAAGTGATGCTGCAGGCCGTGCGCTACTCCCTGTGCTCTGAGGAGTCCCCTGAGATGACCAGCTTGCCCCCCGCCACGCTGGAGGCCATCTTCGATGCTGACGTCAAGGCCTCCTGCTTCCCCAGCAGCTTCTCCAACGTGTGGCACTTGTATGCTCTCGCGTCTGTTCTCCAGCGGAACATCTACTCCATCTACCCCATGCGCAACCTCAAGATCCGGCCCTACTTCAACCGTGTCATCCGGCCCCGCCGCTGCGACCACATGCCCTCCACGCTGCACATCATGTGGGCTGGTCAGCCCCTCACCAGCCACTTCTTCCGCCACCAGTACTTTGCCCCTGTGGTGGGGCTGGAAGAGGTGGAGGCTGAAGGTGCTCCTGGCATGCCCCCAGCTCTTCCAACCCTGGCCCCACTGTCATCGCCGGCCAAGACCCTGGAGCTGCTCAATCGTGAACCTGGCCTCAGCTACTCTCACCTCTGTGAGCGCTACAGTGTCACCAAGAGCACCTTCTACCGCTGGCGGCGGCAGTCCCAGGAGCACCGGCAGAAGGTGGCTGCCCGCTTCTCCGCCAAGCACTTCCTGCAGGATAGCTTCCACCGGGGGGGCGTCGTGCCGCTTCAGCAGTTCCTCCAGCGGTTCCCCGAGATCTCCCGCTCAACCTACTACGCCTGGAAGCATGAGCTGCTGGGCTCTGGCACCTGCCCGGCCCTGCCCCCCAAGGAGGTGCTGGGCATGGAGGAGCTAGAGAAGCTGCCAGAGGACCAGGTGGCTGAGGAGGAGCTGGAGTGCTCAGCACTGGCGGTGTCAAGCCCTGGAATGGTCTTAATGCAGCGGGCCAAGTTGTACCTGGAGCATTGCATTTCCCTGAACACACTGGTGCCCTATCGCTGCTTCAAACGCAGATTCCCTGGCATCTCACGGTCCACCTATTACAATTGGCGGCGAAAGGCCCTCCGGAGGAACCCCAGCTTCAAGCCAGCACCAGCCCTCTCTGCTCCTGGGACTCCCCAGCCAGCATCTGTTGGGGAAGGGGCTGTAATTCCTTGGAAGAGTGAAGCAGAAGAGGGGGCAGGGAAAGCCACAGGTGAGGAGCCTCCCACCCCCCAGGAGCTCCTGCCACTAAGGATGCCCCTGTCCCGTTGGCAGAGGCGTCTGCGCAGGGCTGCCCGCAGGCAGGTGCTGAGTGGGCATCTCCCTTTTTGCCGCTTCCGCCTCCGCTACCCCAGCCTGTCACCTTCTGCCTTTTGGGTCTGGAAGAGTCTTGCTCGGGGTTGGCCCAGAGGCCTGTCCAAACTCCAGGTGCCAACCCCCACCTTGGGCAAAGGAGGGCAGGAGGCTGAGGAGAAGCAGGAGGAGGAGGCTGGCAGGGATGTGACAGCTGTGATGGCCCCACCTGTGGGGGCTTCTTCAGAGGATGCAGAGGGAGGTCCTTCCAGAGAGGGGGCCCTGCAAGAGGGGGCCACAGCCCAGGGCCAGCCCCACAGTGGGCCCCTGCTGAGCCAACCTGTGGTGGCAGCAGCTGGTGGCAGGGATGGCCGGATGCTGGTAATGGACATGATCGCTACCACGAAGTTTAAGGCCCAGGCCAAGCTGTTCTTGCAGAAGCGCTTCCAGTCCAAGAGCTTCCCCTCCTACAAGGAGTTCAGCGCCCTCTTCCCCCTCACTGCCCGCTCCACATACTACATGTGGAAGCGCGCCCTCTATGATGGCCTCACCCTGGTAGATGGCTGACAGGGAGGTACAAAAGGGGCTGGGAGGAAGGGGGACCAGTTTGGAGAAGGTCAGGGACCTGAGCTGACCCCAGGCTCGGCCAGGATGTCCTTTGCTCTGGGTCCCACAGTGTCTACCCTAAGTCCAAGGGTATATTTGTGTTATTTTCTGGCTCCAGGACAGAGAGAGTGCCAGAAATCAGCCATCTGGTCTCCTGTAGGAAGCTGTGGGACCAGAGATGTTCTCTTTGGTTGTTTGCTGGTCATATTTTTACTGTTATGATTTAGTTTTTGGTTTTGATTTGAGTGGGTTGGCTGGCCCCCTTGCTGGAGTTGGAAACCATATGTATGTCAGGGGGTTTAGAGGGGGGTTGCTTAGCTAGAGCTGCTTTCAGCTTTTCCTGGGGACAAAAGGAGCATCATAGCATGGTCATCAGTCCCACTGGGCAGAACATAGATCTTCAGTTTCTTTTGGGGGTCAGCATCCTCTTTACTCAGTTGTTTCCCGAACATTAGGCTCAAATATGGGGGCCAGGTGTGGTGGCTTATGCCTGTAATCCTAGCACTTTGGGAGGCCAAGGCAGGAGGATCACTTGAGGCCAGGAGTTAGAGACCAGCCTGGGCAATGTAGTGAGACCCCATCTTTTGAAAAAAAAAAGAAAGAAAATCAAACGTGGAACTGATCAGCAGCTTGTGCCTGGCATCCCCAAGGCAGGAAGGTGCCAGGTTCAGCATGAGTAGCAGCAGGGATGTATAGGAAGAACCACAGCTGGCCTCTAAGGAATGGCATTGAGGCACCAGAGATCATTGAGGGGCTGGCCTGTCCCCTGCAAGGAGTGGTACCAGGTGGGGCAAGGATGGGAGGAGATGCAGGCTCTGGGGGTTATAGCCCAGAGTCTCTGCTTGTGGGTGCTTGATCCACCTGCTGGGACCCTGCAGTCCTCTGCCAGCCTGGCTGGCTGTTGGGGATTCCATCTTTCTGCTAAGCGTCTCCTCGGAGCTGGAGGCCCATCTTCAGTGAGGGATCACAAAGCGGCCAGGCAGGTGGGAGACTGAATTTGCCTTGTCCGAGAGTAAAGTTTGAAAACCAAAGAAATAAAGTGATGTGGTGCCCACAGTGCTTGGTCTCTGGTATTTGTTTTGCCAGGATGTGATTGCCCATTCCCATGCTCCCCTTTGGTTTAAGTGGACAAGAGTGACCTCTGTCTCTTGATGGGACACACTCAGGTCTAGGGCTTGGGGGATGAAAAGAGTGATTCTGGGGACTCTGAGTTGGATCTAGAAGTGACCTTGGGTGCTTTTCCAGCTGAAGGGTGGGGCTCTGGCTACCTGGAAATGCCCTCCCTCCCATGGGAGAAACCTGGCATTCCCAGGTGGGGAAGGGGCTGCTGCCACCGCAGGTTGGCTGGAAAGGGGCCCACTGTGTGGCTGGCCCTGGGCCATGGAGGCCAGGCCAGCACCTGGAGTCAAATCTGTGCCAGGCGTTCTATTTAGTCCTTGCAATGTTCTCAGGCAGGTAGGCCCAGTCACAGATAAGGACACAACCTTACAGTGGCTAATTTGCATGCTCCCTCTGCCTGGTGGGACAAGGGTGAAGGCAGCCTCCTGTAACGAGCAGCAGCAGGGATGTAATGGGAGCGTCAAGCCCAGGCCTTTGCCCGTTTGGTGAGGGAGGAATCATTAGAGAAGAAGTTCCCTTAGGCCCTTCTCCTCCTGTCTAGGTTTCCTGCAGTGGTTGGCATCCTTGTACTCCTGGGGAGTCATTCTTGCCTCTGCTTTTTATTCACCCCACATCCAATCCATCAGCCAGTCCTATTGATGCTGACTCCAAATGATACCCAGAACCCTCTCTCCACTCTGCTGCCATTGTCTCTGCTGGCGCACATCAGAGCTTCCTACCCCATCTCCCTGCTTCCCTGCCTCCACTCTTGCCCCATACCCCTATACAACCCATTGTTTTTATTATTTTTTGAGACAGAGTCTCACTCTGTTGCCCAGGCTGGAGTGCAGTGGCGCGATCTCGGCTCACTGCAACCTCCGCCTCCCAGGTTCACGCCATTCTCCTGCCTCAGCCTCCTGAGTAGCTGGGACTACAGGCGCCCGCCACCGCACCCGGCTAATTTTTTGTATTTTTAGTAGAGATGGGGTTTCACCGTGGTCTTGATCTCCTGACCTTGTGATCCGCCCGCCTCGGCCTCCCAAAGTGCTGGGATTACAGGCGTGAGCCACCACGCCCGGCCACCATTATTTTTATTTTTATTTATTTTTTTTGAGTCAGAGTCTCGCTCTGTCACCTAGGCTGGAATGCAGTGGCACAATCTCAGCTCACTGCATCCTCCACCTCCTGAGTTCAAGCAATTCTCATGCCTCAGCCACCCGTGTAGGTGGGATTACAGGCACGTGCCACCATGCCTGGCTAACTTTAGTCTTTGTAGTAGAGACGGGGTTTCACTACGTTGGCCGGGCTGGTCTCGAACTCCTGACCTCAAGAGATCTGCCTGCCTCGGCCCCTCAAAGTGCTGGGATTATAGACATGAGCCACAATGCCTGGCCCCTATGCAACCCATTCTCCATAGAGCAGCCAGAGAATTTACAAAATCGGATTTTTCACTTTCCTGCCTAAAATTCCTAGAATTCCTTGTGCTGCTTTACAAAGCCCAGATAATCTGCCCCTGACTCTGCTCCTTGCTCCATGCTGGCCGTAACCCACCACGCTACAGCCAAACCAGCTGCCTCTGGTCTTGAACAGTTGTTTCTGCTCTAAAGGCCCTTGCATTTGCTCCTATGGTCTAGAATGGTTTTCCGTGTCATATTTACATGGCAGACTTCTCACCGTTCGGATCTCTGAGGGTCACCATCGCGCCACCCTTTTCATTCTCAGGGTGTTTACTCCCATCTCATGTTTCTCTTGTTTATTTGCTTATTTGATTATTGCCCACCTCCCCAGCAGAACATAAGCTCCATGAAAATCTGGGCTTTTCCCTGACTTGCTCACACCACTGTGTTCCCAGCAGGTAGATTTGTTCCTGGCATCATAGGTGCTAAAATGTGTTGAAAGAAGGAATGAGTGAAATGGGGTCTCTATCCCTTTCCTGCTGTTTTCCTTTGGGATCTGGTTTTATCAGACCTAATCAACCTCACTTCCTCCATATTTCTCGTGGACCGTTTTTCTGCATCCCCACAGCTACCCCCTAATCTATACCAGCATCTGTTTCTCATCTTTGATACTGGAACAGTTTTCAAACTGACTCTGCCTCCACTCAAACTATCCTAGTTCTTCCTGACAGGCCAGGATGATCCTACTGAAAGTCTGACTCACTGCTGGATTTTCCATAGCCCTCAGCACAAAATCCTAACTGTATTGAGGCCCACCTGATTCTGGCCCCTACTTTCCTCTCCGGGTTATTTCTCCCCACCAACCCCTCATTCAGACTGACCTTTTCCCCTGAATGCTTTTCTCCCTCCCACAAATGGCATTGTTGAGACTCTGGACTGAGCCCTGGAGTCTTCACCGAATCCCTACCACCATGTAACCGTTTAACATTTGATGGACGGGTTGGACTGGGGATGTGCCCATCTGGCCTGCAATAGCCATGTATAGCCAGCAGATGGCAATCGGGTGCAGCAACAGACGAAATCTCTGACTAGGTTCCCAACCAGCTGTGTACCTGCCTTACTGCTTTGGCCATCAGAGGGTGGTAGCAACTTCCTGAGAACTACCCTTATTGCGGTTCTGGATTCTCCTGTTTCCTCTTTTGCCTGCACTCTCAAACCAGAGCAAATCCTCTGATGCCTGGAGCAGTATCTCACAGTAGGGTCTAAAAACTACCTGGATTGCAGTCTCCGCGGGAGCTTATTAGGAGTGTGGATTCCAGGGCCCCATTTACACCTGCTGACTCCAACCTTAGACATTGGAGAGGCAGTATATGCACACGGATGACTTACATAACCTTGCTGTGCCTCACTTTTCCCATCTGTAAGATGGGATTACCGTAATGCCTATAGGATAATACCCTGCACACAGTGCTAGGTGAGCCCAGTTTGAGAACCCCTGGGAGTCTGACTCCTGTTTTCTAGGAGGAAGTCAATACCCATGGATACTCTTGCTCAAGGTTACCCTCCAGGTTAAAGACACTCCTGTCCCAGGACTGAAAGGTGTTTTTTTCCAGAGACTAGCACTGAGCCCTGAACTCACAGGCAGACATTTTAGCTTCCATTGATAGAAATTAAGATAAAAAATGGTATATCAGTATTGACTGATTTGGAAAATATTTCATAAGTATGGATACATTATTATTGTGTAGAAAAGCTGTTTTCTTTCTAATATGCTTAGAAAGGCAGGGATACCAAGTGCTGACTGTATTTACTAAGAATACTTCATGCTGATTTTTGAAATCAACATCTGTTGAACTTATTTGTATTTTTCTTCACCGTTTTCTGTCTCTGATGCAGTGTAGAAAGAAAGTCCAGTGAAATGAACAGTGTGTGAATAAAGGAGGAAAAAAAATGTGAGGTTAACTTTGCATCTTCTTCTAACATTCTGTGCAGTTGTAATGTAACAAGTGCTTCTAACAATTTTTTTTTTTTTTTTTTTTTGAGACAGAGTTTTACTCTTGTTGCCCGGTCTGGAGTACAGTGGCGCGATCTTGGCTCACTGCAACCTGGGTTCAAGCAATTCTCCTGCTTCAGCCTCCTGAGTAGCTGGAATTACAGGTGTGTGCCACCATGCCTAGCTGATTTTGTATTTTTAGTACAGACAGGTTTTCACCATGTTGGTCAGGCTGGTCTTGAACTCCTGAACTCAGATGATGTTAAGATTTAACAATCTTAAATATAAAGCTTCACCCCCCTAAAACATCCAGTGAAACACTGAATAATTAAAAAAAATTATTTCCACATTTATCCCCTGGAGGAAGAGGTCAACATAAACTGCTCCCCAAATGTTTCTCTGGAGTCCAGCACTTAGGCCCCAGGGCATTGCTGGTGGCTTCTGGGTCCTGAGCAGCCACCTCATATCCCAACTGCCGCTCCTGGATGTCCCACCATTGCCTCAATCTCACTGCCTGCCAGTCTGGGCTCATCCCCCCATTCCCCCTCAGACACACTTCTCTGAGTATTTTTCATCCCGGTTTCTGCAGCATCAGGTTCTTAGTTGAACTGGCCAGAAAGCTGAGAGTTGTCCTAGAACGTTCTCGTTCCCATACCTCCATCCCAGCAGGACCCTAAGGAGAGTTAAGTGGATATCACGCTATTTTCAAAGTCAGGTTTCACAAGGTTGCACACTGCTGGGTAATCACAGGGAAGAGAATTCCATTGGTCTAGCCCATCCCTGTCCCATCCTTTCCCCTGAGCACAGCTTTCATGCCAGGTCACACCTGAGGCTACTAGACAGCCCAGGTCTTGGCCAAGGGCGGTGTCGGCCCTGCTCACGAGGGATCTGGCAGATGTAATAGGTTCCTATCTAGCAGCTTCTGAGAGGCTGAGCTCTGTGCCATGAACTGAGGTGACAGAGCCGTTTGTATTCAACTCTTGTCCTCACAAAGGCCTCAGTTTGCAGCAGCTGTGGTGTGACACAGTGTGATAGAGGCTTCCATATGGAATGGGCAAAAAGTGCAGCAGGCTCACAGGAAGGCTATGCTGGCTGATCGGTGTCTGGTACCTTGTGGCCTATTTTCCGAGAATGAGCCAGCTCTTTGAGTGTTGGCTGCCTGGGAGTCTCTGGGAAATGCCTCAATCGCCCCTCAGGTGACCCTAGTCACTGGTTGTAAAAGACTCATTCCAGTTTGGTGGCTGTCACAGGAGGATGGGAAGCTAGGGGGCAGGGCTCTTGCCACCAGGCAGTTGTCAGGATGAAGCTGGAAGGCTGAGAAGCAAAGCCCGGAGAGTGTATGCAGGGGAGCCTGCTCTCGCCCAGTGGCTGTCCGCTTTCATTGGCCCGATATCTCACCAGAACCTTCTCCTAGTGTTATTGCTTCTCCCCAACCCCAGCCAGTGGCACCCAGGTTACCTGTAGGGTGTCACTAGTGGGCTCCTAAGTGTTCCTATTGCTAGTTTATCTCATGGAAGAGGAGGAGGGGAGGTTTTAGATGAGAAGCAGCAGAAAGTAGTTTTAATGGTATAAAAATTTTTCCATGTGGCCAGGTGCGGTGGCTCTCGCCTGTAATCCCAGCACTTTGGGAAGGCGAGGCGGGTGGATTGCAAGGTCAGGAGTTTGAGACCAGCCTGGCCAATATGGCAAAACCCCATCTCTACTGAAAATACAAAAATTAGCCAGGTATGGTAGTAGGCACCTGTAATCCCAGCTACTCGGGAGACTGAGGTAGGAGAATCGCTTGAACTCAGAGGCGGAGGTTACAGTGAGCCGAGATCGCACTACTGCACTCCAGCCTGGGTGACAGAGCGAGACTCCGTCCAAAAAAAAAAAAAAAAAAAAAATTCCATGAAAAATGACTTTGAAAATAGCATGAAATCCACTTAACTCTAGGAGGTCTTCTGTGCCAGGCAGAGAGAGCTGGGGGAACAGAGATAGGAGGGCAGCCAGCAGGAGACTGGGCAAGCAGCTGCTCGCGTATCACCCTCTGCCTGCAGAGACCACTGGGTTGGCAGAAGGCAGGAAGAGCACAGGGGGTCCTCACCAATGCCTCACCCCACTCCATACTGCAGGCCCCAGGGCCAGGAGGAGGAGAAGTGCAGGCTGTGGGGTCAGGGAGGTATTTGGGGAGCATCCAGGCTGAGTGGCTTTTGGTTCCCTTTCCTTCACCTGCCTCCCTGTCCCCCCGCAGCCCATCCTGGCTCAGACAAGGGCCTCTGCAGTGTGGCAGCCTGCAGGTATTGATAGTCGAGATCAGTTTCTAGGTTCCTTAACTGGGCAGAGTTATCTGTTGTCACTTAAGTTAGAATTGGGAGGGTGGGCCGGGCATGGTGGCTCACACCTGTAATCCCAGCATGCTAGGAGTCCGAGGCAGGCAGATCACCTGAGGTCAGGAGTTTGAGACCAGCCTGTTTCTACTAAAAATACAAAAATTAGCTTGGTGTGGTGGCAGGTGCCTGAAATCCTAGCTACTCGGGAGGCTGAGTCAGGAGAATCGCTTGAACCTGGGAGGTAGAGGTTGCAGTGAGTTGAGATTGCGCCACTGTACTCCAGCCTGGGTAACAGAGTGAGACTCTATCTCAAAACAACAACAACAACAACAAAAACCAAAAACAAAATTGGGGCACAGTGGTTCATACTTGTAATCTTAGTGCTTCGGGAGGCTGAGGCTGGAAGATCACTTGAGGCCAGGAGTTCAAGGCTGCAGTGAGCTATGATTGAGCCACTGCACTCTAGCCGGGGTTACAGAGTGAGATCTTGTGTCTAAAAATAAGAGAAAAATAAGAGAAAAAAAAGGCCAGGCGTGGGGGCTCACACCTGTAATCCCAGCACTTTGGGAGGCTGAAGTGGTGGATCATTTGAGGTCAGGAGTTTGAGACCAGCCTGGTCAACATGGTGAAACCCAGTCTCTACTAAAAATACAAAAAAAATGAGCCAGGTGTGGTGGTGCATGCCTGTAATCCCAACTACTTGGGAGGCTGAGGCAGGAGAATTGCTTGAACCCAGGAGGCAGAGGTTGCTGTGAGCCGAGATTGTACCACTGCTCTCCAGCCTGGGAGAGTGA
>NW_012116265.1:19603207-19609880 GCF_000951035.1 Colobus angolensis palliatus | reverse complement strand
AACAGAGTGAGACTCTGTCTAAAAAAAAAAAAAAAATCTCGAATCTAATACCAGACAAACAAAGCAAAACACACACACACACACACACACCAAAAAAAGAAAAAAAATAGAATTGGTACACAACAAGGAGGGCATAACTGGGTTGCATGGCAGTATCCAGGACAGGGACTGATGGCTGCAAGGTCCACTGATCCTCAGAGCTCATCTTCATGGAAATAGGAGGGAACCAAGTATCTTTGACTTGTGTTTTCTTTATTTTGCTTCTTTTTGAGACAGAGTCTCTGAGACACTGTCGCCCAGGCTGGAGTGCAGTGGCACAATCTCGACTCACTGCAACCTCCGCCTCCTGGGTTCAAGCAATTCTCCTGCCTCAGCCTCCCAAGTAGCTGGGACTACAGGCGCACACCACCACGCCTTGCTAATTTTTTGTATTTTTACTAGAGACGGGGTTTCACCGTGTTAGCCAGGATAGTCTCGATCTCCCGACCTTGTGATCTGTCTGCCTTGGCCTCCCAAAGTGCTGGGATTACAGGTGTGAGCCACCATGCCCAGCCTGTTTGTTTTTTTAAATAGAGTCACGCAGAGAGAGCTGGCAGGGGAGGGCAGAGATAGGAGGGCAGCCTCACTATGTTGTCCATGCTCATCTCAAACCCCTGGGCCCAAGCAATCCTTCCTCCTCAGCCTCCCAAAGTGCTGGGATTACAGGCATGAGCCACCATGCCTGGACTCTTTGACATGTTTGGTATTTCATTCATTCCATCCACATTTGTTGAGGTCGGAGGGTGAGGGAGAGGATGGTTACAAAGCTTGGTAAGACCTAGGCCCCCTGGAATTGTTTACAAACATTTGACTACATAACTGGTTCTTAATCCTAAATTCAAGGATTCTCAGGGTCCAGTAAGTGTAGTTTATAATTTTATGTCCTCATTCAGAATTTTAGGTGACAATCATAATTCACTTTATTAGAGATAAAGACAGAACCCTTTTACAATGCTCTTGTTGCCCAGGCTGGAGTGCAATGGTGTGATCTCGGCTCACTGCAACCTCTGCCTCCCAGATTCAAGTGATTCTCCTGCCTCAGCCTCCCGAGTAGCTGGGATTACAGCTGTGTGCCATCATGCCTGGCTAATTTTGTATTTTTTTTTTTTAGAGACGGGGTTTCACCATTTTTGTCAGGCTGGTCTTGAACTCCTGACCTCAATTGATCCACCCACCTCGGCCTCCCAAAGTGCTGGGATTATAGGCGTGAGCCATTGCGCCCGGCCAACAAATAATAATTTTTTAGTATGTATATGCTCCATGCAATATTTGAGACATACTAAAAATTGTTCATTATTTATCAGAAATTCTGATTTGATTGTATTTTCTCCGGCAACCCTACTTGGGGAGTCAGTGGTGATTTTATTTTATTTATTTATTTTTTGAGATGGAGTCTTGCTCTGTTGCCCAGGCTGGAATACAGTGATGTGATCTCAGTTAGCTATAACCTCAGCCTGCCAGGTTCCAGTGATTCTCCTGCCTCAGCCTCCTGAGCAGCTGGGATTACAGGCGTGTGCCACCATGCCCAACTAATTTTTTTGTATTTTTAGTAGTGACAGGGTTTCACCATGTTGGCCAGGCTGGTCTCGAACTCCTGACCTCAGGTGATCCACCTGCCTCGGGATCCCAGTGTGCTGGGATTACAGGTGTGAGCCACCGCGCCTGGCCTTTTTTTTTTGTATTTTTAATAGAGATGGGGTTTCACCATATTGATCAGGCTGGTCTCTAACTCCTGACCTCAAGTGATCCACCCACCTCAGCCTCCCAAAGTGCTGGGATTACAGGCGTAAGCCACCACACCCAGCCTTATTTCCAAATAAAAGGATAAAAAGATAATCTTTGGCATGGCCTTGTAGGCCTGGTCTTTTCTAGCCCCTGCCTGCCTCTCTGCCCCACAGTCTGCAACCACTCCCCCTGTGCTGCAGCTGTGCTAGCCTTCCTTCCCGTCTGGCCTCTTAGAGTGAACCCTCAGAGATCGACCAAGCATCCCTTCTGGGACCTCTTCCATCTTTCCTTCCTGGATCAAGCCTCATCATTACAGGTTCTCATAGCTCTCCATCAGAGCCCTCCCTGAAGTTATCATCAACACTGTAAGGCAGAGGTTCTTAGCCTTGGCTGAATATTAGAATCACCTGCAGGATGTTAAAAACCTCTGGTGCCTCAGATGGGAGGGTGAATTGGTACCCCCACGTTGGAAAATTGTCTGGCAATATCTATTAAAGATAGTTTAGTAGATGAATATATACATCCTCTATGACCTAGGAATTCTACTCCTAAATACAGTTACATGCCACATAATGTTGTTTCTGTCAATGACAGTTCACTTAGAAACAGCGGTCCCATAACATAATTGAGCTGAAAATTCCTATCTTCTGGTGACGTGGTAGAGGTCTTAAAGTCATTGACTTTAATGTCATTGGCTCACACCTGTAATCCCAGCACTTTGGGAGGCTGAGGTGGCTGGGTCACTGGAGGTCAGGAGTTTGAGACCAGCCTGACCAAAAACCCTGTCTATTTAAAAAAAAAATAGCCAGGCATGGTGGTGGGTGTTTGTAATCCCAACTATTTGGGAGGCTGAGGCAGGAGAATCACTTGAACCCAGGAGGCAGAGGTTACAGTGAGCCAAAATTGTGCCATTGCACTCCAGCCTAGGCAACAAGAGTGAAACTCCGTCTCAGAAAAAAAAAAAAAGCTGGTGTGGTGGCTCATGCCTGTAATCCCAGCACTTTGGGAGGCTGAGGTGGCTGGGTCACTGGAGGTCAGGAGTTTGAGACCAGCCTGACCAAAAACCCTGTCTATTTAAAAAAAAAATAGCCAGGCATGGTGGTGGGTGTTTGTAGTCCCAGCTACTCGGGAGGCTGAGGCAGGAGAATGGCGTGAACCCAGGAGGTGGAGCTTGCAGTGAGCCGAGATCATGCCATTGCACTCCAGCCTGGGCAACAGAGAGAGACTTTGCCTCAAAATAAATAAATAAATAATAAATAATAAATAAATAAATAAATGAAAAATAAAGTCATTGTAGTGCAATGCATTACTCATGTGTTTGTGGTAATGCTGGTGTAAACAAATCTGTGCTGCCAGTTGTATAAAAGTATATAGCACACACAATTATGTGTAGTACGTAATACTTGATAATTAGCAACTATATTACTGGGTTATGTATTTACTGTACTTTGAATTTTTATTTTATTTTGTAGAGACAAGGGTCTCACTTTGTTGCCAGGCTGGTTTTGTACTCCAGGCTTCAAGCAATCCTTCTACCTTGGCCTCCCGAAGTGCTGGGATTATAGGTATGAGCCACTGCACCCGGCCTATGCTGTGCTCTTAAATTGTTATTTTATTTATTTATTTGTTTTAGAAAAATGCATGTTTTTAATTAATTCATTTTTATTTTTTATCTATTTTTTTTTGAGACAGTCTCACTCTGTTGCCCAGGGTGGAGTGCAGTGGTGCAATCTCGTCTCACTGCAGCCTCCACCTCCCAGGTTCAAGCGGTTCTCCTGCCTCAGCCTCCCGCCCTCAAGTAGGTGGGATTACAGGCACTACACCTACCTAATTTTTGTATTTTTGGTAGAGACGGGGTTTCACCATTTTGCCCAGGCTGGTCTCGAACTCCTGAGTGAAAGCAATCCGCCCACCTCAGTCTCCCAAAGTGTTGGGGTTACAGGTGTGAGCCCCTGCGCCCGGCCTGTTTTTTATTTTTAGAGACAAGGTCTTGCTTTGTCTCCCAGGCTGGAGCACAGTTGTGCAATCATAGCTCGTTGCAGCCTTGAACTCCTGTGCTCAAGTGGTCCTCCTGCCTCAGCCTTCCTGTTATTTTAGAGTACACTCCTACATACATCTTGCATTTACTGCATCTCTTGACTGCACCAGTTTTTCTGTGTTTGATTTCATCTTGGGTCATTTTGTTTTATGGCCCCTACACATAAAAAATTCACGGCTAATGTCGCCAGGGAGAGGCCACATCGAGTGGTTGACCTGGAAGCAAAATTAAAAGTGATTAAGGACTACAAAGGTGGCAAATCCGCAATGGTTATTGCTCACCAGACAGGCAGGTCCATTCCACCATAGCTATGATTTTGAAGAATAAGAACAAAATGATGGAAGCTATTAAAGGATCTGCTTCATTGAAGGCAATGAAATGAACAAAAATGAGAGAAGGGCCTAAATCTGATCTGGATACATTTCTAATGACCTGCATTGAAGACCAGACACAGAAGCATATCCATCTCAGCCACATGACAATCACTGACAAAGCAAAGTTTGTTTGTGATGTTGAAAGGCAAGACTGGATCCAACTACAGTGTGGAATTTACTGCTAGCTCTGGGTGGCTTAAACTATTCAAGAATCGTTATTCATTACATAATGTGAAAGTGAGTGGTGAGTCTGTAAGTGCTGATGTGAAGGCAGCTGAAGAATTTTTGGAAACTCTAGATAAGCTGATTGTGAGGAAAATTACTTGCAGGAGCAAATCTTTAATATGGATGAAACCTCCTCTTCTGAAAATGGATGCCTGAAAATACTTTCATTTATAAAGAGGCCAAGTTAATGTCAGGTTTCACGGCTTTTAAGGACAGTCTTGCTTGAGAGCAATGTGGCAGGTTACAAACTGAAACCCTTTGTGATCTGGAACAGGGAGAGCTCCAGGGTCTTCCAGCTTATCAATAAATGCATGTTGAGGCCTGGCATGGTGGCCCACACCTGTAATCCCAGCACTGTGGGAGGCAGATCACTTGAGGTCAGGAATGTGAGACCAGCCTGACCAACATGGTGAAACCCAATCTCTACTGAAAATGCAAAACTTAACCGGGTGTGGTGGTGGACACCTGTAATCTCAGCTACTGGGGAGGCTGAGACAAGAGAATTGCTTGAACCCAGGAGGTGGGGGTTGCAGTGAGCTGAGATCACACCACCGCACTCCAGCGTGGACGACAGAGCGAGACTTGGTCTCAAAAACAAAAAATAGATCTGATGGTTTTATAGGAGGAAAGCCCTTTCGCCTGGTTCTCATTCTCTCTTGTCTCCCGTCATGTAAAATATGACTTTCATCTTCCACCGTGATTGTGAGGCCTCCCCAGCCACGTGGAACTGTCAGTCCATTAAACCTCTCTTTCTTTATAAATTACTCAGCCTGGGGTATGTCATTATCAGCAGCGTGAAAACGGACTAATACAGTAGTAGAAAGTAGTAGTAGCTTAAAAGCTGCTACAGCTCCTTGATCCATTGGTTGGATCAAAGAGGTGGTATTTGAAGGCAGAAATACCACTCTGATATCGGGATGAAGATCACCAGGAAAAGGCAGACGTGTGGGAGCATTATCAACAATAAGCAAAATCTTGGAAGGTATGTTCTTCCCCAAACAATACTTCTCCACTGTACTGGCATAGCAATTCAGGAGTGCACCTTGGAAGCGGAGCTGGGTCATCCATGACATTTCATTGCTCCTGAAGTACACTGGCAGCGTGTGCTTGTTTTTTGTTTGTTTGTTTTTTAAAAGACAGGATCTCACTCTGTCATCCAGGCTGGAATGCAGTGGTATGATCATTGCTCACAACAGCCTTGAATGCCTGGGCTCAAGAGATCCTCCTGTCTCGGCCTCCCAAAGTACTGGGATTACAGGTGTGGACCACCATGCCAGGCTTCAACAGGTATTTATTGATAAGCTGGAAAGCTCTGGAGTTTTCCCTGTTCCAGATCACAAAGGGTTTCAGTTTGTAACCTGCCACATTGCTCTCAAGCAAGACTGGGATTACAGGCATGAGCCACCATGCCTGGCCCCATCAGATTTTGTGAGATTTATTCACTATCATGAGAACAGTATGGGGGAAACTGTCCCCATGATTCAATCATCTCCCACCGGGTTCCTCCCACAACACATGGGAATTATGGGAGCTACAATTCAAGATGAGATTTGAGTGGAGACACAGCCAAACCATATCTACTACCCAAGGAAGACCTTTACCCAGGCTATTACTGCAACTGAGAGAGACACTAAGAAGACACTGATGTAATTCTAGAAAGATTACAATGTTTATGACTGCATCAAGGACCTTGCTTGAGACTGGGGCAATGTTATCAAGGCATGTCTGCATGGCATCTAGAAGAAGAAACTGAATAGGTTTGTTCATGACTTCAAAGGATTTGCCAAGGATAAGAAGGTTGCAAAAATCAACATAGCTATGGTTGGAATTGGCAAACAAGTTTAACCTCGGTGTGGATGAGGATGCCATTGAGGAGGTCCTACAGGTGGTTCCTAAGGAAGAGATAAATGAGGGATTCTTGGAACCAGAACAGGAACACATAGCTGAAGAACAGGCAAGAGAAAAGGAATCTGCAGAAGAAAAAGAACTTTCAAGAAAATTCACAGTGAAGGGCTTAGTAGAAGCTTTTACAGACCTCAACCAGCTCCTTAAAAAGCTTGGAAACATAGACCCCCCCGATAATGAAAGGTTTTCCTTAATAGAGAGGAATGTTTATGGTGCAGTATTTTCTGACAAGAAAATCTATGATGAAAAAAGAAACAGGTCCAGGTGCAGTGGCTCACACCTGTGATCCCAGAACTTTGGGAGGCCGAGGCAAGAGGATTGCTTGAGCCCAGGAGTTCAAGAACCTGGACAACATAGTGAGACCCTA
>NW_012116265.1:19601475-19602753 GCF_000951035.1 Colobus angolensis palliatus | reverse complement strand
TGGGATGAGATGTGACGGTGGAAGGTGGGAGACAGTGATATTGATGATCTTGACCCCGTGTAGGCCTAGGCTAATGTGTACATTTGTGTCTTTTTCTTTTTTCAGGCTTAATTCACTTTATTTTTCTTGTATAAAAACCCTATGTTGTAGTCACAGCTGGAGTCTGGGTCGGCTGCAGTGAGACTCTGGTGTGGGTCTTGATGAGGTGGTCAGTGAATTCCTGATAGGGAGACTTAGTGAATACAGTCTCCTTCCAGAGGTAGGGAGTCAGGTAGCTGTAGGTCTTAGAGATGGCATCAAAGGTGGCCTTGGCAAAGTTGCCCAGGGTGACAGTGCAGCCCTGGGCTGAGGTGTAGCAGTCATCGATACCAGCCGTCATGAGCAGCTTCTAGAGCACAAGTGCTGAGACGATGCCAGTGCCCCTGGGTGCAGAGATGAAGTGCACCAGCACAGAGCAGCAGCGGCCTGTCACCTTGCAAGGGACCGTGTGGGACTTGCCTTCCCCCAGCAGCCTCTGCGCATGGGGACGATGGAGAGCTTGGCCAGGATGATGGCCCCGCGGATGGCAGTGGCCACCTCCTTGGAGCACTTAACACCCAGACCGCCGTGTCCATTGTAGTCCCCGATGGCAACAAATGCCTTGAACCTGGTGCACTGGCCGGCATGGGTCTTCTTCTGGATGGGCATAATCTTCAAAACCTCGTCCTTGAGAGAGGCCCCAGGAAAAAGTCAATGATCTCAGATTCCTTAATGGGCAGGGAGAATATATAAATCTCCTCCAGGGATTTCATGTCCTTGACCAAGCGGCCCAGCTTGATGAGGGACATCCACTCCTTATCCTCTGCCTTTCCTCTGTGAGCTCCACGGCCTCGGCCCCGGCCCCGTCCACGGCTGCGACCCCGGCCCCTGATGCCACTGCCGAAGCCTCCGTGGACGCCACCGCAGTTCCCCATCCCAGGGCCCCCAGGGCCTCCGGGCTCCCCCGCTGCACCAGCGTCATCTGCCATTTGGTGTTTTCATAGAGAAGAAGGTGTCTGTTTTTAACAAAAAAAAATTAAAATATAAAATGTTTATTTATTTATTTATTTTTGAGATAAATAAATAAATAGCTGTTGCCCGGGCTAGAGTGCAGTGGCGTGATCTCGGCTCACTGCAAGCTCCGCCTCCCGGGTTCACGCCATTCTTCTGCCTCAGCCTCCCGAGTAGCTGGGACTACAGGCACCTGCCACCACGCCCAGCTAATTTTTGTATTTTTAGTAGAGATGGGGTTTTACTGTG
>NW_012116265.1:19599896-19600566 GCF_000951035.1 Colobus angolensis palliatus | reverse complement strand
AGTCTTGCTCTGTCGCCCAGATTGGAATGCAATGGCACGATCTCGGCTCACTGCAGTCTCCACCTCCTTGGTTCAAGCGATTCTCCTGCCTCAGCCTCTTGAGTAGCTGGGATTACAGGAGCACACCACTATGCCTGGATAATTTTTGTATTTTTAGTAGAGACGGGGTTTCACTATGCTGGCCAGGCTGGTTTCAAACTCCTGACCTTAGGTGATCCTCCCACCCCAGCCTCCCAAAGTGCTGGGATTACAGGCGTGAGCCACCGCGCCTGGCCATGCTCTGTATTTTTTTTTAGAGACAGATCTCACTCTGTCAGAGCTCACTGGAGCCCTGAACTCCTGGGGCTCAAGTGATCCTCCTGTCTCAGCCTCCCAAGTAACTGGGACTATAGGCATGTGCCACCACCCCTGCCAGAAATGCTGTTTCTTAAACCAAATTATAGTACATAGGTGTGTTCAGTTTGTGAGAATTTGCCAAGCTGTATACTTGTGTTTGTGTACTTTATGTATATTTCAGTAAAAAGTTAAAAAAAAAAAAACAAACAAACCCAGATTCCTGGGTTGAGAAATGCCATTAAGAAAAAAAATAGGCCGGGCGCGGTGGCTCAAGCCTGTAATCCCAGCACTTTGGGAGGCCGAGACGGGCGGATCACGAGGTCAGGAGATCGAG
>NW_012116265.1:19597681-19599196 GCF_000951035.1 Colobus angolensis palliatus | reverse complement strand
AATTTCTGCAACTTAATAAAGACAAATGACTCAATTACAGCAAAATTGACAAGAAACATGAAAAGACACTTCACCAAAAAAGATATACACGTGGCTAATAAGTACATGAAATTGTGCTCAAAATCCTAAGACACAAGGAAAATGAAAATTAAAATCACAATGAGGGCCAGGAGCGGTGGCCCACATCTGTAATCCCCTCACTTTGGGAGTCTGAGGTGGGAAGATCACTGGAGGCCAGGAGTTTGACACCAGCCTGGGCAAAATAGTGAGACCCTCCCGCCTCTACAAAAACAAACAAACAAAAAACCCACAATGAGATAGTACTACCCACCCATGGCTGGCTAAACTTTTTTTTTTGAGACAGGGTCTTGCTCTGTCACCCAGACTGAAGTGCAGTGACACAATCATGGGTCACTGCAGCCTCAATGTCCTGGGCTCAAGTGAGTCTCCCACCTCAGTCCCCCAAGTAACTGGGACTAATTTTTTGTAGAGATAAGGTCTCACTATATTGTCCAGGCTGGTCTTGAGCTCCTTGGTTCGAGGCAGTCCTCTCACCTCAGCCTCCTGAAGTGCTGGGATTACAGGCATGAGCCACCACGCCTGGCCCACAGCTAAACTTAAGAAAGACTGGTAACACTAAATATTGGTGAGGATATGGAGCAACTGGAACTCTCACACATTGTTGATGGGAAAGGCTTGGGAGTTTCTTAAAAAAACTAAATAGATGCTTACCCTCTGACTCAACATTTTCACCTCTAGATATTTACCTGAGAGAGAAAGGAAAATATATGTCCACAAAAAAGATTTGTATAAGAATGTTCACAGAAGCTTTTTTTTTCCCTCTAAGTCAGAGTTTTTTATTCTTGTCGCCCAGGCTGGAACGATCTCGGCTCACTGCAACCTTCCCCTCCGGGGTTCAAATGATTCTTCTGCCTCACCCTCTGGAGTAGCTGGGATTACAGGCATGCATCAGCACGCCTGGCTGATTTTTGTATTTTTAGTAGATGGGGTTTCACCACGTTGGCTGGGCTGGTTTCAAACTCCTGAACTCCAGTGATCCACCCACCTTGGCATCCCAAAGTGCTGGGATTACAGGTGTGAGCCACTGCACCCAGCCCATGGAAGCTTTATTCCTAATAACTCCAAACTGGAAACAACTCAAATGTTTATCAGTAAGAAAATGCTAAAACACTATTTTTATCTATATGAAGGACACTATTCATTAATAAAAAGAAGTAAACTACTGATACATGTAACATGAATAAAACACTACGCTGAGCGAAAGAAGCCTAACATGAAGCAGTTTGTACTACATAATTCCATTTCTATAAAGATCTGGAGGCCGGGCACGGTGGCTCAAGCCTGTAATCCCAGCACTTTGGGAGGTCGAGACGGGCGGATCACGAGGTCAGGAGATCGAGACCGTCCTGGCTAACATGGTGAAACCCCGTCTCTACTAAAAAAATACAAAAAACTAGCTGGGTGCGGTGGTGGGCGCCTGTAGTCCCAGCTACT
>NW_012116265.1:19596107-19597546 GCF_000951035.1 Colobus angolensis palliatus | reverse complement strand
AAAAAAAAAAAAAAAAAAAAAAAGATCTGGAATAGGCAAATCTAATCTATGGTAGAAAATAAAAACCAGAAAAAGTGATTGCCTCTTGAAGGAAGAGATTGACAGGAAATGAGCAAAAGAGAACCTTCTGGAGTTACGGTGATGTTTCATATTTTGATAGGGATTTGATTTCCACAGGTGTATGCAATTGTCAAAACTCAGCAAATGTACACTTAAGCAAATGTACATTTTACAATTCATTATAATGTAAATTTTATATTGAAAGGAAAACAGACTGGGCGCGGTGGCTCAGGCCTGTAATCCCAGCACTTTGGGAGACCAAGGTGGGTGGATCACCTGAGGTCAGGAGTTTGGGACCAGCCTGGCCAACATGATGAAACTCTATCTCTACTACAAATACAAAAAAATTAGCCGGGCGTCTTGGCAGGCGCCTGTAATCCCAGTTCCCAGCTATTTGGGAGGCTGAGGCTGGAGAATCACTTGAACCTGGGAGGTAGAGGTTGCAGTAAGCTGTGATTGCGCCACTGCACTCCATCCTGCGCAACAGAGAGGCTGCATCTCAAAGGAAAAAAAAAAAACAAAACTATAACCAAATACTGAACTCTAGTTGATAATATGCATGATGAAATATTTAGGGAGAGTGGATAGATGTCTGTCATTTACTTTGAAACACATTTTAAAAATGAGGATGGAATGATAGATGGAGGAAAGATGATAGATGGATAGAGCAATAATGTCACTGAGAGAACCTAGGTAGGTGTTCATTACAAAATTATTTCACCTTTGCTGCATGCTTAAAGTTATTTTTATTATAAAATATAGAGAAAAATGAGTGGTTTAATGAAGTCTCTCCCAAGAAGTATTAAGTCCTGCTTAACATATGCCACTTTTAAACATTTAATGTCAAAGATGATGTTTAAATATCAAAGGAGATTATCAGTCTGTCCTATCTAACCCTGCCAGCTAAAGATGTCTTAGTCTATACTTAATAAATAGGAAATAAGTGACATAAAATAGATCAGCCAATTAAAAAAAAATCAGTGCCTAAGTCCTACCCCCAAAATTTTGATCATTGATCTAGAGTGTGTCTGGGAATTTTTAAACCTCCCTAGGTAGTCTTATTTTTTAAAAAATTATACTTTCAGTTCTAGGGTACATGTGTGCAACATGCAGGTTTGTTACATATGTGTACATGTGCCATGTTGGTGTGCTGCACCCATTAACTTGTCATTTACATTAGGTATATCTCTTAATGCTATCCCTCCCCCCTCCTCCCACCGCACGACAGGCTCTGGTGTGTGGTGTTCTCATTGTTCAATTCCCATCTATGAGTGAGAACATGTGGTGTTTGGTTTTCTGTTCTTGCGATAGTTTGCTGAGAATGATGGTTTCCAGCTGCATCCATGTCCCTACAAAGGACACGAACTCATCCTTTTTTA
>NW_012116265.1:19565900-19594907 GCF_000951035.1 Colobus angolensis palliatus | reverse complement strand
GATCTTTGTTGGTTTAAAGTCTGTTTTATCAGAGACTAGGATTGCAACTCCTCCTTTTTTTTGTTTTCCATTTGCTTGGTAGCTCTTCCTCCATCCCTTTATTTTGAGCCTATGTGTGTCTCTGCATGTGAGTTGGGTCTCCTGAATACAGCACACTGATGAGTCTTGACTCTTTATCCAATTTTTCAGTCTGTGTCTTTTAATGGGAGCATTTAGCCCATTTACATTTAAGGTTAATAGTTATGTGTGAATTTGATCCTGTCATTATGATGTTAGCTGGTTATTTTGCTCATTATATAGCTGGTTATATTTGCTCATTATGTTGATGCAGTTTCTTCCCAGCATCGATGGTCTTCACAATTTGGGATGTTTTTGAAGCAGCTGGTACCAGTTGTTCCTTTCCACGTTTAGTGTTTCCTCAAGGATTGAGAACTGCTGCCAAGGTTTTGGCTTAATTGTGCCCAAGGTTTTGGCTTAATATGTGCCCAACATAGTCTGTGGCACATATTAGGTGCTCAAAAAATATAGCAAATATGAATTAAATGGATAGTTGAACAGTCCAAGGAGTGGGTGAATATAAATTTATGAAGTTTGGCCCTATGCAGGGCCCAACATAGTCTGTGGCACATAGTAGGTGCTCAAAAAATACAGCAAATATGAATTAAATGGATAGCTGAACAGTCCAAGGAGTGGGTGAATATAAATTTATAAATTTTGGCCATGAACAATAATGATGCTAACAATATAACAATTAAAAACAATAAAATAGGCATCACTGGTGTTCAACTAAGTTTTGGGATGGCGAAGGAGGCAAGAAGAGAGGTACTGGGGTGAAAGGCAGATTAACAGGATTAAAGGTGGGGACATAAGAGGCAGTAAGTCTCATTTTTTGGTTAGATGCAAGTGGGCCCTGTTCTGTCTCCCTAGAATCCCTAGGGCTGAGGGTGGAGAGGTGGATGGGGTGCCACAGGAAGAACCAACAAGCCTGGTGATGAGAAAAGGGTTGAAATAGTCTACAGTGAGTTGAGGGACTGGTCTTCCTGAAGTCCCGTGGTCATTATGCTTGGATGAGGAGTCGAAGTCCCACTGCCTTCCATTCTGGACAGCACTGAGCTTGGTGGAACTCAGAGAGCCTGGTGGAGACCCTGCTCTGTAGAGGATTCGTCAGCTGCATGGCTTTGGGTGGTCATTTCAGCTCTCTGGTGCTGACTTCCACCACTCATGAACTAGGGGCAATCATAGCTGCCAGGCTTTCCTTAGGGATTGCTGAGAAGATCGAATAGAAAAACTTGTGGAAACATCTTTATGGAGGTGGGAAGTCCTAGGCATTCACCCTGTCCTCAAAACCCTTCCCGCCCCAACCTCAACTTCTGGACCTTGGTTAAACCCCTTTCTCTGCAGGGCCTCAGTATCTGGCCACAAGGCGATGGTGGCGTAGGCTTTGTCTTTTTAGCTTCTCCCCAAACCTGACCCTCACCTCTGCTTGTTGAGAGCAGGAGAGGAAAGGAAGCAATTATTTTGAGCCACCTTCTTAGTGTCTGGCACAGTGGGGATCACAGAGTTGAGGCTTAGACAAAGCTGTTTCTGGTGTCCAAGTTTCCAGAAGGGCAGGGCCAGAATGGCAAGAGCCTGAGAGGAATCATGGGGAGGGTAAGGAAGAATTGATTGGCAGCGTGGCGCTTGTGGGGCCATTTCCTGGGATCTTCCAGATGAAATACAGATAAATTTAAATCCAGATAATTTAAATTTCAGAATAACAACAATAACATTTTTAGTGTAAGTGTGTCCCAAATCCTGTCCCGTCCAAATGTCTGTCCTGTATTTTTGTTTGCTAAATTTGGCAACCTTATTATTGCTATTTGAGAATGTACTGGACATCCTAACTAGGGTAATTAGGCAAGAAAAAGAAACAAAAGGCATCCAAATTGGAAAGGGAGGGTAAAACTATCTGTATTTGTAGATCGCATGATTCTGTATCTAGAAAATGCCAAAGAATCTCCCCCTAAAAACCCCACTAGAGCTAATAAACAAATTCAGCAAAGTTGTAGGGTAGAAGATCAATACACAAAAATCAGTTGTGTTTGCATATAACAGCAATGAATAATCTGAAAAGGAAATTAAGAAAACAATTCCGTTTACAGTAGCATCCAAAAGATAAAATACCTATAAATAAATTTAACCAAGGAGTGAAAGGCTTGCACATTGAAAACTACAAAACATTGCTGAAATAAATTAAAGAAGACTTAAATAAATGGAAGGACATCCCATGTTATTGATTGGAAGACTTAGTGTACTTAAGATGACAATACTCCCTAAAGTGAGCTACAAATTCGATGCAATCCCCATCAAAATCCAAGTAGCTTTTTTTTTTTTTTCTTTTTGGCAGAAATGGAAAAGCTTATCCTCAAATTCATATGGAAGTGCAAGGGACCCTGAACAGTCACAGTATTGAAAAGGAAAAACAACACTAGATAACTCACACTCCTCAATTTCAAAATTTACTTCAAAACTACAGTGATCAAAATGATGTGGTACTGGGATAAATATGACATATAGACTGATGAAATAGAATTGAGATTCCAGAAATAGACCTAGAATGTCTATGGCTAGTTGATTTTTGACAAGGGTTGCAAGACCATTCAAAGGGGAAAGAATAAAGTCTTTGACAAATGATGTTGGTACAACTGGATAACCACATGCCAAAGAATGGTGTGGACCCCTACCTCACTCCACATGTGCAAAGTAACTAAAAATGGATCAACAATCTAAATATGAATGCTAAAACTATAAGCAGAAAACATAGCGGTACATCTTTATGACTTTAGATTTGGCAAAGAAGTCTTAGATTTGACACCAGAAGCATGAGCAACAATAACAAAAATAGGTTCACTGGACTTCATAAAAATTAAAAAGTTCTGCACATCTAAGGACGATATCTACAAAAGGGAGAAAAGATTTGCAAAGTAGAGGAGTTTAATATTCAGACTAAGGACTCTTGCAACTCAGCAACTTTGATCATTGCTGAGGAAGGAGAAGAGGGGGAAATGGGGGAGCGATTGCTTAATGACTGGGGTGTTTTAGGGTGATGAAAAAGTTTTGAAACTAAGAGGCAGTGATTGCACAACACTGTGAATGCACAAAATACCACTGAATTAAAATGGTCAATTGTATGTTATGTGAATTCCACTTCAATTAAAAAATACATCTGGCTAGGCTGGGCTCAGTGGCTCACGCCTGTAATCCCAGCACTTTGGGAGGCCAAGGCGGGCAGATCACTAGGTCAGGAGTTCGAGACCAGCCTGGCCAACATGGTGAAATCACGTCTCTACTAAAAATACAAAAATTAGCTGGGTGTGGTGGCAGGCACCTGTAATCCCAGCTACTCGGGAGGCTGAGGGAGGAGAATCACTTGAACCTGGGAGGCTGTGGCTGCACTGAGCTGAGATTGTGCCACTGCACTCCAGCCTGGGTGACAGAGCGAGACTTTGTCTCAAAGCAAACAAACAAACAAACAAACCATCTGGCAGCCACACCCACAGGGCTCCTCCCCAGCTCTAGGCTTCATTCTCCCCAGTCCACAATCTGGGACTTCTACCTTGGAAGTACGGAGTAAGAGTCCATGCTCACTTCCTAAGCAAAAGATAACATTCCTGTTAGGTGGGAGCATGGCCAAACATTCAACTACAGTGCCTACCAGCCCTTCTCTGGGTCCTCAGGGACTGCTAGAAACAGGACCACCCACAGTCTCTTCCCTAATTCGATGATTTTTTTTTTTTTTTTTTTTTTTGAGACGGAGTCTCGCTCTGTCTCCTGGGCTGGAGTGCAGTGGCCGGATCTCAGCTCACTGCAAGCTCCGCCTCCCAGGTTCACGCCATTCTCCGGCCTCAGCCTCCCGAGTAGCTGGGACTACAGGCGCCTGCCACCTCGCCCGGCTAGTTTTTTGTATTTTTTAGTAGGGACGGGGTTTCACCGTGTTAGCCAGGATGGTCTCGATCTCCTGACCTCGTGATCCACCCATCTCGGCCTCCCAAAGTGCTGGGATTACAGGCTTGAGCCACCGCGCCCGGCCCCCTCGATGATATTTTATTTATTTATTTATTTATTTATTTTGAGACAGGGTCTTGCTCTGTCACCCAGGCTGGAGTGCAGTGGCACAAGCATGGCTCACTGTGGCCTCGACCTCCCGGGCTTTTTAGGAGCAGTTCTCCTACCTCAGCCTCCTGAGTAGCTGAGACTACAAGCACGTGGCACCATGTCTGGCTAATTTTTTAATTTTTATAGAGTGGGGGTCTCGCTATGTTGTCCAGGCTGGTCTCCGACTCCTGGGCTCAAGCAATTCTCCCGTCTCAGCCTCTCAAAATGCTAGGGTTACAGGCATGAACCACTGAGCCTGGGCTCCTCATTTATTTATTAGATACCTCCTATGCAACAGATAAGGTCCTGGCTCTCAGGTTAAGTAAAATCTTGGTGGGAGAGGAGATGGGAACAACTGAAACACAAACAAACTAAATAATATGCAACGTTTAACTTGGATGTCTGTACTAAGTGGAAAGCATAAGTAACAGTGCCTGGAGGAGGGAGGCAGCTTCTGAATGATGAAGACGAAGGAGGAAGAATTCCTGAGAGGGAAAGGCCAGCTTAGAGTCAAAAACACCCAGAACAAAGGGAAGGAGAGAATTGGCTCTTGGGAAACAGGGGTGAGTGGGCAGAGGATGAGGCCAGAGCGGGTGGTGGGGCCTATGAAGGCAGGCGAGGAATTTCGGCCACATTCTGTAGGCCACAGTGAGCAGTGTGGTAGGTGTAACCTGGGGTGGCCCTCAGGGGTTCTGACCAGCCCCGAAGTTGTGTATAAAATTGTGTGTGCAGGGGTGCATTTTCCTCAGGGAGGGTCTTCAGCTGCTGTCAAATTATCAAAGGGGTCCGGGGCCCCAAGAGGGTAAGAGGTCAGTGGTTAGCCGAGCTGGTCATTGCTGCTCTGTCCTGGCGCCCTGGGTTCCCCTCCTCTTCATCACTCAGTTCCAGGGGGACTCAACTCTGCTCCTCAGCATTGTGCTGGTTCCAGGTCACGTTTGCTCCCTGAGCCACCTGTTCTCCACCTGCCTTTATCCCATGCTCCCTGCCCAGGGCTTCCAGGAGCTGCCCCGCAGCCCTTACCACCTGGGCCACCTCCGCATCGGTCATGGGTTGTTTAGCTCCCTTGTGAGAGTCTGTGGTTCTCCTCTCCATGGAGGACCACAAGGATGGCCTCCTTCTCCTAACTGGCTGCAGTCTTGTTCCACCTCTCCCCTCTCCCAAAGCAGTGATCAGATGTCACCGATGAGTGATGAACAATATCCCAGGTGCCAAATCTGAAGTCACTTCAGGGTACCTCCTCCACCTCCTCCTCATTTTCTGAAAAGCTCTCCTCTCTTGACCCCCATGACATTGTGCCTGCATATCTGGAATCTCCTACCAACATTCCTGCTTTTCTGTTTCTCTTTCTGGCTTTTCTGTGCTTTTCCTTTTCTTTAAAATGGTGAGTTTTAAAAAATAGGTAATGTATGCACATGGGGAAGAAAAAAGGTCAAACAGAACAAAAGAGCATCTACTGAAAGCTACTTCTTCTTCCTTTCCTGATTTTCTTCTTTTCTTGCTTTCCTTTTTTTTTTTTTTTTTGAGATGGAGTCTTGCTCTGTCATCCAGGCTGGAGTGCAGTGGTGTGATCTCGGCTTACTGCAACCTCCGCCTCCCAGGTTCAAGCGATTCTCCTGCCTCAGCCTCCCTTGTGGCTGGAATTATAGGCGTGTGCCACCACACCCAGCTAATTTTTCTATTTTTAGTAGAGATGGGGTTTTGCCATGTTGGCCAGGCTGGTCTCGAACTCCTGACCTCAGGTGATCTACCCTGCTCAGCCTCCCAGAGCGCTGGGATTACAGGCATGAGCCACTGCCCCCAGCCGCTTTCCTGATTTTCAGTTACCTGAAATCTCTGCCCAGGGGTGGGCCACTGTTGTTACCATCCTCTGAAGTCCTTCCAGAACTATCCTGTCCAATATGGTGGCATGTGACTATGGAGCACTTGAAATGTGGCAGTTTGAATTGAGATGTGTCATAAGTGTAAAATATATACAGATTTCAAATACTTGGTACAAAAATATAGATACAATATTAGTAATTTTAAAATGTTGATTAAATGTTCAAACAATAATATTTTGGCTATATTGAGTTGAGTAAAATATATTAATATTAATTTCTCCCATTTTGTTTTATCCTTTAATGAGAATACTGGAAATTTTAAAATTACATAATTACATACATGGCTTGCATTTGTGGCTTTCATTATGATTTTATTGGACAGCACTGTTCTAGAGCTAGTCTTTGCATTTGTTTATGTATGTATGTATGTATGTATTCCTTGGGCAAAAACCACACAAATAGGATAGTACACAGACTCCTGTAAATTTCTTTTTGCACTCAATCATCTGTCTCAGAGATTGCATCATGTTTTGCATATTTAAGCCTGCTTCATTCTTTTTAATGTCTACATAGCATTCCATTAGATGACTATACCAGCATTTATGTAGCCAGCCCTTTACTGATGGGCATTTAGGTTGTTTCCAATCTTTTTTTTTTTTTTTTAAACGGGGTCTGGCTCTGTCACCCAGGTTGGAGTGCAGTGGTGTGATCTTGGTTCACTGCAACCTTGACCTCCCGGGCTCACGTGATCCTCCCATTTCATCCTCCTGAGTAGCTGGGACTACAGGCACATGCTGCCATGCCTGGCTGATTTTTGTATTTGTTGTAGAGATGGGGTCTCGCTGTGTTGCCCAGGCTGGTCTTGAACTCCTGAGTTCAAGTGATCCTTCCCCCTTGGCCTCCTAAAATGCTGGGATTACAGACATGTACCATCTTGCCAGGCCTGTTTCCAATCTTTTAATGCTACCGTAACACAAGGCTTCAGTGAGAATCCTTGAGCCTACATCTTTGGGCAGGTGGACAAGGGTATCTGTAGTATGACTTCCTAAAAATTGATTAATCACCAATACCTGTTCTTGGAATACTGTTGAAGGCTTATTGGCTTATCTCTTTGTGTCCTGCAGTGCCCAGGCCAGTGCACCACGGATTATTTGTTGAACTAAGAACTCAGACTTGGAGAAGTTCTGAGCTGGAAAGGTCCTCAGAGTTCACAGCTGTTTATTTCTCAAATATTATCTAAACTCCCATGGGCTTAGGCGGGGCATATGCTAGGCGTAGGGGTTCACAGGTGAACAGATGGGATTCTGCCTTCGAGGAGCTCACAGTGGAATAAGGAGACAGGCATGCAAACAAATGATTGAAATCAGTAGGTACTTTCATGAGGGTATATGTGAAGCATAGTAGGGACATTTTATAAACAATGAAACCAAAGCCCATATGCCAAAGTGACTACTGTGTGATCACTGGTGTGGCTCTCTCCCCCTTTAGAATATCAACTTTTAGGCTTTTTGTTTTGTTTTGTTTTTGAGACGGTCTTGCTCTTTCACCAGGCTGGAGTGCAGTGGCACAGTCACAACATACTGCAGCCTCAACCTCCTCATCTCAAGGGATCCTCCCACCTCAGCCTCCCAAGTAGCTGGATCTCCAGGCACATGCCACCACAGCTGGCCGTTTTTAAATTTTTTGTAGAGACAAGATCTCACCACATTGCCCAGGCTGGTCCTGAACTCCTAGGCTCAAGTGATCTTCCTGCCTGAGCTTCCCAAAGTGCTGGGATTACAGGTGTGAGCAACTACGCCCAGCTAGACTTTCTGAAAGTTAGGTTCTATCCTATCTGTTTTACATCCTTCGTAAGCCTGAGCTCCCTTTCTCCTGCAGTCAGTATACAGTAGTTATGGTGATGTCACAGGCACTGAGATTTGCATTTTCACCTGGTCTCATTTAAGTGCCCCAACAACCCTGTGAAGCAGGCTGTTATCACCTGAATCAGTGCATACCCCGCCTTCGCCAACCACTGAGCTCTACTGCCTCTCCTCAGGGCTTTTGTCTGCTCCGCTCACCTGGCCCCTGCTCATCAGGGCTGCTTGACAAAGTGTGACCAAGACACCAGCTGAGCACCAGGTGGTTATGGGTTTGTCCTCTGAATCCAGTCTGCGCTCAGTGGCCAAATCCACCACTATTCACTGTGTGACCTCAAGCAGCTGCCACATCTACAGAATGGTCATGACAGTCCCTGTTTCAGAGAGCCTGAGGGTGAGGAGTAAAGATAAAGTGTACACAAGGCTGAGAATGGTGGCCCACTCTCAGCCGCCCACAGAGGAGGCTGTGCTGGTAGGGCTGTGGCCACGTTACTTCACACAGAGCCATAGTATCAAGTCCTGAGACCTACAAGCACTTCTCTGTTTCTATGATCCCTATTTTATAAGCTCTTCTCTACTAAACACATTTTTTTTTTTTTTTGAGATGGAGTCTTGCTGTGTCACCCAGGCTGGAATGCAGTAGTGCAATCTCGGCTCACTGGAACCTCTGCCTCCCGGGTTCAAGCGATTCTCCTGCCTCAGCCTCCTGAATAGCTGGAATTACAGGCGTGCCCACCATGCCTGGCTAATTTTTGTATTTTTAGTAGAGACAGGGTTTCACCATGTTGGTCAGGCTGGTCTCGAACCCCTGACCTCGTGATCTGCCCACCTCAGCCTCCCAAAGTGCTGGGATTACAGGCGTGAGCCACCGTGCCTGACACCAAACACATCTTAGCCAAACAAAATGTAGTCAGATTTTAGATGAAAACATAGGGCATAGTCAAAGCAAATTTTTTGAATTTGTTTAGCAAAAATAAATTTTATGGTCTTATCACAGATTTGGGAAACGCTTGTAAAAATAGCTCACAGCATTTATGGATAAACAAATAGTGGTCTATCCAGCCAATGGAATATTGTTCAGCCATAAAAAGGAATGAAGTGCTGATGCATGCTATAATGTGGACGAACCTCAGAAACATTATGCAAAGGGAAAGAAGCCAGACATAAAAGGCCATGTATTGTATTTTTTCATTATATGAAATATTCATAATAGGTAAATCCATAAAGACAGGACTCAGATTGGTGGTTTCCAAGGGCTTGGGCATGCGTGGGAATGGGGAGCACCTGCTTGCTGAGTGCAGGTTTCCTTTTGGGGTAATGACAGTGTTTTGAAACTAGATGGAGGTGGTGGTTGCACTGTACTGTACATGAACTAAATGTCACAGAATTATTCATTTTATGTTATGAGAATTTTACTTCAATAAAAAAACATAGTTCATGGACCCCCCCACCCCCATTCTCCTTTTGATCACCCTTAGGGATCCTGATTAAGACCCCAATTAGAAAACACCAATCCTGGCCGGGCGCGGTGGCTCAAGCCTGTAATCCCAGCACTTTGGGAGGCTGAGACGGGCGGATCACGAGGTCAGGAGATCGAGACCATCCTGGCTAACATGGTGAAACCCCGTCTCTACTAAAAATACAAAAAAAACTAGCCGGGCGAGGTGGCGGGCGCCTGTAGTCCCAGCTACTCGGAGGCTGAGGCAGGAGAATGGCGTGAACCCGGGAGGCGGAGCTTGCAGTGAGCTGAGATCCGGCCACTGCACTCCAGTCCGGGCGACAGAGCGAGACTCTGCCTCAAAAAAAAAAAAAAAAGAAAAAAGAAAACACCAATCCTTTCACATTATGAGTGGGAGGCCAAAGCCCTGGGACGTGGATGGAGGGGCTCTGCAGGGGGTCACAGAGCTGGTTCCAGCTGGGTCTCATTCATTGAAGAGATCTTTACTGGGAACCCATGGGCCCATCCCTGTTCTAAGCCCCAACGAGTCAGTCATGAATAAGACCTAGGAGTCTCTTTCTCATGGAGTTTGCATTCCAAACAGGGGAAGGCTGACCAACAGACCGGTAAGCAAATGTCAAGAAGGTAGGGAGCTATGGAGAAAAATGAAGCAGGTCAGGGGATAGGAGCAGGGCAATTACTTAAGACAGGCCTGTCTGGGATGGCCTGGAAGAGGTGATGTTGGAGTGAGCAATGCAGATATGGCAGACACTGAGAGAAGGCTGTTTCTGGAGGAAGGACCAGGACCGGCCAGCGCAAAAGCCCAGGCAGGGGCATGCTTGGTGTGCACAAGGACCAGCACAGAGGCCGTCCCCACTGGCCTCACTTCTGCAGAAAAGAGACGCTTTCTGCTGCGGAGAACATAGTAGACTGTTTTATGCTTACCAGATGCTCAGTCATTATTTAATTGATGTTTAAACATGGAATGAAGTTGGGAATCTGGGTAGAGCCTGGGCAGGGGCTGGAGCTGGCTGGTGGAAGAGGAGAGGGCAGCTCCTCATCCTACTCGGCCTGGGCTGGGGAGCTCTGAGGCATCCCAGGTAGACTCCTGGGAGCAGGGGCGGGGCTGGCAGGGAGTGTTCAAGCAGCACCAGGTTCAGCAGCTCTGCTAGGATGAGGATCCTTAATTGGTTTCTTGGAGTGTGGAATCCTCCACATCCGGCCCCTGGGAGATGGTGCAGCTGAAGGCTGCTCATCACCCCTCTACCTGCAGGCTGCGGGAGTGTGAAAAGAGGGGATTTGGAGCTGGTAGGAGGACTGGAGGGGGCTTTGAGTTAAAGGGGCCAGCTGTGTTGGGCAGAGGGCTGGTGAGTAATGAGATGTTTCCCTGCTCACATAACCAGACACAGCACCTGCCCAGGTTGAGGTAAAGAAGAAAGTGAAGAATTATTTCAGGTAGGAGTGGAAGCTGATCCCTGCACCTGAGTTTTTTCCCCCACTTTCAGACTCTTCCTTTCTGGAAGATGGGGTTTGAGGAGCAGAGGGTTAATCTGGAGATTGAAGGCCTCGCAATGAATTCTAAGGCTCCCCACTTCCTTGCTAGTTGGGTAATTTAACTTACCTCTCCGAGCCTCAGTTTTATGGCCTATAAAATGTGGACTAATTCAAAAAGGAATAAGCATAGTATCTGGCATATGGTGGCACTTTAGAATCCAAGTCTAAAACTCCAAAGTCTCCTTTCATTGCCTGCTTATGGTTTATCTGACATAAGCAGGCAGCTATCCATGGGGAAACTCTGGCCCCAGCACATCCCTCCCAAGTACCCTGAGCAACACACAGGTCCCCTGCATGGACAGGGTGGCAGATGGCCTGTTTCTTGGGCATGGGGCTGCGCAGTGGGAAGGGTACAGCAGCCAGGACCTGCACTCATGCCACTGACACCGGCTTCCCACATCTCTGGCTGCATACTGGCTGTCATCCCCAATGCAGTGACCAACCCCCTCCTCAGGTCCTAGTGGTCCTATTTCCCAGGATTCCTGCTCCCTCTCTAGGTGTCTGTTCTGGGTCCCTATGGGCTGTGGGTTCCTATGGGTCTGTCCTCTTTGGCAATCAGTGGTCATTCAGTAGAAGAACAAAGCCTATTCCTGGTTGTCACCATCCACGGGCTGGCTTCCCAGATGCTCCCTGCAACCCAAAGAAGTCCAGCAAAACTGCCTAGCATCTGTCATTAATCTGATACTCAGAGAAATAAACACACAATTGCAGCTGGAACCTAGGCTTTGAAGAAGGAGAACATGGGACTCAGAGATGCTCAATTGTCGGAATAGACGTGGCCAGGCTGGGGAGAAGAGGGCTTCCCAGAGGAAGTCGCTTTAGAACTAAGGCAGAAAGGATGAATAGGAGCTAATTAGTACAAGAAGGAAAGGAAAAGTATTTCAGGAAGAAGTTGCGTATAGAAAGACCCTGCAAGTGTGAAGGGCTGAGGAAGGCAGATATGGTGGGGTGAAGAGAGATTGGGGTGTGGTGTGAAGTGACATGGGCTCATAAGCCGGTTAAAGAGTTTGGTTTTTTATCTAAGAGAAATAGATGTCCTTTGAAAGCTTTAATCAAAGGAGGATGACTCGACCAAATTTGCCTTCAGGAAAGTTCAATTTAGCTAAAAAGAGGCCAGGGAGGAGGCAGGGAGGACATTTCAGAGGCTTGCTTTTTTTTTTTTTTTTTCTCCCTGCATTAAAATCATCTTTGAAAAGAGACTGGACAGATTTATAATAGTATTAGAATATTTAAAAAATGTAATACTTTTTTTAACTTCAAACACATTTCAGCATTCTCAACATACAAAAAAAACCAGAACATTACAAATCGTGTTTAAATACAGACAGTTCTTGAATTTTCATCAATGTGATGTCTCTTGCTTTGCTGATAATGAAGAGTTCTACAGTTTGTTTAAAAACAGTTTTCTGCTGGGCGTGGTGGCTCATGCCTGTAATCCTAGCACTTTGAGAGGCTGAAGTGGGCGTAATGGGCGGATCGCTTGAGTCCAGGAGTTTGAGACCAGCCTGGGCAACATGACGAAACGCTGTCTCTATAAAAAAAAAATACAAAAATTAGCCTGGCATGGTGGCAGGTGCCTGTAGTCCCAGCTGCTCAGGAGGCTGAGGTGGGAGGATCACCTGAGCCCAGGGGGTTGAGGCTGCAGTGAGCCGAGGTCATGCCACTGCACTCCAGTCTGGGCGACAGAGTGAGACCCTGTCTCAAAAAAAAAAAGTTTAAAAATGACCACACTTAACTAAAACAAATAACCTCCCCCCCGCAAACACTTCTCATCCTGGCTGACCTCTCTTTGTCCACAACTAAGAATGGCAGCAGAATGCTCTGTCACTGTATGCAGAAACAAGACAACCTGAAGCTAAATGGATGCCCTGCAGAGTCAACAGGTCCAGCCTCACAGTGCACGCCCTGAGCTACAGCCCCTCCAAAAGGCATCTTCCCCCACAGCCTCAATGCCAAGCAAGGAGCTGTCAAGAGTCTGCCTCGGTTGTTTTACTCTTTTTACAAACCACACACATATGCAATCGATAACTCAGGATTTCTGGTCAATAACCAGATAGTTAACACCATCTTATAAAAAAAAAAACCCTGAAACATCTTTAAATGCCTTGTCACTCCAACAGCAAAGCGCACAGAATGAGAACACAAGGGTGCCTCTTCATTTTAAAAATGTTCGAAAATACATACAACTTTGATAGCATTTCAGAGTGCTCCAGACACCATGGCTGCTTCATGTATACCACGGACAATTTCTAGAGCACTTTGGGAGGCTACAATATGATCATGATCAAATTTTATAATTAAACCTGATGAGGGCAATGGACACTACTTCTCAAATAAGAGATGTGTCAATTACAGTGCTCCCCTACTCTAAGGCAGGGGTGTCCAATGTTTTAACTTCCCTGGGCCATGCTAGAAGAAGAATTGCCTTGGGCCACACATGAAATACACTAATAATAACGATAGCTGATGAGCTAAACACACACACTTCATGTTTCAAGAAAGTTTATGAATTTGTGTCGAGCAGCATTCAACCGTCCTGGGCTGCGCAGGCTATGGGTTGGACAAGCTTGCTCTAAGGTACTTACAAGGAAACAGATAAACTTTTTAAAATTTCTTGCCAGGTGCGGTGGCTCTCGCCTGTAATTCCAGCACGTCAGGACTTTGGGAGGCCAAGGTGGGCGGATCACTTGAGGTTAGGAATTCGAGACCAGCCTAACCAACATGGCGAAACCCTGTCTCTACTGAAAATACAAAAATTAGTTGAGTGTGGTGGCATGTACCTTTAGTCCTAGCTGCTTGGGAGGCTGAGGCATGAGAATCACTTGAACTTAGGAGGCAGAGGTTGCAGTGAGCAGAGATTGTGCCACTGCACTCCAGCCTGAGAGACAGAGCAAGATTATGTCTCAAAACAAAACAAACACATAGCATAAAGTTTACCATCTTACCCATTTTAAGTGTACGGTTCAGTACAATTAAGTACATGTATGTTGTTTTGCAACAGATCTCCAGAACTTTCTCAATTTGTAAAACAAACTCTATGCCCATTAAACAAATCTCAGTTTTTCCCTTCCCCAGCTCCTGGCAATCACCATTCTTCTTTCTCTTTCTAGGAATGTGACTACTCAAGGTACCTCACATAAATGGTATCATCCAGTATTTGTTCTTTGGGGACTGGCTTATTTCACTTAGCATGATGTCCTCAAAGTTCATCCATGTTGCATCATGTGACAGGTCATTTAGGAGGTTCTGCAGGAGTCTGAGTAAGAGCTGATGGGGGCTTGGACTAGGGCTTGGAGATGCAGATGGCAGGAAATAACAGAGAGGTTGGGGGGTGGTAGAGTCACAGGACTTGGTTTGGTTGGATCCCCGTTTTCCAGATGCTAAAACACCAAGCAACATTTTACCCGAAGTTGCACACAGGCTGGGGATGGGATTTGAACTGTGTGGTGGGCTCCCCTCTTCTCTGCTTTTTTTTTTTTTTTGAGACGGAGTGTCGCTCTGTCGCCCAGGCTGGAGTGCAGTGGTGTGGTCTCGGCTCACTGCAACCTCCACCTCCTGGGTTCACGCCATTCTCCTGCCTCAGCCTCAAGAGTAGCTGGGACTACAGGTGCCCGCCACCATGCCCAGCTAATTTTTTGTATTTTTAGTAGAGACGGGGTTTCACCGTGTTAGCCAGGATGGTCTCGATCTCCTGACCTCGTGATCCGCCTGCCTCGGCCTACCAAAGTGCTGGGATTACAGGCATGAGCCACCGTGCCTGGCTGATCTTCTCTGCTCTTAACCACTGGGCTGTGCTCTGGGCCAGCCAGTTCTGAGTGCAAGTGTTAGGGACAGGGCTGGAGGAGGTTAAGGAGAGAAAATGGCCAGGAGTTGGCTTCAGGGAGGGAGGCAGTGGGTGAGGGTGGAGCCACAGCAGGCTCCCAGAGGCCGAGGCATCATTCACCTATCTGTGGAACTGGGAAAGGCCTCGTTTTCCTGTCTGTGAAATGGGGACAAGAACACCTGCCTCAGTGGTAAAGAGAGTGGTGTGAAGGTCTTTTGTGCACCCAGGGTGCTCTGTCAATGTAGCCTGGCCCGGCTGCCTCACCCCAGCCCTGCCCACTGGTGCAAGCACACTCATTGTCCCCTTTGTCCCCTTCTGGCTGCCTCTGAGGGATCCTGCCCCCTGGGAATTTCTTTCTCTGTCATTTCCTGGAGGAGCTAGAACCCGCTTTGAAACCTACCTGGCTCTTTAGTGGGAGAGAGGTAAAAGCAGTTCAAGGGATGTGGGTTGGAAGTATTTGGAAATGCAGATGGGCCGCACGAGCACCTTTTATTTTTGTTCAGAACATCTGAGTCTCCCCGTGGGGACTCCCCCGCCCAGAGTAGCGCCTCCCCGCAAGGCAGAGAGGGTGAGAGAGCACCCGGGGGCTGCCATGAGCTCAGGGCAGGCAAAAGCAAGGCTGTCGCTCTCCTGTCCCACCCCTACCAAGCCACCAAAAATAGAAGAGCCAAGATGTCAGTCCCAGGGAGGGGCCAGTTGGGGAAGCCTTTGAAGCTGGAGGAAGGAAGGCTGAGAGAAGCAAGTTTGTTAATATTCAACGGGCGGCAGCAGCAGTTGTCCCTGGGTTTTCTGTTTCCAAGGCAAGCAGACATCACCAGCCTAGCTCAGCAACCCCAGGGCCTGTGAGGCAAGGCCTGGGCTTGGCTCGTGACTTGCTGGGTGACATTGGGCAACCGGAAACCCTCTCTGGATCTCTGTTGTCTCATCTGTAGCACGAGGGATGGTGACTAGATCACCTCCCGGGTTCCTTCCTCCTGCAGCGTTCCGGGACTCACACCTTTGGCCGCTGACCTCTGCCCCACCTTCTGAGTGGGGCTCAGGCCTAGGGCTCAGGGACTGTGCTGAGCATGTCTCTTGGAAGCAGCAGGGCGCAGGGGGACACTGATGAGTGGTGCATGTGCCCAGGGGCAACATCAGGGCCGTTTAATCACCAGGGCAATCAGGCATGGACAGGTGCATTTGGGGGAGGGGCCCACTGTGTCAGCCGTTAACACTTAAGTTCCTGGAGCAGAGAGGTCTGGAGTTCTGGGGAGGGGCCAGGGAGGCAGGAGAGGGAAACACTGGGAGGATTTAGGGCTTGGCCTGTTTATCAGCTACTGTGGAAGTATTTCACTGTTCTGACAATCCCTGCAGCTGTGTCCACGGACCTGCTGTCTGTCAGCCCTCTTCATGGAGAGGGAGAGATGGAGAAGGTTGCTGGGGTTCTGGGAGTGGGTTTCTAGTCCTTCCCACCATCAGAAAAATTCCTGTCACTCAGAGTGGGGCCAGGTCACTGTTGCCCCTTGGTCCATCCCCCAGGGTTCCTGACCTGCCACCCTTAGGACACCCCTTTTTCCCTGGGACTGGGGAACAGTGAAGGGAGGCTCTCTTCCCACTCCTTTGCCCACAGTCCCCATGGCTCCACTTGCCCAGCAGCTGCCCTGGACCACAGGCCAGATAGCCTCAGTTCCTGGCTCCTGTGTGGCTGCTCCCTGTGCCATCTGACCACCCCCGCACAGGGCCCATTTGGCCACCCTCCCTTATATCCCACGTCCCCTAGGTGAGGCCCTTTTCAGTCCCATTCCAGCCTGGCCTGTAGGGGAGAAAGTTGAGATGGGGTTAAAGGGTGGGGGCAGCCAGAGCAAGTCCAACATCAGGTCCAACATGAGGGGACGGGGGCTGGGTTTTTGGTGCAGGGCCCCCCCACTCTGCTGGCTGCCCCGACTTCCCTATGCAGCAATTTCAGTTTCTATTTTGAACAGTTTGGGTTGGTTGCTTCTCTGCCTTCCTGCTGGGTGTTTATAGTGAGGAAAATAATTGGTAATATTTGCACAGATGTGCTGGCATTGCAGCTTGTCACGGGCACCTTTACCCAGGGGACCCTCCCTGCCCCCAGCCTGTCTCTGCCAGCCTGAGGAGCCAGCCTGAACGGGAGTAGATGAAGCCCCTATGCCTCCCAGGGGCCTCAGGCAGCCAGACGCAGGCGGAGCTGGGAAGCAGGAGCCTCAAGTGCCCCAGGCATGCCAGAGGAAGAGGGTGGGTGGGCGTCTGATCAGGACAACGCTGGGATCCACAGATGGGTCCTTTCTAGGGGCTGCATGAGGGAGGCCCCCAGGCCTTCGTTTCTGATTCCATTTTCTTCTACAGAGCCTGAATTTGCAGCTGAGGGTAGGGATGGGGTGAAAAGGAGAGGGGCAGGTCCAAGGTTGAAAATAGAAAATTGTGGCCAGGTGCTGTGGCTCACACCTGTAATCCCAGCACTTTGGGAGGCCAAGGTGGGTGGATCATCTGAGGTCAGGAGTTCCAGGCCAGCCTGACCAACTGAAATCCCATCTCTACTAAAAACACGAAATTAGCGGGGCATGGTGCCGCATGTCTGTAATCCCAGCTACTCGGAAGGCTGAGGCAGGAGAATCACATGAACCTGGGAGGCAGAGGTTGTAGTGAGCTGAGATTGCACCACTGCACTCTAGCCTGGGTGACAAGAGTGAAACTCCATCTAAAAAAAAAAAAAAAGAAGGTAGATAATTGTTTGGCTTCTCTTTCCGCTTCTCAAAGCCTGGAATAGCATTTCAGAGGGCTGGGAAGGAGGTGGGAATTGTGGACTGTGAGGCTGCCTGCCCAGTCCAAGCAGGGCCTGGACCAGGGTACATGCTGCCGTGTGCCCTTTCCTGGGCCCCAGCCAGGCTGGTGGTGGGTGGGACCACAGCGCAGGCAGGGCCAGGTGAGCCTCCTCAGCCACCATGCCTCCTTCTCTTCCTCCTTTTTAAAAAATAATATCTTTTTTTTTTTTTTTGACAGGGTCTCACTCTGTCGCCTAGGCAGGAGTGCAGTGGTGTGGTCATGGCTCACTGCAGCCTCAACCTCCCAGGTCCAAACGATCCTCTTGCCTCAGCCTCCCATATAGTAGTGGGACCACAGGCATGCACCATCATCCATCACGACCAGCTAGTTTTCAAATTTTTTTGTGGAGATGGGGTCTCACTATGTTGCCCAGGCAGGTCTTGAACTCCTGGGCTCAAGCAATCCCCCTGTCTCAGCCTCCCAAAGTGTTGGGATTACAGGTGTGAGCCTCCTTCTTCACCTCTTGTATGTGCACGTGGTGCACGTATGGGTGCATGTGTGTGCATACAGCTTTTGTGCATGTGTGGGCTGTGCCTGTGTACATGTGCATGTGTGTGCACAAAGGTTTGCGTGGTGCGTGGCTGTGCCTATGTGTATGTGTATGCGTGTGTGTGAGTGCATGTATATGCAAGTGTGTGCATATATGTGGAACATGTACATGTGTGTGTGAATGTGCACGCTGTGTGCCGGGGTTTGGCTTCTCCCAGAAGCCAACCCTGAGACAAGGGTTCAACTGTAGGTGATTTATTGGGAGATGAGATGATCCCAGGAAGCACAGCTGGGGAGTAGGGAAGGAGGCAGGGAGAGGCAGTCAGCCAGTGAAGGGCAAGTATCAAGCAGAATGCTGCTGCAGGCAACTGAGCTCGGTCCCACTGGGGAGCCCAGGGAACCTGTGTAGAACACGACCGAAGCAGCCTTCAGCGTGAGGAGGTGAATGCAGAGGGGATCTAGGTGGGCACCAGCGCGTCTGCTGCTGGGTAGGTGGGTGTGGTGAACGTGGTGATGTGCCGCTTAGGGCCCCTCCAGGAAGGATTGACAGCTTTCCAGCTGCTGCAGGTCCTGGCAGCAAACAGTCATCGGGGCAAATCTTTGCGGGTTGTCACAGCTGAAGACCATTGCCTTGCCTGAGGTCACACCCTCTTTCTGGGTGGCCCACATCTAATGACTGGTCAAGAGGGAGTAGAAAGACCTGGCTCTTCACCCCAATTTGGGTCAACTCTGGCTCCCCTGTGGGTTGGCCCATCCTGTCATTCAGGACTGCATTGCAGCCTGACCTCTCCCTCTGCCCAGATCTGCCTCCTTCTCCACGCTTCTATAAATGTTATCCCAACAGCAGCCCCTCATATCCATCCCACAGGCTAATCTCTGTTTCTGGGGTTTGCAATCCATGCAGCATGTGTGTGTGCATACAAGCATAGCTGTGTCTTACAAGTAGGTGCACACATGGATATGGGATGTGCATAACCTGCCTCCGCAGGGCCCTCCATCCAAGTGACCTAGAGGCCAGGCCAGTCCCTGTGCTGGCCCAGGCAGGCTCCTGGGGGCTCAGGTCTGAGAGGATATTGGAGATGTGGTGCTGAGCCGGGGCCTGACACAGGCAGAGATGCCTTCCTCTCCACATGGCCCAGGAGCAGCCCCTGGGATGGAAGAGATGGTGAACCCAAGAGCAGGAGGCAGGGGCATGGACTCCTTGGACTCCTTGGTAGCCCTAGGCAGCTCCGTGGAGCCTCAGTCACCCTGGCTCACATCCCTTCCTCCCTGTCCTCCAAGGCTCTTGAGCCTAGAAGGGCTTTTATTTCAGGCATGGATCTTGCTTTCGCTTGCCTAGAGCAAGCCAAATGCAGGCCATCACCCTACGGCCAGACTACTCCAAGCAGAGAAGTCCTGAGATGGTGCAGACATTCTGGCCACAGCTCCTCCTAAGGCCCATACATGGGCTTGTCCTCTCTGGAGGCTGCCAGGGGTCAGAGCAGCAGGCATAGCAATAGGTCAGTCTTGGAGAAGAATGGGATTCAGGCAAAGGCGGGGCAAGTAGCACAGCAAGAGACCTGGAGGGCACCAGGTGTTACAGAAACGTTTATTACAAGGATAAATCAGTACAATAATGGAATCTTAAAACTGCTGTGATGCAGGAGTGGAGGGCTGGGCAGTGCCCAAGGCAGGGGAGGACAGTGGGACAAGGGATGCTCAGTGGGGGAGCCACAGCCCTGGGTTCTATATGGGGCATGGGAATGACCACGTTCCCACATCATGCACAGCAGGGACCTGTAGCTTGAGTCCAGACAGGCCTGCTCACATTGGTGCTCCCCCCTTGCCTACCTGAATGTCTCTAAAATTCTGGATGTGCCCTAGTGGCTGAGGGTGTTGAGAGCGGCCCTGAGCAGAGGTATCAGTGAAGATGCCCCAAGGGTAACCAGGTACCCACCACTGACCCCCTAGCATTCAGAGATGGGAAAACATCATTGGTCTTTGAGAGACAGGCCTGACGTTCCTCCTTGAGTTGGTGGAACCCTTAGGAATGGCTGTAGTTTGGCTCCAGCCCGTATGTTCCAGGCAGAATCCAAACCGCCTGGAAGCTTCCAGTGGAAGGCTCCTGCCACACCCCAGCCTACAAATACAAAGAGTTATGTGACCAAATCCCTTAGATGAATTATATTCATGCCGCTCAAGGGACACCTCCTCCAGGAAGCCTTCCTAAGCACTGCTGACTACTCAGCAGGCCATTCCTTCCCTGAGTCTCTTCCCTCATCTATACTACTCCCTAGGGTCTCTCCTTGTTGCATTTTCTGCCGGGCTGGACCTAGGGCCCTGCACTCAGTGGCTGGTGAGCTGAGGGCACTCTCTGGGTCTAGTCTACTTGTGATGGCACTAGTTCATGGACCCCCAGGCAAAGCCCAGAAAACAATGATGGGGGCGGGGAGTGGGGGGAGAGTAGGAAGACTCATGTAGTTCAGCAATATTTCAGGACTCTTTGTCATTGCAACTGCCTTTTGCACCCACATAAAGAAGCTCCAAGAACCTGCTCTTGGTTCAGAGTTTACATACCGAGGTTCCTCTTCCCTATCTAGAATCTACAGTGCCTCATAAGCCCATGGGGAGATAAGCACCCCGTAGAATCAGAGACAGCAAGAGGCCTCCGTGTCGCCACATATTTCCTTCTTGGCCTGCTGAGGTCTGGGCATGATGGGGCCAGAGAGTGGAGCTGGGGGAAGCTCAGGCCGTCCCCAGGTGAAGATCCCTGTGGGCTGAAAGGATTGGGACAGGTCCCCTTGTGCCCTGGGCATCCCCTTTCCTCCCCGTAACCTCCTGCTCTTTCTCTGTGGGGAGGTTGGCAGGGTAGGTGGTGGGCTGGCTGTAGGGCAGGAGATCTTCTAGGGAATGGGCAGAATGGACTGAGCTAGGCCCCGCTGGGATGGGCTGGTGGGCAGCCCGGCCTTCTGCTTCCCGTCTGTAGCCTGGGTTAGAAAGTGGGGCCCCGGGCCCTGCTCTGGGGCTGGGAGCAGCGGGCAAGCAGAAGTGAAGGCTGAGCTCTGCAGGCTGCGGAATGGGGGTCTCCCCCTCAGCAAGCCACTCTCCCGGGATCATCTTCAGGGGCTGGGCCTTTCCATAGCGTCTGCAACCCCAAGCCCCACTGCTTCCTCAGGTGGGCAGGGGAGTCAGGATGCAGGCCCTAGTGGCTACTAGCCATGGCCGTTCTGGGACATGTAAGCTGCCAGAGCCACCACCACGGCCACGTAGAGACCGGCCCCCACGGCGATGGCGAGTGTGGCTAGGAAGAGGGCCCGGCGGGAGGTGGTGCTGGCCAGGCGGAAGTCTCCTTTGGAGATGGCCTTGCTGGTCTAGGGAGAGAGACATGCTGATGAACAGGAGTGTCCCCACAGCCAGCAAAACAGCCCAGCCTGCCAGGCCCCTGACCCCATCCTGTAGACGCAATGCCAAGCCCTCAAGTAGAGGGATGGGCCAGGGAAGAGCCCCTGGGCCCCAGGTGCTCTTACCCCCTGGGAGAAGTAGAAGGCAGCAATGCCCAGTGGCCAGAAGCAGCAGAGCATGGAGAAGAGAGTAAGGCCCAGGTGGTCCCTGGGAGGCAGCGTGAGGAAGTTGTCTTCACTTTCACTCTCCGTTGAAGTGGCATCGCTCTGCAAAACAGTGGGGTTTAGTGACCAGGCCCAGGATCAGCCCAGCCCCAGCAGGCTGGCAAGAGGTTTTGAAAAAGGCAATGCCCAGTGGCCAGTGACATGGAGCAACAGGCAGTCTCTTCTGCCGCAGGTAGGGGGTGTAGGCTGGCCTTGGCACTTTCTACCAAAGCCTTAACAATGGCACAATGATTCCACTTTTAGGAATTTATCACGAGGAAAGAAGGCAAATACCTACATGAGGGTTGTTCATCATAGGATAGCAATTGTAAAAGAAGAGAAACACTCTCAATGGGCTGGTCACAGCGGCTCACACCTCTAATCATAGCACTTTGGGAGGCTGAGGTGGGTGGATCACCTGAGGTCAGGAGTCTGAGGCCAGCCTGGCCAACATGATGAAACTCCCTCTCTACTAAAAATACAAAAATAGCTGGGTGTGGTGGCAGGTGCCTATAATCCCAGCTACTTGGGAGGCTGAGGCAGGAGAATCGTCTGAACCTGGGAGGCGGAGGTTGCAGATCGTGCCATTGCAATCCAGCCTGGGTAACAGAGCGAGACCCTGTCTCAAAAAAAAAAAAAAAAAAAAAAAGAAACAATCTCAATGACCAGTGACCAGGAGACTGTGTTAATAAATGATGGAAGAACTTGCAATGGAAGACCATGTAACCATTAACAATCACCTCTCAGGAATACATTAAATTACGTGGAGCAATACTCAAATATGTTGCTTAGAGAAATACAATCAGATTATAAAACTATGTACAGCAAGATTTCTTCTGGGGAGTGGGCTGGGGGAAAATGTGAATAAGAGACTTACTTACACAATCATCTACCAAAATGTTATCTTTGAATGTGCTGAGTTTAAATTATTTATATAATTAAGAAAACAAGAACAAGTGCTACTGAACAATGAAATAGGCACCTCAAAGCTCGTGTTTCTCAAAGCATGGGCTGTACCTGTGTCCCAAGTCCCTTTTCTTTGGTAGTATACAGATTCCTGGGTCCAAATCCAGGCCTATTAGATCTCAATACCTGGTGATGGGGCTCTGGGAACTTGTATTTTATTTATTTACTTTTTTTTGAGTCAGGGTCTTGCTCTATCACCCAAGCTGGAGTGCAGTGGCGCAATCACAGCTCACTGCAGCCTCAACCTCCTGGGCTCAAGCAATCCTCCCTCTTCAGCCTCCTGAGTAGCTGGGACCACAGGCACACGCCACCATGCCAGGCTAATTTTTAACTTTTTTGTGGAGTCGGGGTCTCCTTGTGTTGCTCAGGTTGGAATCTGCATTTAAACCTCATGCACTCACCTCTTCTTCCTCCTGGTCGTCCTCCTGGTCCCGCAGCTCCTCTTGTACCCCGTAGGACACAGTCTGGATGGTGACATTCTCTGCAGCTTGGCCAGGTCCTGTGGGCTGCTCTGGGGGCCCCTCCTGGGGCTCCCTGTCCTCTGTGAAGCTGGTCTCACAGCTGCCTGCCCTGGGTTCCTTGACCTTGTCTCTCCCCAGGAGGGAGCTGGGCCGGTACCAGGCCTCTACGGCCAGCTGCAGGGACCCTGGGTCCAGGAGCTGGTGAGCTCCAGCAGGCCCAGCGCTGCCTAGGAGGTAGGAGTAGAGCTTTTCCTGGTAGGACCAGCTGGGTGGGGCCTCAGGGTAGGGATAGGGGCCGTGGAGGTGGGAGGGGCTCCTGGGCAGCAGCGGGTTCTGTAGTTCACTCAGACTTTCCATAGTTCTGGGGGCAGCTGCTGGGGAGGGGAGCCTGGGCCAGTCGAGCAGTCCTCAGAGCCTGTCAGAAGAGCAAGACAGACAAGCACTGAGGCCAGGGTACTGGAGGCAGGACCCAAAGTGGTGAAGATCATGGGTTCTGCAGTCTGACTTGGCTCAAACCCTGCCTTTGCCCTTTGCAAGATGCGGGACCTGGAACTGGTTCCTTCACTTCTCAGGGCCTCCGTTTCTTTGTCTGTGGATTGGGGCTGGCAGTAGTGCTTGCCCCACAGAGTTGGCTTGGTCATTTGTCCATTCAACACATATTTATTGAGCATCAGCTATATGCCAGGCACTGTACCGGATGCTTGGGGTACCACGGTGAGAAAGATGAGAAGTAGGGAGAGGGAGCAGATGCATGCTTTGTCTTCACAAAACTTCCAATCTGATGGAGAAGACAAGTGTAAAATCACATCTCTGTCCTGAAGAAGTACAGCAGGTGCATGTAAGCACACACAATGGAGGAGCCAACACAGAGACCCAGGGAAGGCCATAAAGCTGAGATCTGAAGGAAGAGTGTGTGTGGGTCAACGAGGTGAAGAGGATGGGGAACACATTTCGTGCAGAAGGAAGAATGTGTGGAAAGGCCCCGTGGCTGGATACAGGAGAAGGCAGGTGTGGTGCAGGGCACAGATGGAGGTGTGAGATGGGGTGTGGGAGCCAGACTGTGCAGCCCTGCTGGAGTCTAAGAGTAGGTGCTAGGGTGGGATCTGGGTCCTGAAGCCTTCCCCATGGCTGTGTGTAGGGAGTGGACTGGAGAGGTCTGGACTGACTGATCCCATTAGGGGGCCTTTGCTATGGCTGCAAGCAAGCGAAGATAACTGGAGTTCAGTGGTGGTATAGATGGAGGAAAGGGAACTGATCCTGGGAGATACTGACAGGACTCGGTGGCAGGTGGGATTTGGGGTTGAGAGAGAATTCATTCTAGGGTCGAATGGGAGTGCGCTTAGCCCAGAGCTTGGCACATGGTGTGTGCTCACAGCTGTCAGCTCTTACTGAGTGAGGATGCTTGCCCCTAGCAATGGTCTTAGAGGGATACACCTTAGTAATACACCTTAGTAACTTCCTCCCTAAGGCAAATTGAGACTTTCAGAAGTTCCTGCAGGATCTAAGGTGGGGCCTCCTAGGTGCTGAGGTCTGGACCTGCATATCCCAGCTGGAAGTATGGAGACATCCAGGGCTTCCCTTCCTCCTTCAGCTGCTCTGAGCACCTACTGAGCACCTGGGAAGCCACAACCCCCCCACACACACTGGGGTGTGGCAAGTGCAAGTGGGGTATGGAGAGAGGGAAGGGGCAGTCTAGGGGCTCCAGGGACCTCCTGCTGTCCCCCTCCTTGGCCCATCGCAAAGCTGGAGGGTGATGGGGCTGTGTCTTGCCCTGGATTTCTAATCTGAAGATCGGGAATTCAGTCCTGGCTTTGAGGCCTTGGGCAGATCTTCGTGCCCTCTGTTTTCTTATCTGTAAGGTGTGGATGGTAATAGAGATTACCATCCATACATCCCCACAAAGTTGTTTTGTGGAGCCAAAGAGATGGCTGGGATGAGAATGTGTGGTAGATTTTGAGAGAGGGGGTTGCTGCCGCCCTGACTTCTGGGCTTCAGACCTTGGCGTCACCCACCTGGGGCCATGTCTGGCCTTCCAGCAGGTCTCTGCTAAGGGTGAAGGGCAAAGTGCAGGGAGACCCTGCTGCTCCCAGGGCTGCGGTTACCTAGTCTCCTCTCCAGTCCCAGCCCCCATGAGAATCCACAGCCAAATTCTGGAAAAGAGCAGTTTCTGCTTCTGCCCCAAGAGAAATACCTGGATGCTAGGAAGCTGGGTCCCAAGAAACCCGAAGACAGAGCGTGGCTCCAGGAACAATGCCCAGGTATTGGGACAGAGCAAGGGAGGAGTGGGTCAGGCAGGCCTGGACGAAGACTCTGAGGGTGTGTCCATGAGGCGTCAGGATCCTCTGGCTGACTTCCTAGGAAGTGGGGTGGGGGTTGTTGGCTGCATGAGGGGAAAGGGACAAGAAGACACTGCCCATGGCTCTCAGCTGTGAACCCAAGAGTGGCTGCCTCTAAGCTGGGCTCCAAGAACATCTAACAAACAATCATGGGGGGACTCAGAGAAGGGGATGTGGCCCAAGCACCAGCTCCTCCGCCAGGGAGGGCATAGATGATCTGGAGACGCTGGGCTGCCATGGGCCTCAGGGCCCTGCTGGTACATTAACAAGAGGTGAGTTCCATACAGGGTGTCACGCAGCTGTGGCAGATGCCTCTCCACAGGCAGAGATGGGGCACACAGGCTTGGGCAGGTCATGCAGGCTTGCATCATAGCTCTTCAGTGCTCACAAATGCAGGGCCTCCTCTTTCCTCTCTGGGGGTCAAAAATACAGGGAACCCCTTGGATTATAGTGATGTGGAGGGCATCTTCCAGCAGGTGGGGAGCACGGAGTGCCCAAAGCAGAGGCCTTGCTGGGCTGGGCTTGTGGCTGGGCTCCTCTGGGCAGATTTCCAGCAGGACTGGTCTCTTCTGCCCTCCAAGGGCAGCTTTGGAGCCCCTGCCATGGTCTCCCTTCTCCCAGTAGATGTGACCACAGGTGTGGGGTTGAGGGCATGTGAGCACCGTAAGCCGTATGGAGTCAGGTACACTGGGATTCCATGTCTGGTTTACCCCTCATTAGCTTTTTGATATGGCCCCTCAGTTTCCCCAATGAGTGATTGCGTGAAATGGCCACTGATGTCAATCAACTGTAGCACTAACATTCCATGATCCTGTGCCCCTAAGGAGCCCCACAGAAGTGAAGTCTTCTTGTCCTCTGCCCCCTTTTGAGGGTTGGTGGTAGGTGAACACATGCAGAGCCTAGTAAGGGGAACAGTCATCCCCTTCCCTACCGTAGCCCCTTGATCAGGTTGAGGAAGGCAAAGGAAAGCAAGGCATCAGTTTTCCAGATGGGCAACAGAGCCATGGATTCATCTCCAGCTTCCTGACTGCCCCTGTACTGCCCCAGTCGCAGCCCTGCCCTCCACCCCTGCCCATCTTGCCCACCCTCTGGGAATGGAGGACATGGCCCCCTAAGGTCCTCAGCCTCTCCCCCAGCTGGCCATAATGTATGTGCCTTCAACCTGCAGCCTCGAGTCAGGTACACTGTGCTGTCACCATCCATGGGGGCTGAGGTATGCAGGGGCCTTGGGGTGGGAGTGGGCAGCCCCAGGGCCCACAGAGCAGATTATTGCATCTGACTCACCCTGCCCTACACTCTGCCTCACCAGGAGGACTGCCCTCCTGTCTGATCTCTCCAGGAGGGATGGAAAGATACCTGAAGACCATAGGGGAATTTGAAGATTGCTTGTTCAAAGCAGGCAGGGGCAGCTGAATCCTAGTTCATCCCCCTATTCCCCCATCACTGCTCCTGTCAGACTTTCTTGGTCAAAGTACACCCAGCTGAGCCTCTGCAATCCCAGCCACACTTAGCCTTTCCCGGCTTTCCTCCTCCCTTGCACTCTGATGGTACCTTTAAGCAGGGCTTCTCAGCGCAAAGGCATATGGTCCTGGCTTTACACAATACGAAAAACTGGAAGCCACCTAAACGTCCAGCAATTGGGAACAAGTTAAATAAATTACTGTGCACAATATGGTGGTTCGAGGCCTTCAAACAGGTTTACAGAGAGTAATGACGTGAGAAAATACTCATTGCAGATTCAGTGAGAAAGAAGAAAAGAGAATGGTTTAAGTGCATGTAATCTCAACTCCACCAAAATGTCAAGAGTGATTATCTCCAGGGGTGGGAGCACAGGTGCTTTTCATTTTCTATTTTACACTCTGGTTTTTCCGTTTTCCATATTTATTATTATTATTATTATTTTTACAATGAACATGTACTACTTTTAAACCAGAAAAAGATTAAGTGCATCGATTTCTTCTGAGCCAAATTATCTAAAATCAGTTTAAAACCTCCTTAGGCTGAGGGGTTGTTTCTAGGTTTGGCAGCTGAGCACAGCATTAAAGCCTGCCCCCACATACACACACACACACACAGACACACACACACACACAGACACACACACTCACACCCACACACACCTCTGCTTCCATGAAGCAATCCGAGTTAGCAGCAGCTGCATCTGCTCACAGTCCAGCCAAGGGTCACGGTTCTCTATACAGCTCATACTCACCCCATATCCTACCAGGGCCACATGGGGAGTTCGCAGACCTGATCCTGGAGACCCATCACAGAGTCCTGACCAGAAGGAGAGGGTGGCAGGTCCCCAGACACAGCCTTCCTGCTCTAGGCTTGGCCTGGCATTTCAGCCCATTCCTTGGGTCTGCCTGTCCCTGTTTCCTGGAGTAAGGGACCAGCATTCAGAGCAGAACAATTATCATCACCACTGTTGTGGCTTTGTCTTCCCTGGACAGTGTGTGCCTTCCAGACCCTGTGTGGTGACCTGAGGACCTGTGGGTGGGTGTGCCCACGCACGTGTGTGTGTGTATGCATGAGCGTGTGTGTGTGTGTGTGTGTGTGTACGCATGCGTGTGTGTACTCTGCTTCAGAGGAAAGATATGAGAGGATCTGGAATTCTGAAGCTAAGATTGCTCCAAATCGTGCAGCTGGGGCTGTGGGTCTGCGTCCCACAATGGGAGAGGGAGAGACGGTGGCTCTGAGGCCACAGCACCCAGGTTGCCTTTTTCTGAGCTGAGAACTTAGCTGGGCCCGAGGTTCCCCACTCCCTGATTTAGGGATGGAGAGCACACTGCCACCTTCTAGACCAGGGGCAGGAAACCGTTCAGGAATCCGCTGGAGTCCAATTACAGCCTCCTGCTGGGTCCAACTGCACTGGAGTCCAATCATACAGTGTGACTTGGTTTGCTTATCTGTCAAATGCATGAGAGATTTAGGAGGAGCTGATTTTTAACACCTCAGCTCAATATGACTCTAGGATTTTATTGGGAGAAGAAGAATAACTTACACTTACTGAGTTTTTGACTACGTGCCGGGAACTGTTCTAAATGCTCACTTTGACTCTAGATTCCTAGTGAGAGAATAAAAACAGGATAGAGGGCTTCCTTTTTCAGCCGGGCAGACTAAGTCATGTCACGCCAAACCTCCAACAACAGCTAGAAAAGTGGTGTGTGGTGGGAGGGAAATCTGAAGGCTTCAGGGAATCACCAAGGGATCAAGAACTGGAGGGTCAGAATGCCAAGATCCCAGAGGAAAGAGAAACACTGAGGCGAGCCTGACACTCGGCACTGCGTTTTCCTTTCAGGCCTTTCCTGATTCCTAAGGGGCAGCTTAGAGGCTGCTCTTCCAGAAGCCTCAGGGCTGGGGGTGAAAAATTGGAGGTCAGGGCCTGTTAAGGAGGAGGGCCCTCAGTAAACACCCTGGTTTTCAATTGGGACCTCTTTAGGGCTACATGCTGGAAGTAGGAGCAACCCAGGAACAAACCAGCCCTCACAGCACTGAAACCAGGCTTTGAATCAGCTCCACCCCTTGTTGGATGAAGGCGATCTGCACACAGCCCAACTGCCTGGCAGAAGCGAAAGTTGTCTAAGAGCAGGGGTTCTCAAACTTCAGCATGCATCAACATCACAGGGAGGATCTGTTAAACCTGGATTGCCGGATTTTACCTTTACGGTTTATGATTCCGGGGTGGAGCCTGGGAATTTGCATTTTTAACAAGTTCCC
>NW_012116265.1:19562046-19565850 GCF_000951035.1 Colobus angolensis palliatus | reverse complement strand
GGTGAAACCCCATCTCTAGTAAAAATACAAAATTAACCAGGTGTGGTGGTGCGCACCTGTAATCCCAGCTACTCGGGAGGCTGAGGCAGGAGAATGGCGTGAACCCAGGAGGCAGAGCTTGCAGTGAGCTGAGATCTGGCCACTGCACTCCAGCCCGGGCGACAGAGCGAGACTCTGTCTCAAAAAAAAAAAAAAAAAGAAAAGAAAAAAGAAAAACAACAACAACAAAAAATCCGTTGTTTTAAGTCACTAGGTTTTGGGGTAGTTAGGCAGCGACAGATTACTGGCCCATAATTCCCCAGTGCCATTCCCCCTTTCAGCTCCTGTCTGTCTCCCTCTCTCCTTCATTTCCCATCCCTGTTTGTCAGAAGTTCCACTCACATTAGGATGCTCTAGCTCTCAGCTCAAAGGTCACTTCCTTAGAGAGGCCATCCCTAATTCCTCAGTCTAGATTTCGCCTCCCTGGTTATCTGCTCTCTGCGACTCCATGCTCCTTGCCTCAAAGTGCTTATCACAGTCTCTATTTATATATGTGTGATTCATTCATTAGTGTCTTTCTCCTTCACCAGACTGTGAGCTCCAGCGGGTGGTAATGGTCTGTCTTGCTCCTCCCTGCATCCCCTTGTGTGGCATATACTAGGCACTCAATAGACAGTGGATCTCATGAATGGATGAGTTAATTAGTGAATGGGTGAGCTAGGTATACTGAGATTCTCTGGGAAGAAAATACTTTCCAGGATTTGGGGTGGATGGAATACATCTGGCTGAGGCACATTTGGTTCTGCACAATAAACATTTCTTGAACAATTACTTCAGGCCAGTTATTGGGTTGCAAAAACAAACCAGAAGTGGCACCTGCTGTGAGGAAGGGTAGGAAACACAGACTAGCAAATACAAAGTTTCAACAGATAGAGTAAGTTGTGTTAGCAGCACACAGAATGCTATGGGTGCATTGATAAGGGACCTCTATCGTGAGATGGCAGCAAAGGTGATGGTGAGAGCTAGGAAGAGGCTCCTCAGAGCAGGTGACTTCTGAACTCAGTCTTGAAGGAAAAAGTAATAGGAATCATCTAGGTAAGCAAATGAGAGAAGGGCATTTTCAGCAGAGGTTATAGCACAAAGGCATTGGGTAGTGGTATAGAGGGGAAGTCAGGGTGTTTGGTAGTGATGGAATGAGGCAGGAGAGGTCGGAAGGCCTCCCATGCCATGCAGAGGAGCTTTGGGGAGCCAGTGATGGGTGTAGCAGGGAAGTTCTATGGTCATGCCTATGTTTTAGACAGAGCACTCTGATGGGCGGCAGGGGATAGAAAGGATTTAAGGTGGGTGAGAATGGAGGCTAGGAGTCCTGTTAAGAAACTACTGTAGGAATGCAGGCAGAAGGCCAGGTGCGGTGGCTCATGCCTGCAATCCCAGCACTTTGGGAGGTCAAGGCAGGTGGATCACTTGAGGTTAGGAGTTTGAGACCAGCCTGGCCAACATGGTGAAACCCCATCTCTACAAAAAATAAAAAAAATCAGTCAGGTGTGGTGGTGCACACCTGTAGTCTCAGCTACTTGGGAGGCTGAGGTGGGAGGATTGCTTGAGGCCAGGAGGTCAAGGCTGCAGTGAGCCATGATTGTGCCACTGAACTCCAGCCTGGGCAACAGAGCAAGACTTTGTCTCAAAAATGAAACCAAACCAAACAAACAAACAAACCAACAAACAAAAAAGATAGATTGGACTTAAAAAAAATATGGTGCAAATAAGCAATGAAACTTAAATGTGAAAATCCAAAAAGGTTGAGAGTAAAAGGATGGAATAATAATGACACCCCGTGCTTACTAAGTTCTTACTGTGTTCCAGACACTGTTCTAAATGCTATATATCATCTCATTTAATCCTTACACTAGCCCTGTGAAGTCTATGTCGTCGTCATCTCCATTTTACAGCAAAAGACACTGAGGCATAAGGAAGTTGTAGGTGCCCACAGCACATAGCTGGTGAGTGGGGAAGCTGTACATGAACCTTGAAAGTCTGACGTCAGAGTCATGGTACCCTAATGCCACTATGTATCAGCTACCATTATTGGGTGCTTGTTTTGTTCTGAATGCCATGCCAAGTGCTTCAAATGGGTTATCTCATTTGATCCATCCTCTTTAACGTGTGGGGAAACTGGGGCTTAGAGAAATTAAATCGATTTTCTGAGATCACACAGCTAGAGAGTGGCAGAGCTCTATTTGACCCAAGTCTGTCTGACCAGAGTGCGTGCTTTTAGCCACTAAACAGATGGAGGGATGGGAGAACAGAGGTCCTGGCAAATGAGATAAAAGGGCTGGCCTGAACAGGACCATGTTCTCCAGGATTTGCTGTAGGGCTGATGCCTTGAGGAGGGTTGCTGTGTGCACTGCCTGGTGGGCTCTGACCTGAATGGGAGGAGGCATCGTGAACACTGTTAAAGAGAGGCCAAAAGGACAGTGTGATGTGTGTGGCCAGGAGTTGGCTCACACCCTGGGATGGGGTCAGCCTTTATCAGAACCCTGTAAAATGGTAACAGCTGCTATTTATTGCATCCTCCCATGAAGTGTTCCATGTGCTTTATCTCAAAACTTTACAACAACAAATGAAGCGGGTTATTATTATTCCCCATTGTTTAGATGAGGAAACCGAGGCTCTGAACTTGCCCAAGATTAAATAATGACAGAGATTGGATTTGACCCAGGTTTGATTTAGTCCAAAGTCTGGGCTCTGACTTCTCACTCCTTTCAGGGCATAACTGTATGGAGCTATGCGATAAGTGGATACGGAAGGTTGTGATATGTGGTAGGGGTGAGAGTGGTGAGGAGTTGATCTTCAATGAGTTAAAACTAGAGTCCTAAGTGACAGGAATGAGAAATTGGAGTGTTAAAAGAAGATTAAGAGATTTAGGGTGATTTAGCAGGACATACCTGTATATGGAGGGTTGTGATAAGTGGTAGGGGTGAGAATGGTGAGGAGTTGGTTTTGAATGGGTTAAAACCAGAGTCCTCAGTGACAGGAATGAGAAATGGGAGTGTTAAAAAAAGATTAAGAGATTTAGGGTGATTTAGCAGCCCAGGGGTGGCTGCCTAGATAACCCCAAGGTCTGGATTCAAATAAATACCGAGGCTTTGTGAAGAAGTTGAGATACTGACCACTATCTCTAAGTGCAACAAGAGAGATTGCTTTTAAACTGAGAGATAAAAACCAGAACTTCCTAATCGGGCAGAAGATTAAATGTAAATGATTAAAATCCAGGGAAAAGGTGAAATCTTTAAGAACAGGCGCTAGACTATCCTCTAATCAGATCATGTATAAACTGTTCTGTAAACTGTGAAGTGTTGTGACTCTGGTGGCTGTTTGTTGATGGCTTGGCGCTGGATTTGAAGATTTCTGGCTGGTGTTAAGCGAGAGAGCCACCAAGCCAGCTTAGAGTCATTAGCTGCAGCTTGCTGCATTTGAGAATAAAGGGAGAAAGAGCCAGGGGTGGTGAGGGGGGCGAGGTTGGCAGAGTCAAAGAAAATGGGGAACTGAGCTTTCTTTGTTTCAGTTTGCCTTCTCAGCAAGCCTAACACAATTGATTATCTTTTCTCTCCCTCTGTCTCCAACTGTTCCTAATTCCTGATCCTTCCTAATGGCACTTAAACATATTGTAGTCTCCCTCACTTAAAAAATAAAATCAAGGCCGGGCGCGGTGGCTCAAGCCTGTAATCCCAGCACTTTGGGAGGCCGAGACGGGCGGATCACGAGGTCAGGAGATTGAGACCATCCGGGCTAACACGGTGAAACCCCGTCTCTACTAAAAAAATA
>NW_012116265.1:19553873-19558241 GCF_000951035.1 Colobus angolensis palliatus | reverse complement strand
CTCTTGACCTCGTGATCCGCCCGTCTCGGCCTCCCAAAGTGCTGGGATTACAGGCTTGAGCCACCGCGCCCGGCCCGAGTTTTGTTTTAAAGTGTGTTAAAGAGTAGAAACTCTGCCTGGCAGCTGGATGTATGGAGTCAAAGCCCTAGGTAGTGTTCAGGGCCAGAAAGAGATTTGAGAATCATCGTAGGACCTTTGGAGAGAGAGAAGAGAAGGGCAGAAGAGAGAACAGAAAAGGAGAGGAAAAAGCTGATGGGGGAACTCAGGAAAGACAGATTATACAGGTGGAACACTTCTTGGCTCCCACGGGAGGTTTCTTAGTCACTGTCTTCCAGGGAGAATCAATTGCCCCCTTTCCACCCCCTGCCACCCTGGGCTCCTACGGGCCAGACTGGCCTCTCCTTTAAAGCATAATCCACCTGCCTGGGAGATGGGCTTGTGGCTGACAAGGGTGAAAATTGCTGACAGGATTGGGATGGTGGCTCCGCTACTCAAATTAGTCCATTTTCAGGTGGAAATCAAATCTTTTTTCTTACTGAAACAACCTGTCTCTCTGCTGAAGCAGCTCATTCCCAACCACTTAGAAGCAAACAGCACATCTAATGGCGGAAGATAACACACCTAATGGAGAGTTTCAGCATCCGGCCCCACTCCCTGCTTGGTTTGCTTGCTAGGTGATGGGGTGGGAGCAGCTGCAGGGAGGAAGGAGAAGACAGAATAAGAGGAGAGGTAAGAGAAATGAGGGCTTGATATAAAGGGCGGGGGTGAAGATCAGTCTTTAGTGTCGCCTGGCTTGCAGCAGAGGGGACCTTGCCCCATACGGGATGCCAGCTGAGTCCCGGAGAAGGGAAAGGGGTTGGAAAACGCAGAAGGTTTAGAGAACTGGGATGTTCCTTCTCCCAGGCTGAAGGCTGTTCCTCCTGCTTCTGTCTCCCCGGTGTATTTTGGACCTGGAAGCCCCTCTAGGATTCACAGATGAATTGGCTTTTGGACTTGAAGGTAACCAATGATGTGCAGATATCTCTGGATATTCTCTGCCTCTGCCATTTTGTGTGCATCACGCAGGGGAAGGGACCTGCATGTGTGTATTTCAATGTTTTAATGTCTCTCTTCACACACACACACACACACAATTTCTCTTTTTTTTTTTTTCCTTTCTTTCTTTTTTAAGACAGGGTTTCCCTCTGTCGCCCAGGCTGGAGTGCAATGGCACGATCTCGGCTCACTGCAGCCTGCACCTCCCAGGCTGAAGCGATTGGTGCCTCAGCCTCCCAAGTAGCTGGAATTACATGCCTGGCTACTTTTTGTATTTTTAGTAGAGATGGGGTTTCGCCATGTTGGCCAGGCTGGTCTCGAACTCCTGACCTCAAGTGATCTGCCCGCCTTGGCCTCCTAAAGTGCTGGGATTACAGACCTGAGCCACTGTGCCTGGCCACACAATTTCTTAATGACCATGTTGCATTTATTCTTCCTCTTTCTCAGCTCCCCCCAACCCCTGCCCCTAAGATCACCCAATCATGTGCCATGTGCCAGGGTTGACTCCTTTCTTCCCTTTGAGGCCTTGTAGAAGGGCCCAGAATAAAAGCCTCAGCAAGGAGGGAACAAGAGGGAAACACAGGAAGCAGCCAATGGGTAGTTTTTCCTGGTCAGGAGAGGAGCCAGATATCATCTGCCTGGGTGACCAGAGATGTCCTGCACCCTGACAGCTCTGGGAGTGGGGTGTCCACCCAAACAGCTGCAGAAGGAAGGCTAGTGTATTGTCCTCACCCCAGTAGCAGGCCAGCTCCCCTGCAGACCAGCCTTGCAGAAAAGAAAGCACCTCGCTAGCTTGCTGTTGCTGCCGCTGCTGCCGCCACTTTGTTATGAGGGTTAGTGACTGTCCATTAACTCCAGAGAGCTGATTTTTGCCAGTGCTGCACCGACAGCTGGGAGCCAGAAAGCGATGACGTGAGGAGGGGGAGACTGGTCCCCCATCCTGGCTGGGCACTCACAGTGTAATTCGGCGAGGTCACTGGCATGGCTTACTCAGCTCTACTGAAATGTCAATTAGCTAAGGTTTTTCTGAGCATTGGCTGGATCTGCCACAGTTGAGGGAAATTATTATCAGAGAAACTCATTGTGTGTGTGTGTGTGTGTGTGTGTGTGTGTGCGCGCGTATATATCTCACACATATAAATTCTCTGTAGGGATGGATCTTTCCTGCCTGTCCCCTCCTCTGGTCTTCCTAGGAGGGAGATCACAGCCAGGCAGGGTCTCTGGTAGGAGATGGCCAAGGATGGGGTCCCTGGCCCTTTGTTACACACAGAGATGGTGGTGGTTGTGGTGGCAGGGATGATGGGGTGGTGGTTCCTGGCCTTTGGGCTTGGAGGCAGGAGCCCCTCTCAGTTCAGTCACTCTGAGTCATACTCATGGCTTTCCCAGAGAAATAAGAAAGAGAGGGGTTTCTTAAGAAAACATCAGAAATATAAATGACTTTTTCTGGTTCCTATTGCTCACTTTCACTCCATTCATAAAATCCAGTTCATTGCTAAAAGGTCATTAACTTAGTTGTCAAACCAGATTGATAAAGCTGGCATCCTGTATTCAAGCAGAACTGAGGGGTTTACGGGCCTCAAGAAAGCCCTACAGAATATCAGGGCTTGAAATCTTAACTCATCTAGCCCAACTCTTCTTTTACAGATGAGAAAAATGAACCCCCAGAGGGGAATGGACCTGCCTGAGACAGTGGCAGATCTGTGACCAGAACACAGGGTTTCTGACTCTCGGTTAAATGTTTTTGTTCTGATACATTTTAACTTTTCATTCCCTCATTTTACACCCGATTACCAAGTCCTTACTATCTTCCAGGTGCTGCTGGGGAGGGGGTCATGAAGGGAGGAAAGAGATGAAAACAACACAATTCCTGCCTTTAGGGAGCTGTTTCCTTAGATCTGTAGTTCTTAGGGAGAAAAAATAAAAACCTGTGAGTCAGACTCTCACCTTATATTATCTCCTATAGGTGATGATGGAAGAGGAGAAGAAGAGAGGACACACTTTTTTATCCTTAAGATTTATAAGTTTGGCTTCACTGATTCTGAGACCCCAGGGTGGCCAAGGACAAAGGGAGAGACATGGCCACGCTGGGAGAAGAGGGAGTAGGGGTGATAATAATCAGGTCACTGCCAGCAGGCCTGGTTAGGGGTTAGGAACAGTGACAGCAGCTCACACTGGTATGGAGATGTACAGGTGGCAAGCCTCCAATCAGGTGCATTGTTTTTCATTGGATCCCAAGGCAGTTCCCTGAGGTGAGCAGAGCATTGACCTTATCCCCACTCTAGGGGTAAGGAGGATGAGGTTAAGAGAGCTTAGGGAACTAGCTAAAGCCAGTAAATGCCAGCACCCAGCCAGGAACTCCTACTCTAGCGCTCTTTCTACCTCTGGGAGTGGGGAAGTTGGGTTGGGTTGGAGGGTGGGGATAAAGCAGTAGAAAGAAGCGGTCAGCCGCAAGGATAGGCCAAGTCTTCCTCCACGCAGTTTTATTTTGATCGCTACATTCTGCCAGTCATAGAGAACTCTGCTCTGAAGAACTAGAAGCACTTTGCAGGCCTGAATGAGCTCATTCAGCGCAGTCTTGCCAGAAAGAGAGAGAATTCCAAATGGAGGCTCTGTCTAGGGTCACCAGCACATAATAGAAAACAGGACCCAGGTTCCCTGACTCTTTGCCCTCATGCGCCAAGAGATGTGATGCAAATCCTGCCTGCTTCTGTGAGCATCAAGAGTGTCACAGGAAAAAAAAAAAAAAAAGAGGTATCTTCGAGGACCTCCTTCCTTCCCTGAAGAAATGGGTTAATGCACATCCTAAGGGGCCTCGGCCCAAGAGCCCATCCCTTGGCCCAAGAGCCATTTCCAGGGCAGAGAAATCTCAGAGCAGGGGGTACCACAGCCACCAGCGTCACCCCTGTGAACAGGTTTGGGTGCGAGAAGAAGGGAGCTTAGTGAAGCCTGCTCAGATTTTGCTAGTGTCGCAAAACCTTGGTAGGGACTGGGGTACCAGGGAGTCTGAGGCTCTAATCAGTATTTCTTGCCGTCAGTAGGCAGGATGTCTAGGAGCTGCCTGAGGTCAGGGTCAAGGCCTGGTGTTGCGAGGTTGTGGTGTCTTGACCCCAGTTCCTCAGCCCCCTCCAGCACCCCCAGCCTGCAGGGTGAGGGGTAGGGAGGGACGAAGTGCAAGCCTTGGCGGAGCGCAAGGTGCGGCCAAGCAGGGAGTCAGAGCCCCCAGCCCCGAGAGGGCTCCCGTGCCCTCCCAAGCTCACTCCCGACTCCGCGCCTAGCTCTGCGCTCCCGCGGCGCCCCAGACCGCCCCTTACCTGTCCCGCCGCGGACGGTCCC
>NW_012116265.1:19549741-19553084 GCF_000951035.1 Colobus angolensis palliatus | reverse complement strand
GATGAGGACGCTGGGCTCACAGGGATGAAATCTCATGATTGGGAGATTCAGTGCTGTGCTGGGAAGGGCGCAGGTTTTAAAGCTCATGGACCTAAGTTTTGGTCCTAGGGTCCCACTTGCTGTACAACCTGGAGCAATTTACCTAACCTCTTAAAGCCTCAGGTTTCTCATGGACAAAGTGAGGGGTCACATGAGGACAAAATGAGATGACATATGTGACACATTGGCACTCAATAGGCCCACAGTGAGTGAGCGTCCCCCTGAGTTTTCCCAGCAAGAGCCCTGAGATCTGAATGCAGGCCTTTTGGCTGCTTTGTCTCTACCCTGTGCTGCTCTTTATCCACCTCCGCCTCAGTTTCCTTTTTTTTTTGTTTGCATGGGGATGCCCTATCTTGAGTGTTACTAGTGGATGAACCTGTTCTTCGAGTGCCTTCACAAGGTCTTGAGTCTCACCAAAGTCCCAGGAGGTCAGGAGGGGAGAGTATTCTCATTTTCTGAAGGTAAGTGTAGGTTTGCAAAGTAAACCCCAGAGCAGGCTGCAGCTGGGGCTGGAAGACACAAGGAACCAGGGTCTGGCAGTGGGATTCCACTAGCATCCACAGTCTCCTAGCATCCAGCTGAGGATGCTATAGCACATGGCATGGTGGGCTCCAGGACTCCCTCACTCCCACAGGATATGGGCATCTGGCACAGTTCAGCGTAGCTCCTAGAGTGCACAGTAGGAGCCAGGAGCAAGTCCACATCATGGGGCTTGGGTCTTCTTTCCTTCAAGGCAGGACAGAGAACTCCCATATCCTGGGGTCTGTCTCAGGGCTGGTATTGGTGTTTAACTTGTTGGGTGCTAAATATATTATTGTTCTTCTTGTCTCTGCCCTATCAGTGGATAATGCAGTGATAAGCCCCCTGAGGCTATCGAGGCTTTTGGATCACTCGTCTGAGGCCCATACATCGTCTTCACAGACACCCTCTTCCTTAAAACACAGACATACAGACACACACACAACACAGACACTCATAGACACACACAGACACACACACACACACAAGACATTGTCTCTGATGTCAGGCCACCCTCCTGCACCTTTGCTTTCTCTGGCCTTCCTCTCACAGGGGCTCATGGCCCCCTACTTGGCCTTGGCCTCCCTGTGCTACTCCCCTCCCTACCCTGGCTTTGCTCCATGCCTCGGCTGCATGCTGAAATACTAATTGAAAGGATAATAAAAAAGCCAGTGAAGCAAAAGCCGCATATAAATTCTAAATACTAATGTTGATAATTATATGCTGCTGCCTGGAGGGAAAACTCAAAGAGAGGCTGTTGGTGTTGTATCAAGGGCCCTGGCCTGGTGCCAGGAGACCCAGGTTCTAGTCTTGCCTTTGTCATTAATTGGCTGTGCGACCTTAGGCAGTCGCCTAATCTTCCTGGGCCTTTGCATTCTTATAATTCAGTAGCTTTGAAGAAACTATAAGTGCAATCAGCAATGTATGATGCTTGTGACAGAGAATAGTGGGTAATGCAGTGATAAGAATTTCTTCTCGGGAAACTAACCTTTACCTCTCACAAGGTATAAGGGTGGCTTAGGGACTGAAGAATCTATAACCATGCAAAGTTTCCATTCTTTTTCCATTCCTTCTCTTTATCCCTCCCTTCCTTTTTCCATCAAGCATTTCCTGCCATGTAATGAAAATCAACCCCTCTGTTAGAAACCAAGAATGGAAAGTATAAACCATTGTCCAGGCCTTTGAAGGAGCTGCAGGGAAGGGGATGCGGTCGCAATTCCAACACATTGTGATAAGTGCTGTCACGGAGTAAGTGAAGAGTGCCTGAGAAGAAAACAACTCACTCTGCCTGGTGAAGTCCCAGGAGGCTTCCTGGAGAAGGTCTGAGTTTTATTAAAGGATGAGACAGTCACCAGGCAGGCCATGGGAGAAGGGGATTGTTGGTAGGAAGGCCGGAGTGAACAGATGAGCCTGAAGGACTGATAAGCTCCACCAGAGCCCAGGAAAGAGGTGGTGAGAACTTGAGCAAGGCAAAATCAACAGGATGGGAGCAGGGAAGGGACTTAAGACACTTCTGGGTGAAAACAAAGAGGAGAGATTGGTTGTGGGGAAGGGAGCAAGGCCTCAAGGATAACGCTGGGGGCTCCTGCTGCTGGGAAGCTAATGTTATTTACTAGAGGGCATCAGGAGGGGAGCAAACTGCTTACCCTGGGTAATGCTGCTGAGTGCCATAACCCCTCAGTTTCTAGGCACTCTTTTTTTTCTTTTAATTTTATTTCCCCTTTGGTTCCTAGAAAATTTTCTTAAGCCAAAAAGGCTCCTCCCATCTTATCTTGATTATCTGAAAGGAAAAGGGAAAGGCCCAGGCTGGGGCCAGGTGAGCTGACTGGGGCAGAGCAGCCCTGGAAGCTCACCTGGAGGCAGCAGGCATCCTCGCTGGGACCAGGGTGAGGCCCACAGGTAAGGGACAGAGTAGGTACTGGCTGAAAACCTGGGAGGGGGTGCCCTCTTGTCCTCTTCCTCTCCCACCTCTCTGACATTCCTTAAGTGAAATCCAGCCCTAGAGGGTTCTGTTTTAGTTGGAGTCAGCTCCAGCTGCTAATCTCTTCCCACCTGGGGACTTCCCTTGGTAAGCTTTTTCATGCATAAACTCTTAGTTCTTTTTACAAGTGGTTGATTGCCTTACAGGGTTCCCTAGGGAATGTAAATCAGCACCAAGCATAGAGAGATCTGTCCCACTACTACTTCAATAGGCCACACATTGGAAGAGATGCTTCCCTTAAGAGGACAGACGAACCCCACCCCTGGCCTAGTAAGCCCTCTACCTCGGAGTTGAGCTCACGGCCAAGGACATATTGCTGTGACCCACAAAGCCCTGGCTAAAGGAGGGATTGTCTGATAGAGGACAGGGACAGGTGGGCCTTTGGACTGCCTATCAGCCAAATCCTGCACTCATGGATATGGCTCCAGAATGACACAGTTCCAAGGAAGTGTGCATATGTGGCTGTAAGCAAATAGTGGGAACAAATTTTTGACTCTTAATGTAACAGAGAACCCTGGAGCCCCTCATTACTTCTGAGTCAGACCCTTTGGTTCGAGGCAGACCCCCAGCAATGAAGTCTAGAGTCGTCTGTCTTTTAAACTTCTCATTTGGGGGGCTTTGGAAGTACATTACCACAGCCGCTCACTTCTTTTCTCTATAGGAGACTGCAAAACTGAAGATGAAGCCATTTCTCTAGAAATACACTGATTCGTGGCCAGGAAAGAAGATGAGGAGAGTTCTTAGCACCAGGCCCGCCCGATTCCCTGCTTTCCTGCCAGGCACACACTCACTCAAGCCTGGGGA
>NW_012116265.1:19546764-19549441 GCF_000951035.1 Colobus angolensis palliatus | reverse complement strand
TTTTTTTGAGACGGAGTCTCTCTCTGTCACCTAGGCTGGGGTGCAATGGCATGATCTTGGCTCACTACAACCTCCGCCTCCCAGGTTCAAGAGATTCTCCTGCCTCAGCCTCCCAAGTAGCTGGGATTACAGGCATATGCTACCATACCTAGCTAATTTTTGCATTTTTAGTAGAGATGGGGTTCACTGTGTTGGCCAGGCTGGCCTTGAACTCCTGACCTCAGGTGATCCACCCGCCTCGGCCTCCCAAAGTGTTGGGATTGCAGGCATAAGCCACTGTGCCCGGCCCAGCATTCTTTATATTTGCTTGCACACTACGATTTTTTTTTTTAAGACAGGGTCTTACTTTGTCACCCAGGCTGGAGTGCAGTGTTGCAATCATGGCTCAACACACAACAATTTTTGAGGCATCTGTTTTGCCATTATCTCATTTCATTCTTATAAACATGTATAATTCCCAGTTTACAGATGAGGAAAACTAGAAGCTAAGTAACCAGAGAAGCTAAGTAACTTCCAACTTGGAAAAAATAGTCAGGGATCAATAACAAGCCAAAAGAAAAAATGAAACTGATGCATAATCCTGCCTTCCTCCTGCCCTTGAAGCCAGAGTCAGTGTGTGGGCCGGGGGAGTTGCAGAAGGAGGCCTTCTTTGCCTTCACCCTGAACTGGGACAATGCAGAGTGGACCCAAGCTCCTATAAATCCTTCACTGGAGCCCTTTAAAGAGCTGAGACCAGGACCCAGGACTGCTCCCATCTTTGTGCATGTGTGTATTTGTGTGTGTGTGTGTGTGTGTGTGTGTGTTTATGTAAGGTAGGGTGTGTTTGCACCAAGAATGGCTTTCTGAGCTACGAAAGTGAGCCTTTCTCCCTCTGTGTAAAGGAAAGAACTTTCCTTGTGCCTTCCTGATGGCCTGAGGAGGCAGGGCACTGGAAGGCAAAAGATTATTGGTACTAAGAAAACGTCCCTGGAGAAGTTGGAGAACTTGTTATACTCTTTGGTCCAGGACATGAAAAAGAGTCCATTTTGAGTTCCTACTCTGTATTAGACAGTTTTATCTTTTAATCCTCAAAATAATTCAGTAAGGTTGTTTTTAATCAAGGCTCATGGAAGTTAAATTAATATACTAGATTCATACACTCAGCAAATGACTGGGCAAGATTTGAAGCCAGGTCTGTGTGATGCCAAAGCTGATTTTTTTCCCCACTCTCTGCCCCAGCAACCTTACTCATCTGCATCATTGTCCAAGGAACTGTGACATTTAATGAGGGAGCAGAAAGAGAAATAAGAGGAAATAACTTCAAAATGTACAGAGAGTCTCTGGACATGCACCCTGCTCAGGTGGAATGTGATGATGCAAGGCCCCAAATTCTCTGCTAGATCAGGAACCTGGACTTGCTGAACTCAAAGGCTGAGCCTTTCGTTATGCTCTATTCATTTCTCTTTTGTCTTATCTTAATTTTTCTGATGTTCTTTTTGAAGATTGCAGCCTAATTCAGCTGGGTTAAGGGAATCCAAGAGTGAATAGGTGAGGGAGGAGGAGCACTGGGAGCACCACCCTGGGGGCTAGCAGGGTCTGCAAGCAGAGAGGAAAGTGAAAAAATGTCCAGGGAGAAGGGGAGACACTCAGGCTACTGTTTCCCTTTTGCCAGAACACCTACTCCCAAGGACTCTCCTCTTCTTGTGCCTTGGAAGATGTGTGTGTGTGTGTGTGTGTGTGTGTGTGTGTGTGAGAGAGAGAGAGAGAGAAGGAGAAGAAGGGATAAGCCAGTGAGGCCACGCTACTTGCAGTTATCAGCTTCTTGATATCAGCTTCTTGATCCCCGGTCGCCCATGGTCCCAGCAGCAAGCAGTGCTTGGGGCATGCATGTAAGGCTGTACATTACAGCAAGCACATACTTGGTTTCACTGAAGCCTTCATCCCATCTCTCCTCCACACCCTGGTATATAATCCTCACCCTCTGGCTCCCAAGCCTGTTATTCCAGCACAAACTGTGGGCCCTAACTATACTGTGATGGCAGGGCTCTGCCGTGTCAATGAGAATGTTAACTAGAGTAGTGAAGGCACACTGAGCCAGGTTGGGCACTGGAGAGCTATTGAGAGAGAGGTACAGGGGAGATAGAAGGAGAAGGCTCGGTGAGGTGGCTCACGCCTGTAATCCCAGCACTTTGGGAGGCCAAGGCAGGTGGATTGCTTGAGGTCAGGAGTTCGAGACCAGCCTGGCCAACATGGTGAAATCCTGATTCTACTAAAAATACAAAAGTTAGCTGGGCATGGTGGCATGCCTGTAGTCCTAGCTCAGGAGGTTGAGGCAGGAGAATTGCTCGAAGCCAGAAGGTGGAGGTTGCAGTGAGTCGAGATTGCACTACTGCACTCCAGCCTGGGTGACAGAGGGAGATTCGGTCTAAAAAACAAACAAACAAACAAAAAAAACAGACAGAAGGAGAGATGGATGGATGGTAGAATTTTTTTGAGCTCCTGCCATGTGCCAGGAACTGTGTTAAGAGTTTTAAAAAATGTACTGTCTCAATGAATTATCTATTAAATCTATGATGTAAACATTTACTATAAAATATAATTTGGCCGGGCGCGGTGGCTCAAGCCCGTAATCCCAGCACTTTGGGAGGCCAAGACGGCGGATCACGAGGTCAGGAGATCGAGACCATCCTGGCTAACA
>NW_012116265.1:19542816-19545534 GCF_000951035.1 Colobus angolensis palliatus | reverse complement strand
CTCGATCTCCTGACCTCGTGATCCGCCGGTCTCGGCCTCCCAAAGTGCTGGGATTACAGGCTTGAGCCACCGCGCCCGGCCCAAGGCCTCACTCTTGACCTTAATATCATACTAACTGTGTAAGCTTTGCACACAAAACTAGCCATCACAGTATTAATTTTCATTACAGAAAAATTGGAACATATATAAATGTCCAAAAAATAGGGCAATGGGTAAACAAATTTAAATGATATTTTAAGAGTTTGCAATATCATGGGAGAAATGCTTATGTTATAAAATGAAGTGGAAAAAAGCAGGTTACAAAATTGCACGTATAATATAACTGCAAGTATGCCAAAGAGCCCATAAAAATCTTAGGAGGAATTAAAACAAAATGCTATTAAGGGTTGTCCCTTGATGGAGATAACTATGGTTCATTTAAACATTCCACTTTATTCTGCTTTTGTATTTTCTAACTGTCTGCAATATACATGCACTACCTTAAAATTATTTTAAAGCTTAAATAAAAATAAATATCCACTGAGTGAATGATTGCTGCATTGGATACCCTTTGAAGACTCATCCTCTCTCTCAAAATCTTTACTCCCAGCAGGAACAGTGGTGGGATTGGGGAGTGACCTCTACCCTGGCCTGCCTCGGTGGGAGAATAATAGTAAATGAGGTCACATTTCTAAAGGATTATGTTCTCCTTACAGCCCTAGTGATCCTCACAGAAAAAAGGAAGGCAAATAAAAAGCAGCAGGGAGGATGCAGGGAGTGGGAAACACAATGGCGGGGGAGAAAGAGGTGGCAGAGGAGATGACTTGGGGAGGAAAGGGGAAGAGATCAAGGAAACCTGGAACATCCAGAAGGGTCAGGAAACTGGGAGGGGAAAGTGAATGAGTGATGAGGCATGATAAGAGAGGGCAGATGAGAGAGAGAGAGAGAAACAGAGAGAGAGAGAGAGGGAGAGAGTCTACACAGCAAACTGGTAAGGGATTTAATTCATTTCACTCTGCTAAGCTGCAACGTTTTTCTCCAGTGTTACAGAAACCATTTTCTTCAGTTAAATGCTGAAAATCTAGGGGAAGCCTTTTCCTGGGTTTGCAACTTGAATCTCTCTCCCTGCCTGGCCTTCCCCACCATCCTCAAGGCTCCAGCCAAGAGTACCTCTTTGGACTGTAGCCATTACAGTGTTCGAGGGACAACCAGGCCTATCCGTGCTTCAATCCAATCAGCCAGTACTGGGAGTTTTGGTACCAATGGACAAGCATTAGGACATAAACGCAGGATTAAAGCTCAACTGTTCCAGAGCACAGTGTACAAAGGCTGCTTAAAGCTTCCAGTTTGCAAACCAAATCATGGAACAATGTAAGATCTTCAAGAATCATCTGTAGAATTCAACCACAGAGAAAGAAATGAGGCCCAGAGAGAAGAGTTGGCCAGGGCCAACAGCTGGTTGGCAGGGGAGTCTGGGCTTTGTGATTCCTTACCCAGTGGAATGATAGCTTCTGATAGGAGTGATGTTTTGTGTTTTCAAAGTGCGTGGTGTGAATCTGACTACTCTTTTTACCTTCATAATATGCATTGGGGTAGGTAACCCAGTAATAAGTTCTATTTTTGTAGGTAGAAAATCAGCAGCTCAGCCAGCTCATGGAATATTCTCCCAGCATCACTGAGCTGACGACTGCTGGAACTGGGGCTCACACTAAATTTTCTTGGGAACATGTACAGGGGGCTTTTTTTGCGAGGCCTCACACCCTCCAGAGGAACTTTCAGCCATAGAAAGTGAGGAGCAGTTTTGATTTCTGCAGTTTGCTGGAGCCCTCGGGTCAAAGTTTCTTCTTGGTGCAGCACAGCAAGTGTTAGAGGCATATAGTGAGTGTGTCCAAGTTTTTATCATAATTTTCTGGTTTCTGCTGTAAAATCCTCTACTTGGCTACAGTTTTGATAGTGTGAGGCCTCAAACCCATTATCACTGAGAACCACTGAGAAAGCATTTACTATATATAGAAAACAGGGTAGGTTCTCGGGATACAAAGAGATATGAGATATTGCTCTGGTCAGCAAAGATAGGATGATTTTAGCTGTGGAATAAGGACACATACATAAATGTACAAAGAGATAACAAGTCTGGGTTCTCCACAGTGTACTCCCTTTGCATGTGCCATATTGCTGCTTTGAAATCCCTTACTGCACTCTTTTTTTTTTTTTTTAAAAAAAGATGGTGTCTTGTTCTGTCACCCAGGCTGGAGTGCAGAAGCGTGATCACAGCTCACTGCAACCTTGACCTCCTGGGCTCGAGCAATCCTCCTGCCTTAGCCTCCCAAAGTGCTGAAATTATAGGCGCGTGCCACCATACCTGGCTAATTTATTTATTTATTATTTATTTTTTGTAGGGACAGGGTCTCACTTTGTTTCCCAGGCTAGTCTCGAACTCCTGGCATCAAGTGATCCTCCTGCCTCAGCCTCCCAAAGTGCTGGGATTACAGATGTAAGCCATCACATCTAGCCAACCCACCCATCATTACAAGCTCAGCTTGGCCAGACACAGTTGCTCACACCGGTAATCCCAGCACTTTAGGAGGCTGAGGCAGGCGGATCATCTGAGGTCAGGCATTCAAGACCAGCCTGGCCAACACAGTGAAACCCCGTTTCTACTAAAAATACAAAAAATTAGTCGGGCGTGGTGGCGCACGCCTGTAATCCCAGCTACTTGTAGGCTGAGGCAGGAAAATC
>NW_012116265.1:19537083-19537456 GCF_000951035.1 Colobus angolensis palliatus | reverse complement strand
AAAAAAAAAAAAAAAAAATATATATATATATGTATATACATACAAGTAATAATTGCTTATGAAGTGGAGAAGTCAATGGTATAAGGGTGCTCCCTGCCTATGGCCTCCCCAAACCCACTTCCAACTGATCAACTATGCATTGTATATCCTTCCAGAAGTTCATGTGTACTTTTCAGTACAATAGGAGATTATACATAATCCACCATGGCATTATTTTTGGCCTTAATAATGTATCTCGGCTGGGCGCAGTGGCTCACGCCTGTAATCCCAGCACTTTGGAAGACCGAGGTGGGCAGATCACGAGGTCAGGAGATTGAGACCATCCCGGCTAACATAGTGAAATCCCATCTCTACTAAAAATAAAAAAAATTAG
>NW_012116265.1:19511925-19536068 GCF_000951035.1 Colobus angolensis palliatus | reverse complement strand
GATGACCCTCTTACCTTAACCCCTCCAGTAGCTGGGATTACAGGCTTGAGCCACCGCGCCCGGCAGTTTTTTTTTTTTTTATCTGTAAAGTGGGACTAATCATGGAACTATATAAACAAGAAAAGATAAGGCAGTTAATGGGTTTAGTACCATGCCTGCTGCCTGCCGGGCACAAAGCAAGTTATGGTTCAAATAGGAAGCAGCTACATTCCTACTGCTAGAAGAGATATATAAGAGTCCTTCTAAATTTGCTTGTAGGTTAGCCCTTAGTTGATAACACTGAGTTTTGTTTTGTTTTTAATCCTGGAAAGTTGGAATAGGTGGATCCAGGGATCTCTTGCTCTCCTACCCACCCTACTTCACCAATTACAAATTAACTACACTCAAAAAAGTTTGGAAGCACTGCTCTTGGCAGATTGGACTTTGTACCTCGGACACTGAGCTCCTGCCCTGGGAGTGGAGGTAGGGTGGGTATATAGAACTCAGGGTGCAAAGCATTGAGTTTGGAGCTAGAAGTTCTAACCCTCTGTTACCACCTTGCTGGGTGACGTGGATAGATTCAGGATTCTAGACTTTTTTAAAATTAACTTTTGTTTTTATATATATATTAGAGGCAGGGCTTTGCTCTGTTGCCCAGGCTGCAGTGCAGTGGCACCTTTTCAGCTCACTGTAGCCTCGAATTCCTGGGCTCAAGTGATCCTCCCACCTCAGGTTCCCAAGTACCTAGGACTATAGGTGAGTGCCACCATGCTTGGCTAATTATTTTTTAAACTTTTTTTTTTTATTTGTAGAGACAGAGTCTCAGTATATTTCTCAGACTGGTCTTGAACTGCTGGCCTTAAGTAATCCTCCCACCTCGGCCTCCCAAAGTGCTGTGATTACAGACTTGAGCCACTGTACCTGGTTGATTCTAGGGTTTTGTTCTGATTTTCAAGATTCTGCTTAAAAAAAAAAAAAAAATTTCCAAGACTATGCAGATGTAGCTGCAGGGAACTGGTGTCCTTAGAAAGCTGCAGGTAGGTCTGGTTTTGGTGTTTGGTCCACTTGGAAAAGCAGAGTGCTGCTTAAGCATTGCAGGGTCTAGAATCAGAAAAGTAGGTTCAGATTTTGACTCAGCCACTTCTAAGCTGGGTACATGACTTAACCTCTCTGAACCTTAATTTCTTCATGATGTAACATGGGGTTAATAATAGTACCTTTCTTTAAAATAGTACTTTTTTTTGGATCCATTCATTCTACAAATATTTGTTGAAAGTTCACTGTGAGCCAGGCACTATGCTAGGCATTGTCATACAATTATGAGAAAAACAAATGAAACTTAACAGCCTAGCACAGAACACAAACAATACCTGAATAATAATATTAACAAAATTAGGATGGTAACTGTGACAAGTGCTACCACCAATGGCAATATGGCCTTATGAGAAACTATTTTGGAGGGACCTGATGTGCTAAGGTTTTCCTGGGAAGGTGATACTTGCACTGGGCACTGAAGAATGAGGATAACTAACTAGATAAAAGGAGAAACAGGATGTACAAAAGTTCTGTAGTGAAAGATAAGAAAGAAGGCCAGTGAGGTGGGAAGAGAATAAAAGAAAACATGTCACAAAGCGAGGGTAGAGAGATAAACAAGGTCTACGCCATGTTTTGTTTTTATTCTAAAATCAGCAGGAGGCCACTGAGGGTTTAAGCAGGAGGCTGATATTATCAGATTTGCTTTTAGAAGAGATCTCTAGCTAACAATAGATTTTGGGGAGGGTGGTAAAACGAGTTTAGGCACAATGGCTAGGAGGCCACTACTATGGTTCAAGTGAAATAATATGGTAGCCTAGAATGGGTTAGGAATGGAGGAAGTTAGAAGTGGACAGATTAGGAGATAAAACTCACAGGACTTTATAAGAGATTAGATGGGTTGGAGTGGGAGATAGTAAGAGAGGAATTTGTCTTGAATGATGCCTGGGTTTCTGGTTTGAGTAATTGAATGGCTGATGGCATCGTTTGCTAAAAGAGGGACTCCCAGAGGGGCAGCAGGTATGGGGGAATGAGCCTGAGTGACTTTGGACCTGTTGGCTTATGGTGCTTCTGGGACATTCAAGCTGAGTTGTACAACAGGCAGCTAGATTGTGGGTTAGAACTGGAAATACAAATTTGGGGAAAATTAGCACAGACAGAATCAACACTATACATATGCATGAGATGCCCCAGGAATTAAGCATAGTGTAAAGAAGGTGCAGGGCTTGAGTCTCAACCTCCCAGAAATACAACATTTAATTGCTGGTTGGGGGAGAGGGAGCTAAAGGTCTCAAGAGAACATAACAATTCCAGACATTCATTGTAAAGACAATGAAAAGACAAGCCATTGTTTGGGAGAAAATATTTTCAATCATGTATCTGATAAAGTACTTGTACATGCAATATAAAGAACTCTTGTAATTCAATAACAAGAAAACAAACAACTCATATTATTTAAATGGGCAAAATATTTGTAACACTTTGCCAAATAAGATATAGAAATGACAAGTAAACACATGAAAACATATTCCCAGCAAACTTGTAATAGAAAACTATCAAATGTTACTGGAAGAAATTAAAGAGTGGAAAGCTATACCTTGTTCATGGGTCAGGGAACTCATTGTTTAGATGTCAGTTTCCCCCAGATTGATCTATGGATTCATCGTAATTCCAATGAAAACTCCAGCAGGCTTTTTTGAAAGACATGGACAAATTTCTAAAATTCATATGAAAATACAAAAGGCATAGAACAGCCAAAACACCTTTGAAAAAAAGGAACAAATTTAGATGGCTGACACTACCTGATTTCAAAACTTAAAAAGCTACAATAATCAAGACAGTGAGGTGTTGGCATCAAGATAGAAAAATGTCAGTTAACCAGAATTCAGAGTTAATAAATAACATATATGAACAGCTGGTTTTTGACAAAGGTGCAAAAGCAATTAAGTGGAGCAAGAATAGCCTTTTCAAGAAACAGTGCTGAAACAATTGGATGTCCATTTGTAAAATAAAGACATACAAATGTTCAATCCATACCTTATACTTCATACAAAAATTAATTCAAAGTTGATCATGGAGCTAATTTGTAAAACCTGAAACTGTAAAACTTGTAGAAGATGACATTAGAAAAACATCTTTGTAATTTGTGCTAGGCAAAGATTTATCAGATAGAACACCAAAACACAATCCATAGAAGAAAAATGGATAAATTTACTTCATCAAAAGTAAACCTTTTGCTCTTTGAAAGACATTTTAAAGAGAACAAAAATACAAGCCATTGTTTGGGAGAAAATATTGTCAAATCACATCTGATAAAGTACTTCTATATGCAATATAAAGAACTTCTGTAGTCCAGGCACGGTGGCTCACGCCTATAATCCCAGCACTTTGGGAGGCTGAGGTGGGTGGATCACGAGGTCAGGAGTTCGAGACCAGCCTGGCCAACACAGCGAAACCCCGTCTCTACTAAAAATACAAAAATTAGCCGGGTGTGGTGGCACGTGTTTGTAGTCTCAGCTACTCGGGAGGCTGAAGTGGGAGAATCACTTGAACTCAGGAGGTGGAGGTTGCAGTGAGCTGAGACTGCACCATTGCACTCCAGCCTGGGTGACAGAGAGAGACTTTGTCTCAAAAAAAAAAAAAAAAAAGAAAGAACCCCTGTAACCGAATAATAAGAAAACAAACAATCTGTATTTTTTAAATGGGCAAAAGACGTTTAACACTTTATCAAAGAAGATATAGAAATGGCAAGTAAACACATGAAAAGATATTTAACATCATTAGTCATTAGGGAAGCACAAATTGAAACTACAATGAGATACCACTATGTTCCTCCTAAAATGATTAAAATTATAAAGATTGACCATATCAAGTATTGACAATGACATGGATGAACTGAAACCTCATACGCTATTGGTGGGACTATAAAGTGGCTGATATGGTCTGGCTGTGTCCCCACCCAAATCTCATCTTGAATGGTAACTCCCACAATTTCCACATGTCATGGGAGGAACCTGGTGGAAGATGATTGAATTATGGGGGTGAGTCTTTCCTGCGTGATAGTATATGAGTTCTCGTGAGATCTGATGGTTTTATAAAGAGGAGTTCCCCTGCACAAGTTCTCTCTCTTTGCTGACATCCATGTAAAATGTGACTTGCTCCTCCTGGCCTTCCACCATGATTGTGAGGCCTCCCCAGCCATGTGGAACTGTAAGTCCATTAAATCTCTTTCTTTTGTAAATTGCCCAGTCGCGGGTATGTCTTTATCTGCAGCATGAAAACGGACTAATACAGTGGGACAAACACTTTAGAAAACAGTTTGTCAATTTCTCAAAAGTTAAATATAAACTTGCCACATAATCTAGCCATTACATTCTTAAGTATTTACCCATGGGAGAAGAAAGCATAAGTCTGTACAAAGACTTGTACATGAATGTTCAAAGCAGCTCTATTTCTCATAGCCAAAAACTAGAAACAACCCAAATATTCATCAACTGATGGATGGGTGAATAAAATATGATATATCCATAGAATGGAATACTACTCAGAAACAAAATAGAATGAAGTATTGATATACATAACATGAATGAATTTCAGAATAATTACACAGAGTTCACGAGCCAGACCAGAAAAGTGTACATACAGTATTGCTCCATTTCTATAAAATTCTAGAGAATGCAACTAATCTATAGTGACACAAAGAAGATCAGTTGTTGGCCAGGTGCAGTGGCTCATGCCTGTAATCCCAGCACTTTGGGAGGCCGAGGCAGGTGGATCACCTAAGGTCAGGAGTTCAAGACCAGCCTGACCAACATGGGGAAATCCCATCTCTACTGAAAATACAAAACTTAGCCAGACGTGGTGGCACCTGCCTGTAATCCCAGCTACTTGGGAGGCTGAGGTAGGAGAATCACTTGAACCCAGGAGGCAGAAGTTGCAGTGAGCCAAGATCTCACCATTGCACTCCAGCCTGGGCAATAGAGTGAGACTCCATCTCAAAAAAAAAAAAAAAAAAAAAGAAGAAGAAGATTGTTGTTTGGGCAGGGAGAGGAGGAGTAACGTGAGGAACAGGGGAATAGGAAGGAGTTTTTACAAAGGAGCATGAGGAAATTTTGGGGAATGATGAGTGTGTTTGTTATTATGGTGATAGTTTCATGGGTATATACATACATAAGTCAAAACTTAGTACATCATACACCTTAAATATATGACACTTATTGTATGTCAATGATACCTCAATAAAGCTGTTTTTTAAAAAAGAAGTTAGAAAAAGAAGACCTGAATATAAACACAGGCCAGGCATGGTGGCTCACACCTGTAATCCTAAAACTTTGGGAAGCCAAGGTGGGCGGATCACTTGAGGTCAGGAGTTCGAGACCAGCCTGGCTAACATGGTGAAACCCCATCTCTACAAAAAACAAAACAAAACAAAAATTAGCCACGCGTGGTGGTGCACACCTGTAATCCCAGTTACTTGGGAGGCTGAGGAGAATTGCTTCAACCTGGGGAGGCCGAGGTTGCCATGAGCCGAGATTGTGCTACTGCACTCCAGCCTGGAGAACAGAATGAGATTCTGTCTCCAAAACAAAAACAAAAACAAAAACCATAAAAAACCCCACAAAACTGAATAAAAATACAAAGAAAGAAGGAAATAAGAAAGATCAAGACAGCAGAAATTAATGAAACAAATTAAGTAGATTGTCCAAAGTCGCACAGTTGGAGAATGGCACAACTGGCCCAAATTCAGATTTTTCTGACTCCAAAGCCTATGTTCTTTACAGAAGTTAAACATCTTCACCGTTTTCCAAATTTCAGTTGTGAGGTATTATCACCTTCATGATTTTTGTCCTCTCAAGTACTACCTACTATTGTTTACTTCATATTTTTATTTAAATTAGCTCACTTTTAAAACAACCTCATCTTAGGCAATAACAGCTGTGAAATCAAGGTTTTGATAAGTAGTTAGAATGTTCCTAACACACATTTGGAAATAAGTACGTATCAATTCAAAGGAAAACTGCCAGGTCTGTCCCACAGACCCTGGCTGACAGATGAAATGAGTACTCAGACACAGGTATGCCGTGTAAGAGCAGCTAGGTGACTGCCTGGCTCTAGTAGCCAGAGAGCAGCCCTGAGAAACTGAAGCTGCTTCCTTTTATTCAGTGTAGGTACAATGCCGAAAACCTGGAGCCAACACAACCTGTAGGTAATTAACATTTGTTGTTCCCCTTTCAGGGAACGTGGGTCAGTTCCTGGTCAACATAAGCAAACAAGCCTGTTTAAGATAAATTCTCCCATGCTCCCCTGTACCTACTCCTTGCCCTCTGCCTCAGGGTTGTAGGACAGCTGCCTTCAGCTATTCTCCCCCAGGGCTCTGCAGAACCTTCCAACCTTTCAGAAGGCTTGCATCCTTTCCCTATAGTTTTTCCCACCATTCTGATCAATCCCCCACAGAAAACAAATTCACCCATTGTGAGGGTTAATTAATTGTATGTGTCAACCTGGCTAGGTTATGGTTACTCAATCAAACACTAATTGAGGTGTTGCCATGAAGGTATTTTATAGATGTGGTTAGCAGTTGTCTGTGACTGTAAGTCTACAGTTGCCTTTCAGTGAAAGAGATTATTCTTGATAATGTTGGTGAGCCTCATCCAATCAACTGGAAGGTCTTCAAAGCAAAACTGAGGTTTCCCTGAGAAAGAAGAAATTCTGCCTCAAGACTGCAGTGTCAGCTCCTGCCTGAGAGTTTCCAGCCTGCAGGCCTGTCCTGGAGATTTCAGACTTGCAGCCTTCACAACTGCCTGAACCAATTCCTTGAAATAAATCTCTTTCCATTCTCATTATTCCTTGTGCTCTGCCTAGAAGGGGCTGAAAGAACCAGGGGAGGCCAGCCTGGCCGAGAACACCATTTATGTCCCTGCACCACCCAGGAGTCCTGCATGCCTCACCTGGCTCCACTCTCGTCTGGAGCTGCACCTGGCTGGAGCAGAAGATGCCAGTACCCTTCCTTCTTCCCCAATCTTTTTTTTTTGAGACAGAGTCTTGCCCTGTTGCCCAGGCTGGAGTGCAGTGACATGATCTCGGCTCACTGCAACCTCCTCCTCCCAAGTTCAAGCAATTCTCGCCTCCCCAGTTTAAGTGATTCTCCCGCCTCAGTCTCCTGAGTAGCTGGGCTTACAGGTGCCTGCCATTATGCCTGGCTAATTTTTGTATTTTTAGTAGAGACGGGATTTTGCCATGTTGGCCAGGGTGCTCTCAGACTCCTGACCTCAGGTGATCTGCCTCCCTCGGCCTCCTAAAGGCTGGGATTACAGGCGTGAGCCACCATGCCCAGCTCCTCACCCAATCTGACCTGGCTTCTAAGCCTTCCTGCTCACTCTTCAGCCTCCCATCCTCTTCCTTCCAGACTCCCAAAACCTGCAGTTCTGACCCTGCTTCTGGGTGTTCCTCCCTCCAACTGTGCTGTTCTCCTTCCTGGGTTGGTGACTGAATGGTGTTTCTCTTTCTCAGGAAAGAGATGAGACTCCTTTCAGTGGACCCCCTGGATGCCCCCAGCCCCACGCTTGCTCCCCAGATGTCCATCTCTTGCTAGGATCTGGGCTCTGTTTATCACTGTGAGTGTCAGGGACGTTAGCCTGCCAGAAGAGAGGGGATTGAGGCCACTGACACCAGGGAACAGCCTCACACCGTACAATACAGGCTGGATCCCCTCTTCTCTTCCCTCTGCACCACCTGAGAAAATCCCTTAAGAGAAAACTGTGGTAATTGCTATGGGGACAAAGGACTGGTCTGTGTTGCTCTCCCAGTATCTCAGAATCTTCTCTTGAGGCCCTGCTATGTGCAAGACACTGGAATTACAAAGGCAAATAAAGTATAGTTCTTTACCCCAAGGAATGTCTAATCAAATAAAATGCCAAATTTCTTACAAAACTGAGGAGGCAGGAGGGCAAGAGTAGAGTAGGAAAAATAATCCCAATTTTTTTTTTTTCTTTTTTTTTGAGATGGAGTATTGCTGCTCTGTTGCCTAGGCTGGAGTGCAGTGGTGTGATCTTGGCTCATTGGCAACTTCTGCTTCCTGGGTTCAAGTGATTCTTGTGCCTCAGGCTCCCAAGTAGGTGGGACTACAGGGGTGCACCACCGTCATGCCTGGGTAATTCTTGTACTTTTTGTAGAGATGGAGTTTTGCCATGTTGGCCAGGCTGGTCTTGAACTCCTGGTCTCAAGTGATCCACCTGCCCCAGCTTGCCAAAGTATTTGGATTACAGGCATGAGCCACTGTGCCTGGCCCCTACTATTATTAATACCTATTATGTACTGGGCAAGATGCCATCTTCTAGTTGGATCACAACACCTCATATGAGAGGCACTGTTGTCCCCATTAGATAGATGTGGAAACTGAAGCAAACAAGGTGAAATAACTTGCCTAAGGTTATTCAGGTATTAAGCGACAAAGTCAGGATTTGAACCCAGGTCTTTAGACTCCAAATCCAGTGATTTCTGTAGGAGTCTGATGGTTGTATCACTCAGCTCTCTTCACCAGATTGAGCCAAGGGAAGAGTGAGGGCCTGGCTTCTTGTCCTGCCATTGCTGCCAGCAGCTGTGTGCCACTAGATGGTCTCATCCCCTCTCTGGGTGTTGGTTTTCTTACATATAAAGTGAAGGAGGTAGGTAGGTCATATTAAAGATCCTTTGCTGGGCACAGTGGCTCATGCCTGTAATCCCAGCACTTTGGAAGGCCGAGGCAGGTGGATCACCTGAGGTCAGAAGTTTGAGACCAGCCTGACTAACACGATGAAACCCCGTCTCTACTAAATAGAAAAAATTAGCCAGGCCTGGTGGCGCATGCCTGTAATCCCAGCTATTCAGGAGGCTGAGGAAGGAGAATTGCTTGAACCTGGGAGGGGGAGGTTGCGGTGAGCTGAGATTGTGCCATTGCACTCCAGCCTGGGCAGCAAGAGCAAAACTCCATCTCAAAACAAAACAAAAACCCACGAAATAAAATAAAATAAAATAAAATATCATTTTCAATTCTCTGACTTTTAAATTTCCATTTCCTTTTCCCAATGAGGTATAAATGCATTTTGTTTCCATCTTATAAAAGAGGGGTCACTGGAGCTGGCGGTTGGGGTTATGCAGACTATTTCCTGCCAAGCTGGAGCTGGAAACCACAGTCCAGGAGCCTGGTATGTTGTCCATCAGTCGGGGCTGGACGTATGCAATGGGACTTCCTAGTAGGGCCACCTTGGGTCTCGGCGGCAGGATTCTAGGAGCAACAGCTGTGTCCCTGCAGGAGCCACGGAGGGAAGTCACTCAGTTCACAGAGTCAGGCCACATGGGAGGAGAAGGCAGCCTAGAACTAGTCATGGTGAAGGCTTCCCAGGCAGTTCATGCTTTTGAAAATGGCCCTGAGAGAGATGCTATCAGGAGGCGTATTTAATGGGTTTTGGAAATTGGCTAATTTTGTCGCAACCGTCTGAGTGTTATCTGATGCATGCTAAGCATCTGCGGCCAGCATGCCCGAGGCCTTCCAAGAGATTTGACAGCCGGGAAGGCTGGGCAAAGTAGCTAGTGGTTTCTAGCACTTAAGGGACCCCAGGTGACCTCAGAAAACCAGGTCAGGTTCTGGGTCAATACCCTCTCCTGCTCCACAAGGAATCACCCCAACTGCCTCCTCTATCCCTCTTCCTCCCTCACATTGGTCCTTGCTCCCAGGCCTCCTTTCCCACAGCCCCTGCCTCCCCATTCCCCCAGCCAGCCGTGGGCTGAGCTCCTTCTCCCCTAGCAGCTGCCCTCTCCCGTGCTTTGGGTCAATAAGTCATCAATATCCTGCACCGAGGAGAAACAACAGCCTCTTGCACGCCTGATTCACCAAGAACCACTCACCCACCCCACCTCCCTGGGCCTCCCGCACCCTCCCTCCGTCCTCTGGGGCCACATTTCCGCCTCCAGAGACGCTGCCATCCATCAGCTCTCTGCCTCGCTGGTCACATTTACTTTCTCTGGCTGTCTTCAGCTTGGTTGTTTATTTTCTTCCTCTCCCTGCTTCCTACTCCCTTTTTCTCCACTTGTTCCTGGACGCAGGATTTCTGTAGGTTGCTTCTCAGGATTGTCCTACAGAAGGGGGGCAGCAAAGAGGCCCAAAGCCATACGCTCCGTTTCCCCTCCCCAGGGGACTCTTGCCTCTCTCCAAAGCTTATTAGGATCATTGAAAAGGGGTCCCTATTTCCCACAGAGGCAGGTGATGCAATTTAAAGGGCTTGAGATTTGGAATTAGAAGCCTTCAGTTTTGGAGCTGCAGTGGTGCAGTCACAACTCACTGCAGCCTCAATCTTCTGAGCTCAAGTGAGTCCCACCCCAGCCTCCTGAGTAGCTGGGACTACAGCCATGCGCCACCATGCCTAGCTAATTTTTTATTTTTTAATTTTTTTTTTGTAGAGATGAAGTCTCATTATGTTGCCCAGGTTGCTCTCGAACTCCTGGGCTCAAGTGATCCTCCCGCCTCAACCTCCCAAAGTGCTGGGATTACAGGAGAGCCACTGCTCCCGGCTTGGAACAATTTCTGAGAGAAACTTGGGTAGGTCTATTAACCCCTTTAAACCTCAGTTTTTTCATTTATAAAATGGAGCTGTGAGGACTGAGTGAGAAAATAATAACTCCAGGGACGTCCAGCTCTTCATCCCCTTCATCTCTGTGGTCTGATGGCCTAGCTCTCCCCTAAGGACATGGCTTCCCTTTGTGCCTTCTCAAGTGGAAGCTGCCCTTTCCTCTCAGGCTTTAAGCTCAGGAAGCAGATGGCAGCCTCCGGATCAGCAAGCCATTAAGCCCTGCCCTGTCTCATGCTCTCAGCCCTGTTCCAGTGGGGCTCCTGCCATCTACTCTACACTCTGTTCTTCTCGGTGCTGCCATGGATCCGTCTTGTTCACAGAAGACCTCACTCTCCCTTTTAACAGCTGCAAACATAAATGTCATCATCATCTGGGATGATGTCACATCCCCAGGGACCCCACCCTCCCAATAGCTTGATCGCACGCTCTATTGTAGGCCCCTATTCCACAGCCACCCCCTGAACCTGCTCATTTCAGAGCTGCCCCACCTCTGGAATGTTAGATCCAAATTTCCTGCGGGCAGGCTACAACCCCACGCACTTCGTGCTCTCCCCAGCCTTTCAAACTACAACTGCCTTGTGACAGCGCTGGTCCACTGAGAAACCATTGGCTTTTTCTTTTCTCCTCGTATTGGCCCTTCCTGTTTTCCCTTCCATCCTGGGTCAGCCTGGGTCAGTGTTCCATTTCTTCTAATCACTCTTGCTTTGTCGCCCAGGCTGGAGTGCAGTGGTGTGGTCTTGGCTCACTGCAACCTCTGCCTCCTGGGTTCAAGCGATTCTCCCCCCTCAGCCTCCTGTGTATCAATAGCTATAGCTGGGATTACAGGTGCCAGCTAACAGTGCCCAGCTAATTTTTGTATTTTTATTAGAGACGGGGTTTTACCACGTTGGCCAGGCTGGTCTTGAACTCCTGAGATCAAAGTGATCTGCCCGCCTTGGTGTCCCAAAGTGCTGGGATTACAGGAGTGAGCCACTGTGACTGACCTCTTTCAATCGCTCTTATACAAACAGCCTCATCTCCGTGGCCCCCTTGTCTTTTCATGACTCCCCTTTGGCATAAAGGTAATTCAATTATTTGCCTTTTCTGCACCCGTATCTAGCATTCTGGGCACCACTGGAGAGAAATCACACAGCTGCAGAGACTAAGGGGACTAGACAATCATGGCCTCTATCACACCAAGTTTTCTTTTCTTTTCTTTTCTTTTTTTGAGACGGAGTCTCGCTCTGTTGCCCAGGCTGGAGTGCAGTGGCTGGACTACAAGCTCCGCCTCCCAGGTTCATGCCATTCTCCTGCCTCAGCCTCCCGAGTAGCTGGAACTACAGGCACCTGCCACTGCGCCCGGCTAACTTTTTGTATTTTTAGTAGAGACGGGGTTTCACCGTGTTAGCCAGGATGGTCTCAATTTCCTGACCTCGTGATCCACCTGCCTGGGCCTCCCTAAGTGCTGGGATTACAGACGTGAGCCACTGCACCCGGCCCACACTAAGTTTTCAACATGGCCCAGAATTTTCTCTTTCCTTAACTCTCTCTCTAGAGCTCACCATTAGCCCTTTCGGACTTCTCCACTTTTTTCAATACAGCACCTTCCCCAACATCTTCCTCCATATTCTCGGTGGATAACAACATCACAAAAAAATAAGACATTTGGCAGAAATTCCATCAATATCCTGCCGCCAAACAGATTTTGTCCTTTCCTCCTTTGATCTCTGGTCACAATGGAGAGGATCCAGGTGTCCCTCCTAGAAACTCAGGCTAACACCTTCAAATACATTAGGCTCTCTCTCTTTGCACCTGCCCGAAAACCTCATTCAATTGATTTTCCATGCCCTTCTCTCTAATTTTCCACTTTCCCCTGTCCACTGGCTTCTCATTAGCATTTAAACATGTTTGAGATTCACTCTTTAAAAACAAAACAAAAATCCTTTCCCTTGTCCTCATATCCTTATCTCAGTCCCCCTGCCTTCATTCTCTGTTGCTTGTATAACATATTACCCCAAAATTTAGCAGCTTAAAACAACAAACATAAAACAATAAACAAGGCCGGGTGCAGTGGCTCATGTCTGTAATCCCAGCACTTTGGGAGGCTGAAGTGGGCAAGATTGCTTGAGCTCAGGAGTTCGAGGCCAGCCTGGGCAACATGTCGAAACCTTATCTCAACAAAAAAATACAAAAAAATTTAGCCGGTCTTGGTGGCACAAGCCTATAGTCCTAGCTACTTGGAAGACTGAGGCAGGAGGATTGCTTGAGCCTGGAAGATCAAGGCTGCAGTGAGCCATGGTCACACCACTGGACTCCAACCTGGGCGACAGAGTGCAACCATGTCTCAAAAGAAAAAAAAATAAATTCTGAGGGTCAGGCATCAGGAAGTAGCTAGGCAAGATGGCTCAGGTCTCTTTTATGAGGCTGCAGTCAAGAGGGGGCTGCAGTTTCCTGAAGGTTTGACTGGGGCTGGAAGATCTGTTTCCAACATGGTTCACTCATGTGACTATTGGCAAGAAGCCTCAATTCCTCACCATGTGGGCCTTATCACATGCAGCAAGCTTCCTGCAGGGGGACTGATCAGACAGAAAGAGGCTAAAATGGAAGCTACAATGTATTTTATACAGAGGATCCCTGACTCACAATGGTTCCACTTAAGATATTCAACTTTACAATGGTGCAAAAATAATATACATTAAGTAGAAACCATACTTCGAATTTTGAATTTTGATCTTTTCCTAGGCTGGCAGTATTCAGTGTGATACTCTCTTGTGATGCTGGACAGCGGCAGTAAGTGCTAGGTCCCAGTCAGCCATGCAATCAAGGGTAAACAGCCAATACTTGACCAGACGCAGTGGCTCACACCTGTAATCCCTGCACTTTGGGAGGCTGAGGCGGGTGGATCACTTGAGGCCAGAAGTTCGAGAACAGCCTGAGCAGCATGGAGAACCCTGTCTCTACTAAAAATACAAAAAGCAGCCAGGCATGGTGGCACATGCCTGTAATCCCAGCTACTCGGGTGGCTGAGGTACTAGAATTGCTTGAACCTGGGGAGGCAGAGGTTGCAGTAAGCCGAGTTCATACTGCTGTATTCCAGCCTGAGTGACAGAGTGAGACTGTGTCTCAAAAACAAAACAAAACAAAAAACAATCAATACTCTGTGGTGTGCTGTGTTGCAGGATGACTTTGCCTAACTGTAGGTTAACATAAGTGTTCTGAGCACGCTTAATGTAGGCTAGGTTGGCCAGGCATGGTGGCTCACTCCTGTAATCCTGGCACTTTGGGAGGCTGAGGTGGGCAGATCACCTGAGGTCAGGAGTTCGAGACCAGCCTAGCCAACATAGTGAAATGCTGTCTCTACTAAAAATACAAAAATTAGCCAGTCATGGTGGTGCACGCCTGTAGTCCCAGCTACTTGGGAGGCTGAGGCAGGAGAATCACTTGAACCCGGAAGGTGGAGGTTGCAGTGAGTTATGATCACACCACTGCACTCCAGCCTGAATGACAGAATGAGACTCCATTTCAAAAGAAAAAAAAATAGGCTAGGCTAAGCTATGAGTTTGGTAGGTTAGGTGTATTAAATGCCCAGGCTGGAGTGCAGTGGCATGATCATGGCTCACTGCAGCCCTGAACTCCTGGGTTCCAGTGATCTTCCTGCCTCAGCTTCCCAAGTAGATAGGTGTATACCACCATGCCTGGCTAATTTTTGTATTTTTTATAGAGACAGGGTTTTACTATGTTGCCCAGGCTGGTCTCAAACTCCTGAACTCAAGCAGTCCTCCCACCTCAGCCTCCCAAAGTGCTGGGATTACAGGTATGAGCCATTATTCCTAGCCTAAATGCATTTTTGACTTATGATATTTTCCACTTATGATAGGTTTATTAGAATGTAACCCCCTCACGAGTCAAGGAGCAACAGTACTTGAATCTTGGAAGTGACAGTCCATTCCTTCTGCTGTTTTCTGTTGGGTACGCAGACCAACTCCAATACAATGTGGGAGGGAATTAACAAGGCTGAGGATACCAAGATGTCGGATCACGGGGGCATTTGGAGGCTGGCAACCACGCTTTCCTTCAAAGCCAGACTTCCTGAGTCGTGCACGTTGCCTGCCTCCACATTTTGCTCTCTTCATTCAGACTACTCTTCCTGGATCTCCAATAACTTCCTTGTTTTGAAATCCAGTGGCCACTTCTCAGTCCTTATTGTATGTGGCTTCCCTGCAACACTCCACATTGGGCACTTCCTCCTTAGCTAAACACTTCTTCCTTGGTTCGTGTGCCCTCACAGGCTCCAGAGTTCCTTTGTCTTTTGCCCCTTCGCGGCTGTAGTCACAAGCTTCTCTTTACTATCTGTCCATCCCTGAAGGGTTGGAGCAGCTCAGGGTTCTGCAGAGTGTCTCTTCTTTGCCTATGGTGGATGAGGCTGGCATGATCTGGCCTCTGCTAACCTTGTCTTCTGCCACTCCTGTACACCAAACTCTCCATGCCAACCCCATAGACTGTCCCATGGTTCCTGCCCTCTTCCCACTGTCATCAGTTCAGATCAGCACTTTGAGGCTACTCTTTGTCCAGTCTTGGATTTCTCAGCTAAAAGACGAGGGGAGGGGCCTTAAGAGGAAGTAAGGATACAGCTGTAATTAATGAAGAAAGCAACTGAGATCCATCAACCTCAGATGGAGAAGGCTAAGGGGCGATTTGATTATGTTTTTCAAGCCTAAGGGGGCCCTTTGCCTTAAGAAATATTAATCTGTCTCCTTTAAAGACAAAATAGAAAAAGGTTAAGTTTTAGTCATGACAGAAATGACAGATCCAGGTTAGGGAAGAGAAGCATTAAATGCCAGGAATTAGCTAGAGCAACGTGCAATCTGATCAGCCTGCTTTAAAAAGTAGGCTAGGTTTCTGCACATCTGAGGTGATTGCTGGGTAGACTGAACTAAGGGTAGGCTGGTGAACCGGGCAACTCACCAAGCCTCGGTGCATGAGCAGCAAGTCTGAGGTAGAGCTGGGCTCAGAGACCAATTCCTTGTCTATTTCCAGTAGTGGGGTCTGACCGTGGCAACCCTTGGGCTGCAGAATGGGTTTGTTCTGGTCTGTAGGGTCAAAGCAGTCTAGCTACTCCTGTTTGGTTATACCTGCCTTGAAAGAGGCCAAAGGGTAGGGTTGTGGGTAGGGAATGAAAAAGGGTGTAGGTTGGTATTTAGAAGAGTGGCACAATCAGGGGGAATAACCTTGGCTCAGGAGCTGGTTGGTACATCACCTCCTTCAGGAAGCCCTCCCTGATGCACCCATGCTGGCTTAGGGCTCCTCCTCTGTGCTCCCACACCCCTGTGCTACCTTGGTTCCTAAATGAATCCTATGGTATTGAGATAATCTAAGGATTTCAGTCTCTCCTCACCAAACCATGAGCTCTTTCATGGCAAGAACTATGTTTTATTGATGGCACAGGGTATAGGTTGTGGAAGTGCTGGGTAAACAGGTCTTAATTGACCTAGGGAACAAACGCATTGCTGCATTACCCCGGGAGACTGTAGTACATTGTCCCCAGAGGCAGCTTCAGAATAACCCAGTAGAAAGCTCCGGCTCTCTGGAACCGCACATTTCAATGGGACAACCAAAGAGATGACCCCCGGATATCTGGGCTCCGGTCCCTGCTCAGCCACTTATTAGCAGTATGGCCTGGTTAGCACGTAATGATCCCCTCCCTGTGCCTCGGTTTCTCCTCTACCAAATGGGGGCCACGGTCCCACAGATTCACAGGGTTGTCTTGAAAATGGAATGAGATCACGGGTGTGCAGGCAGTGAAAACATCTTGAAAAAGGTCTTTAAGACTTATACAGAGGTAAGGAGTTATTAATAGCCTCATTATTATTCTTACCCAGAATGCCCATGGCAAAGCAGCATGTGGCAGCCCCAGCCCCCGCAACCCACCCTTCTATACTATTTCTGTACCTGGAAAGCAGGTTCTTGGAGGGATCGTCCCCATATGGGGAAGAGGGTGAATGCCGGGCAGACCTGCTCTCTAGCCTGCTCCTCCCTGGGCACTCTCCCCAAACCCTGTGATACAGGAAGCATGGCTGACTCTGGCCCACCACCCATCTGGAGGGCTTCGGGTGGCGTCTGTCTCTGTCACTTCATTTGGTGGAGTAGTGGTGCTGGTGAGGTGCTGAGGGGAGCCCCTAGAGTGGTCAGGACAAGTCTCATCACTTGGGTTAAATCCTGGGGCAAGCTGTCTCCCTGGTGACCTCTGATCCACCTTCTTCAGACCCACTTGATTCGGAGTTCAGTTAGGCCCAGGCACAAAAGGAAGCAGCTTTAATGCCTATTGCGCATTTCTAAGTAAGCAGCTCAAGTCAGCTCATCCTACCTCTCCTCACTCTTTTCTTCCAATGGCCTCACCATTGCCTGGAGAGTGGAGAGCTTGGGGCAGGAGTAGGAGCAGATCCAGGTGTTTCTCCTCCCCAACACCTCTCACTTCCTTGCCAAGTGTGATGCTTGTGAAAGTCAGTTGGCACACCCCAGGGAGCAGCACAGAGATAGAAGTATCCCAGAGAAACGAGGAGAAAATCAGATAGGTGGGTGGGTGATGGGTGACCCCATCTTCCATAAAGCCCTGGATGCAACATCCAGGTTCTGACAGCTAGCAGAATCCCCCAGGGTATAAGCCCCAGGACTCCCAGTGGAGGGCCTGACCTCCCCAGCCCTGGGCCTCATCTTTCAGTTCCCCCTGGCCCTCACCCTAACCTGTGAACATCAGCATGAGGGCCGAACAGATCCGTAGAAGTGGGGTCTTCACTGGCTTTGGGAATAATCAAAGCCCTAGGGTCAGCAGAGCAGTGGGTACAGAGGAGAAAAAGCCAGCAGAATCTAAAAAAGCCAGCAGAATCTATCTGCAGGTCAGGGAAGGCTGGAGCCTGGAGTGAGGTGTTAGACCAAAGCTCCACCAGCCCGGTCCAAGGATCTCTCCACAGGAGGAAGGCCAGCAGCCGCTACTGCCAGTTTCATAGAAATGGTCCATTATCAGAGAAAGACAGCCTGACTGCTTTGAGGAGGTCTCCTAACTCGGCTTAGCTCCCGCTTCCCATTCGGCCAGCCAGGTCCGTGCGCTGCTGACTTAAAACGCTGCCCTCAATTCTATCTTTAGCTCTGGCTGCTGAGAGCCTGAGTGACAGGCAGGGTGGGGGCTTGTGCTGGGGGTAGGAACAGTTTGCAGCTACCAGGTTCACTGAGAAGGTGGCATTTATTGCAAGGAGCAGGGCCCATGTCATAATCACAGAATCATCTGTGGCCAGTGCAATGGAAAGCACAGAACTCCATGGATACTGGTTGGGTGAGTGGATGGATGGATGGATAAATGGATGCAGCCATGCATAGATGGAGCAGAGGCCCCAGGGAAAGGATGAGAATGGGGCCAATTGGTCCATTGACCAAGGCATGGACCCTGAAGGAACTCTGCATGATATTAGGCAAATGACTTCCCCTCTTGGCCTCAGTTTCTTCATTTGTAGGAGAGAAGTGGTTTTCAGGCTGCCTCCATGGGCCATCACCACTGCCTCTACCACCCATCTCCTCCCCATCCTCCCCCTTCATGAACAAGGGGCTGCTGCTGGGCTTGAGCTGGGAGGAAGGGAAGTGATGGCTCCACAGGGCTCTCCTCCCACTTCCAACACGGCTGCTCGTTGGTATCAATCCTGAACACTGAGCTTCCTGGAAAAAATTCTGTTAGACAAAAGGGCTGGTGGCTAAAGAGTGTGATAATCACTGGGTTAAACAGCCTTAAAGGTTTCTTCTGACGTCTGGAGTCCCTTGGAAGCCATCGCTCAATCACACATTGGAAATGTTTGGGTTGCCATGGATGGCTCCAGGGGGACACCAGAATTAACACAAGTTTTCCTGGAGACAGGAATAATGAAGACCCCTGGATTTTACCCGTCTTTCCTCTCCCTCAGAAACCCCTCACTTCATAAGGGGAAATTCGTTGGGCCATGTTGACTGCAGAATGTTTCCAGGTTACTGGCTTTGGGTGGAGAGGTGGGATTCTGTGTAAATACAATTTTCTCACACTTTTCTCATTAATGGGTCACCCTGTTGCTTCCTTTAAATTTTTTTTTTTTAATTTAAATTTTTAGTAGAGACAGGGTCTTGCCATATTGCCCAGGCTGGTCTTAAACTCCTTGGCTCAAGTGATCCTCCTACCTTGGCCTCCCAAAGTGCTGGGATTACAGGTGTGAGCCACTGTGCCCAGCCTGTTATTTCCTTTCAGAAGCTTGAGTGTCGCCCACCCTGTCCTCTCCAGTATAAGGGTCCTGGTTGGGGGTGGAGTGAAGAGTCAGGTCTTCAAACAAGGGCTGAGAAGGGGCAATGTCCAAGTCAGCTGTGCTCCCACCTACCTTAGGCAGAAGCTCAGTACCTTTTCAGTTCCAGGAGAGGGGGCAGGGGGCTCAGATTATGAAGTTGTTAATTCCCCTCCACCCCCAGAGCAGCTCAGTTTCCCAAGTGCATTCAGACTTGGTCAAATGAAATTGCCTTTTGCAGGAGGTGGCAAGACTAGTCCATCAATTGCTTCTCATCAAGACTGATACGAAAATCCCTTATCTGAGCAATAAAACACTGGCAAACTCCCATCTAGTCAAATAATTTTTCCAATAAGAGAAAGTGAAGTGCCCAAGAAAGGATGAGGAGGGACTGGGGCGAAGCCCTGGCAGGGCAGTAGGAGCATGGATTGAAAGGAGCTGATGGGGGGTGTGACCCAAACGCCCAGCCAGGCCCGGGGAAGAAGTGAGTGGAACTGATGTTGAGCTGGAGAGGAGACTCCAGGCAGACACAGTTCAGAGAAAGGTGCCAGGAGAGGGAAGTGGAGTCAGATCCATCCATCCCCTGTCCATCCTAAGGTGGCGAGACCCCACGGCACAGCAGGCCTTTGAGGTTCCAAGGTCGAGGGGGATCTAGTGGCCTAGCATCCTGCAGATCTGGATGCAGCTTGGAGTGCAGATCCATGGAGCCCAGGGAAAGAGGCCATTGGCAAGGCAGGAAGGCACCCTGTGGAGAGGGAAGCTGGGCCCACCAAACTCCTCATTCTTTCTCTTGGCCTGACCTGTGAAAGGAATGGGGTGTGACTGAACCTTGGGCAAGTTACTTTAGCCCCCTGTGCCTCCATTTCCTCCCTTGTTAGATGGAGACTCTGCCTCCATCACAAAGAGCCAACCCTTGATTTTGCCTCCAACACAAAGATATTCTAATCCAATCTGATGACAGACATGAAGGTTTTTCTTTTGAAATAGAACTGCTTCACAGGCATTACTCGTGGCCAGAAGGCTGGGGTCTAGTGGCCAGCTCTCTGCTACTTTTGGGCTCTCTTCTTCCTGCTCTTATGGATTTGTGCCTGGGAAGGCCAGGGCCTCTGTCTCTCCCTCATTTGACCTTCCCTTTACCTTCCTACCTTCTGTCTCAGGGACATTCTCCTCCCATTCCTTTTTTTCCTCAATCTTTATCCCGGCCACCCTCTGGCAATGAACTCCCAATAAGGCAAATGTTCCTGCGTGAACCCTGTGCTCCATCTTCTCAGGCCCAGCTCTTCCCCTACACACACTGCGGTGGGATCATGATCCCCCTGCTTGGAAACTTGCTGCTGTGTGCTCAGGTGTGCGTCCCACATCGTGCCTGAGTTACTCATCAAGGACTTGCGTGGGCCCACTCACCTCCCACTGACCCAACCACCCCACACACCAGCCTTGTAGAACAAGGCCTTTCTGTAGATAGTCCGCTTTCTACCTCCTCCTGCTTCCAAACCATTGCCTCTCCCACCACCCTCAATGTCCTACTCTTTATCTCTGCTAAATCAAGTAAATAGCCTTTGAGAAATTGTCTATCTCCTCCCCTCCAGGAAACCTTCCCCAAATAACCTCACTGTATCTTGTCTTCCCTTTGCTTGGACACCTACTAGCCTATGACAGGATTGGTATCTCTGCAGAGTGAAGTGTGTGTCTGTGCATCCTGTCAAGGCCCTTGGGGGTCATCCTTTCCAAAGGGGCCATCCCCACTGGCTCCCCATGGTGAGGCTATATGGGTGCAGACCGACTGCAGCCTCATTGTGTAGGAAGAGGACCAGGTCAGGTTTGGTGTCTAGAAGATGGCAGGACAGCACCCAGTGCAGAGGCTGCAGTAACCTTTATGACAGTGACACGTCCCAGAGCCTTTTCATGTCCTTTGTAGCGACACGGATGAAGCTGGAAACCATAATTCTGAGCAAACTATTGCAAGGACAGAAAACCAAACACCGCATGTTCTCACTCATAGGTGGGAATTGAATAATGAGATCGGGCGGGCGCGGTGGCTCAAGCCTGTAATCCCAGCACTTTGGGAGGCCGAGACAGGTGGATCACGAGGTCAGGAGATCGAGACCATCCTGGTCTACACGGTGAAACCCCGTCTCTACTAAAAAAAAAAAAAATACAAAAGAAAACTAGCCGGGCGAGATGGCGGGCGCCTGTAGTCCCAGCTACTCGGGAGGCTGAGGCAGGAGAATGGCGTAAACCCGGGAGGCGGAGCTTGCAGTGAGCCGAGATCGCGCCACTGCACTCCAGCCTGGGCGACAGAGCGAGACTCCGTCTCAAAAAAAAAAAATTAATGAGATCACTTGGACTCGGGAAGGGGAACATCACACACCGGGGCCTGTCGTGGGGTAGGAGAAGAGGGGAGGGATAGCATTAGGAGATATATCTAATGTAAACGACGAGTTAATGGGTGCAGCACACCAACATGGCACATGTATACATATGTAACAAATGTGCACGTTGCACACATGTACCCTAGAACTTAAAGTATAATAATAAAAAAAAGAGAAAAGAAAATGTGGCCACATGGCTTTCTCCTCTAACCCTAGACTGCAGCATGCATCACCTGAAATTGTAGATGAGGTACAGACATCGTCACCTGTCGCCTGAAGGGTGGTTTGGATTGTTTGTGTTCCCTGCTCATTGCTAAGGGATAAAGGCTCAGGGGCTACTTATGCTCTCAGACTGGGCTCAGCACACAGTCCTGACCTATTTTGTGGCTTCAAATTCAGAGATGCCAAGAACACTGTGTTTTTGCTGCTAAGTCTGGCAATTTAACCCACAGTAACCTTTAGGTGCTTTCCAACCCTGGAATTTCTTTGCTTCTTGTTCTGGGTGGAAAATGAAAACCCTCTCTGCCAGCAATTAATTTACAGAAATAAACAGGATTTCTGCTTTTCGTGACAAAGACAGTCCCGGAATGCCAATCTTAGGGCTGCCAGATTGCAATTTCAAGTGGGTGCAGCCAACATGGTTACAACCTGCAGGTGATTAATCGAGAAAGTTATGAGAAAAGGAGAAAACGCAGTCAGGAGGAAGTGGAGAAAGGCATTGTCTAGGAGTTCTTACATTCATCTGTAACTTCTCTGGCAACAAGTTTCTGTGCCCTTGGCCTTCTACCTTCCCTGCTTTTTTTTTTTTTTTTTTTTTGAGACGGAGTCTTGCTCTGTTGCCCAGGCTGGAGTGCAGTGGCCGGATCTCAGCTCACTGCAAGCTCCGCCTCCCGGGTTTACGCCATTCTCCTGCCTCAGCCTCCCGAGTAGCTGGGACTACAGGCGCCCGCCACCTCGCCCGGCTAGTTTTTTGTATTTTTTAGTAGAGATGGGGTTTCACCATGTTAGCCAGGATGGTCTCGATCTCCTGACCTTGTGATCCGCCCGTCTCGGCCTCCCAAAGTGCTGGGATTACAGGCTTGAGCCACCGCGCCCGGCCTTTTTTTTTTTCTTCTTCTTCTTTAATTGCAAATGATTCTTGTTTTCTCACTCTGTTCTGTTTGACTTATTTCCAGCCCTTTCCTGACATGGGTGCAGCCTGGCCCCTGCTTCTAAGCCACATCCCTGCCTGATGGCATCTCAAAAGCATTTGTCACCCAGAACCCTTGGCTTGCTACATTTTGCCTGTGGGTCTGGTCCCTTCATCTAAGAGCTGCTTCTGGGGTGGTTGACTGGATACACTCTAGAAACAGCATCCAAACTGCAGAAGCAGCCTCACTCCTTCTCCTTCCCCGGATGCTGAATGAATAGGGACACGATGCATTGGAAACGAAGGGGGTAGGCATAGAGCTGAGGCAGAGACTTGCTGAGAAGCTGGAAGGATTTGCTCAGGTAGGAAGAGTGGCACAGGTTTGGGGGTGGAGGTTCTGAGTGGCACCAGTCAGGGACCATTAGAGATTATGTTGGGGGAGTTAAAAGCAGTGATTAAGTCTGAGAACATTGTCTCCTCCATCTCAGCCCCTGCTGAAAATCAATCCTTGTAATCACTACTCCTATCACCACTGCTGCTCTTCAAGGCTCAGTGCAATAGCTTGTTAGGTAGATTAGGAAAGAAGAGAAAGGACCCACTAGTCTTCCTCAGACGCCTGCTTTTCCAACATCCTGCTTCTACTGCCTGCCTCTGAGAACTTCACTGTTTACGGCTTTGCAATTTGGATACTTATCTTTCCCAAGACTTTATCTGCTCTGATCTCAGGGGTTCCCTGGGCCGGACAGTGAGCAAGTATTTGTTGTGCATGGTTTCAAAGTACCTAGTGTTAAAAACATACACAGTCCCATCTTCAAGGAGCTCACAGTTGCTCCTGGAGTCAAGATAAACACTGATAACAATGGAAACCTGCAAAGAAACTAGAGAATAATTTCCTTTATGCAATTGCTGGAAGCTAAATGTTCTTGTACCTTCTGCTTTCATCTTACTCTTGGTACCTCCCCATCGCCTCCCTCATGATTCCATCCTGGAGTAGTTTAGACACAACACCCTGCAGAGCTTGATCTTCTTGATCCTCTACAGAGAGACATGGAAGTAGCTCCAGCTCTCTCTGGAGGAGTGGCTGGCAGAGGAATCTTGATAATAAAGTCTAATTAACAGGCCAGGCATGGTGGCTCATACCTGTAATCCAGCACTTTGGGAGGCTGAACTGGGTGGATCACTTGAGCCCAGGAGTGCGAGATCAGCCTGAGCAACACGGCAAAACTCCGTTTCTACAAAAAAATACAAAAATTAGCCAGGTGTGGTGGTGCATGCCTGAAGTCTCAGCTACTTGGGGGACTGAGGCTGGAGGATCGCTTGAGCCTGGGAGGTTGAGGCTGCAGTGAGCTGTGTTCGCACCACTGCACTCCAGCCTGGGTGACAACGTGAGACCCTGTCTCACGAAAACAAAAACAAGACAAAACAACCCTCACAATTTACAGACCAAACTAAGTGTGAGTTGTTTGCTATAGATTCAATTTAACATTTAATGTGCAACTATGGTGCACCCAGAGCATTGCGCTAAGTCTTAGCAGGAGTGGTGGGTTGCACAAAAATGAGCAAGAGAAGTTCTGTCTCTAAAGAGTGTGTCCTCCATGCATTTCCAATATTATTTGATTTCCAGAACTTTAATTCATACAGGATCCTCTGGAGGTACTCACGGTTCTCTGACTCTCTTCCTGAACTACCACTGAAGTCATAGCATTAACATCTTTAAAATCTCAGATGGATTTTTATAATCATATGAAATTTATTA
>NW_012116265.1:19488177-19511305 GCF_000951035.1 Colobus angolensis palliatus | reverse complement strand
CCGCCCACCTTGGTCTCCCAAAGTGTTGGGATTACAGGCGTGAGCCACTGCGCCTGGCTCTTTCTGCACGTTTCTCAGAGGGGCTCCCTGTTTGGTTCTGGTCCTTGTTTTTGCATTTGGCATAGTTTTAGTTTTGAACACAGAACCATTTAGGCCCAAGGCAAATGGTGACCCAAAAAAGATAATGAATCATTCCATTAATTAATTCTCTCACAAACCACATACAGGTCATCTGCTCCTTGGACTCATAGCTGTGCTGGACAGGGGGAGTACAGTGATGATCAAAATGGAAATGTTGTCTGTCCCAATGAGGCCTTCAAGGGACTGGGAAAGCCAGACATTGATCAAATAATTATACCAGTATATAGTGTTGAATTGTGCCATGAAGAGAGAGAACAGAGTGCTATGAAAATGTATAGCAAAGTGTTTGATCTGATCTGAGGGAGGTGGTCAGGGAAGGCTTCCTGGAGGAAGAGACATTGCAGGAGAAATGAGGATGAGTAGGGGCTAACTAAATGAAAAGGGGTTATGGGGCAGCATTTCAAGCAGCGGAGCAGCATGCATAAGAGTCCTATGGCTGGAGGAAGGAAGTACAGCCAATTTGAGGAATTGAAAGGAGACTGATGTGGCTAGAGCATAGACAGAGAAAGAAGCGGTGTAGGCCGGGCATGGTGGCTCAAGCCTGTAATCCCAGCACTTTGGGAGGCCGAGACAGGCAGATCACAAGGTCAGGAGATCGAGACCATCCTGGCTAACCCAGTGAAACCCCGTCTCTACTAAAAAATACAAAAAACTAGCCGGGTGAGGTGGCGGGCGCCTGTAGTCCCAGCTACTTGGGAGGCTGAAGGCGGAGCTTGCAGTGAGCTGAGATCCAGCTACTGCACTCCAGCCTGGGCGACAGAGCGAGACTCCGTCTCAACAAAAAAAAAAAACAAAAAGTGGTGTAACGTGGGCTGGAGAGTCAGAGAAGGGGGGTGGAATTCTAAAATCCAAACAGAACATGATAGCTGGCTATACACTAGGGTCAGGACATCACCAAGTATGCTTACTCAGTTCCAGAGTAAATTAAGTAGGAGGAACTTTAAATAAAACCAAATTAACCAAGACCAGTAATTCAGGAGGAGGTAAATTCACCATAAGAAATACTCCAGGCTGGGCGTGGTGGCTCATGCTTGTAATCTCAGCACTTTGGGAGCCCAAGACGGGTGGATCACTTGAGGTCAGGAGTTGGAGACTAGCCTGGCCAATATAGTGATACCCCATCTCTACTGAAATGCAAAAATTAGCCGGGCGTGGTGGTAGGCGCCTATAATCCTAGCTACTGGCAAGGCTGAGGCAGGAGAATCACTTGAACTCGGAAGGTGGAGGTTAGAGTGAGCTGAGATCATGCCACTGCACTCTAGCCTGGGCGACAGAGTGAGACTCCGTCTCAAAAATAAATAAACAAATAAATAAATTCTCCAAAAAATCTCAGAAGATATGTTGGCTGAATGAATGATGGATAAATAAAGACCTAGCACATGATTATGTGTCTCCATTTCCAGCCACTTTCTAAGCAGAAGCCTGACCTGTCTCTGCCTCTTCCAGAGCAAATCACCTCAGTACTCTCCCTTTTTGTTGCCATGACACATTTCTGTACATGTGACTATCATGGCTTTGTCCCACTGAATTGCAGTGATGGTTTGCTGCTAGCTTCTCTCATTAGACTCTAAGCTCCTTGAAGGCAAGGACCATGCCTTACTCATTTTTTCATTCCCAGTGCCCAGCACAGTGCCTGGCACATAATAGGTGCTCAGTAAGTATTGAAGGAATGCACACTGTCCTGTCCATATAAATTCCACTAGACTTCATGATGATCAGGATGATACAAGTGTACAGCTGCCTAGGCCTCCTATACCCTCAGAACTAGCAGCCAACATTTCAGGAGAGCCAACTGCATTACAGGCCTGTTTTGTAGTCAAAGAAAGGCATTCACTGAGTCACTCTCAACCTTGCTCTTCTGGTGACCAAATCAGGGACCTTGCTTTCCTTGTGAGGTTTTCTGTGGGTGTGCCCAGACAGCTCATCAAGCCAATGGGATCTAAGTAGGAAAATCTAATGGATTAACTGCCAGTCCTCTGCACTAGCCTATGATATTAATACTCCCAGTATGAATAGCCTTTGTATTTCCAAGCTACACATGCACATCCACTCTTTCCTTTTGTCTATATAACACCTCTACGAGGTATTTAGCTGAAAGAGGTTAAATGGTTGATCCATGGTCCCATGGCAAGTCCATCAGACCTGGAGGCTTTTTCTCCTACCTTCCCCTGCCTTACTCCCTACCCCAGAACTTTCTCTGTTACCCACCTTGAAAGGAGATGGTTCTCAGAGGCCACTGTCTGGGAGATGCTCTTTGTAGCTCTCTGGGCTTGTTCCTGCCGAGCCAAGCCTTGGCAAGCTCTGGTGGGAAGCTGAGGGGGTCGGCCAGGGACTGCAGAGATTCAGTGTATGGGGAGAGAGAGTTGCATAAGCCAGGTCTGCTTTCTCTCTTTCTCCCAGAGGCAACCAGATGCAACTTGCAGCTACAGAGTCATCTTCATGGCTTCTTGCTTTGGCCAGAGCAATCAGGAGGGAGAGGCAGGCTGAACTGAAGACAGACAGCAGCCAGGAGGGGAGGAGGAGCCATTTCCACCTGAGCCCAGGGCCAGGGAGCCTTCAGGTTGGAGACAAGCTGGTGTCAATGAGTCCTGGAGACAGATGACAGCTGGCTTCTAGAAGATGTGAGCCCTGGCCCTGCTCTGGAGCTGACCACTGAGGATGGGGCAATGCCGTTCCATTCTTCAGGAGAATGAAGCCTAGCCCACTGTTACTCTTTTCTCCGCTTTGGAGACAAGGCTGCTATAGGGTTAAATGGCCTGATCCAAAACCTACAGTAAAAAGACATTCTTCCCTATTAAAAAAAATTCATTAAGCAATTGCTGAATTCTAGGCATTTATTGAAAGATGAAAGGGTAGTCTCTATTCTCAAGATGTTTACAGTCTAGTAGGAAGGTAAGCAGACACACAAAAATCATACATGAAAAAGAATGTGGTTAAGTGTCTTAAAAAGAGAGGGTTAGAATCTGGCTTAATGAAGGCAAACCAGAGGGTGGCATCAGAGAGGCCATCAGTCTTGAAAGGCACCTGGAATTAAATTTGGAAGACAAATGCATGGCAAATGCCTATGATTCTAGGCCACTGAGCAGTTTCCATGGCTGCAACCTTCCTTTTTTATCTAGGATGATAATAATAATACTAACGACCTTTCTCAGGTACTTATTATGCATCAAGTACTGCACTGAGCACTTTGCATCCCCCACCTCATGTCATCATTAGAATTACCCGAGGTGAGTATATTCTTATCATCCTATTTTACAGCTGAGGAAATTAAGGCCCTAAGAGGTTAAGGAACTCATCCAAAGTCAAGCAGCTGGAAAAAGTTGGAGGTGAGATATAAACCCAGCTTATATTTGAAATTTTAAATGTTATAGAAATCTATAAACAACTACTGCTTCCAAAAGTGAAAACCTCCCCACAGATTCTGGGGAAGTGCTCAATTGTCCTGTGGAGCAGTCCAAGTTCTGGTGGCATCTCTTTCTCTCTCTGGTGCCAGGCTCTCAGACTCTGAAGTTCCTGGGAGTGTCTGAGACTAACAATTCCAGGCAGGAAAAGGGCAAGATTAGGAGAAAAAAAAAAAAATCAGCATCACACATCTCAGAATTCTGGAGAACCAAGTGAAAGTCTCCTGGGCCAAACATATCTGAAATGGTCTCTAAAGCAAAAGTCTTGGCCTTAGTCTCCATCCTAAGACCCTCTGGAGTTCAGAGACCTTTCCCACCCTCACAATATGAGTAACTAGAAAGCAATTAGTCTGTGTCCATTTGCCAGTGGTTCTTTAACTTCTTTCAGTGTCTCAATGCATCATAAGCTGTTAGTCTTGACAGAGGCTTTAGCGATTAGTCCAATCCCTTTAATTTGTACATTACAAATTAACAGTGGTTAATGGAAGAGCTTCTGGGATGTTTTCTCTTTGTTTTAGTAAAAAAAATCATCTTACCACTAATGTGAGAGTTACTTTGATTGCAAAACAGAAAAGAATCTTACAAACATTGTGTGTGTACACTGAGAATCTCCATCAAACCTCATCTTTCCTATGTTGATCCATTTGCAGTACCCTCCTTTGTGGCAAGGCATATGGGTGGTTGAGGGTGTAGTGAGCAGAGCAATGCATTTCTCCAGCACTGAGAACAGTCTGCTTCTGCTGGCCTGCTCTCTGCTTTTTGATCTGGCACACTCAGCGGCTCTGCCATGTTCAAGGCCAGCAGCCATCCATTTGTCTGCCAGGCTCCTTCTTGGCCTTACCCACTGGCAGTCAGAGCTAAGCTGATCTTTCTGCCTGCTGGCTGCTTATCTGGGACATATGATTTGTGGAGGAGGGCCTGCCAGAAGGGAGCCGTCCTTCTCCAAGCCCCTGCAGGTGAGGGGATTCGCACTGACATGCCACGTCGGCTCCAGAATCTCAGGCTCTTATTCTCCATTTGGAACTGCAAACACCTGTGCTTTGTAGCTAGCATTGGGCGGCGAGCAGAGAACAGGCAAGGGAACACCTGCAGAAAGTAGAAGAGGTCACTGTTCTTCTGCCCCAGTCGAGAGGAGCTGGCCGGATCCGCTACCCATATTGCCACCCTCTTCCAGGACCCTCGAGCCACCTATGCAGGCCATCTCCTGGGCTCCACTCTCCCCTCCACTCCTTTTTAGGAACCAAACCCCTGGTTTGGAGAGCCTGGTAGGTTCCCATAGCAATGGGCCTTTTAGCTGTTTCCATGGCAACCAACACCCAGACCATTTAGTTGCTAGTCAACTGACAGCTGTAAGTGAATCGGATTCAGTTTAGAATCTAGGGATAGGCTGAGGAATTCTCTTCAGAGAAAAAGACACAACCACCCAAAATGACTCAAATCCCTCAAAGACTTTCAGGCAACATCTGTGGAGATCCAGAGCCACTTTCTACTTTGGGTCACTCAACCCTGTCTCCCCACAACCCCATTCCCAACACACACACACCTTCGCCTGAGTGTCCCAGGCCTTTAAATAAGGCATACCCCAACCTCCGTTTCCTGTTCTGTCTCTTCCTTGGGAAAAACACTTGTATAATGTGACTCTCACCTTGGCCACTTTCTTACACAACTCCTTTTTCTGTGCTAATGCTTTTCTTATGTACTGTGACCCTGTCCTTGTACCAACCTATTTAAACATTGCCTTTTGGATTATCTGAAGTGAATGGCTGATCGCAGATCATTTTCTCTTAGTTGACCTCACCTATTTCAAGCCACTCTTCCTATGTCTGGAGGGTGTTCTCAGAGAACAAGCTGTTTTTATCAACATTTACAAAGCATAATCAAGATCACTCTGTTTCTTTTCTGAAAGATTTTGTGTTAAAAAAAAAAACATCACTCTGTTCCTTTTAAAAAAAGTCAACTAAGATTTAAAAACCAAACATGCAGGATTTAAAATTACTCCATGCTTGTTGCTTTTTATTAGTATGAAGATTTGAATACCAGTCTTCACATTTAACCTTCTCCCAAACTGGAGATATGAGGTGTTGGGTTCCCGTTATTTTATAAGCAGGGGTGCCCCTCATTATTATTTTAACAATTAGAATCTGGGATTTATCTGTCCTGGAATTCATGTAAGAGCTGGGTCTGAGCCTCCAAGGCCTGCTCCGTGGACTAGAAAAGCATGAGACTGTCATTGGGAAGAGGATGACCTTTTTGATATACCGCAGATTCAGTGCTTCTCAATGTTTTAATGACTCAGGGGGGCGTCTGTGAACTGTCTGTAGAAGACGACCTTTCAAACTAATCCCCCCACGGGAGCCTCACCTAGCTCTAGCTCACGGCTGCAGGCTTCACGTAGCCTTGCGATGGCTGGCAAACAGTCACAAGCTGTTGTGTTCCCCTTTTGCTCTGATGGAAGGGTATAAACTAGCCGAAATACTTTTTAATTTTGATTTCTGAAATATCTACTTATACTCTGTCTTTAGTGCATCCCCACCCTTTTCATTATCACTCCTTACAGGAGCTTTCGTGGACCTTTTAATCCTAATAGAACACCTCATCAAATTTTAATACCACAGATATAATATGTATCTGTTTATGTATTATCTGTCTATTCCTGCTTTACACATAAAAAGAATAAGATTTTTTTTGTCCCTAAGAACAAATTTTCACAAAGAATATAAGGTATAAACAATGAAACATATACAGTATTAAAACATTGTTTCAAATTTGAAGAATAAGTGGAGGAAAGAAAAATATATTTTAGAACTTAGATATGTAAATTATTTCCAAAATAGTTTAACACTTAACTAGTCAGCTGTATCAAAATCAATTCTCCCTGAAGTAGGCACTGTTCCTAGCTAGAGGCAAGTACTCATTTTGCACGCTATTGTGAGTCCTGTCTTCTTTTAACACAAGGGCAGAGGAGTATGCAGGGCAGGTAGTTGTTAGCTTCAAAGGAGCTAAATGGCATGAGAAATCTTCCGGGAATAGGGAGACAGTGGACACGTGAGAATTGAGCTTTGCCTCGTCCTTCTGAGGAGACATCATCACATCTCAGACTGAACCTTCTGATTTTCCTGCTATTTCTAGACAAAGAACAATGTCTGTTTCCTAGAGTGACAGTTAACATTTAGAGAGTATATACTATAGCCAGGGTCATTCTAAGTGTTTTACATGCCTCATCTCATTTAGTCTTCACAGCCCTATTATTATTAGTACTATTTAACAGATAAAGAAACTGACACACAGAGTGATGAAGTGATTTCAAGATCACACTAGTAGTCCTGTTAATTGGTGGTACCAGGATTCAACCATAGGCAGTCTGAAGCCAGAGACCCGCACAACAGTTAACGGCCTCAGGAATTCACACAATTCTGATACATCTAGAGTCTGGTATGGGAGACAGGGTGGACTGTTGCTCTAGACTCAATGTGACAGGATACACAAGAGATCTTAGGTAAAAAGTACACTGGTTGACTGGCTCCTGGCATTAACTAGGAAAGCTTGGCTGTTGATAACTGTATTCCTGATCCATCACTGTCCCCTGGTGGTTTTCCTGGGAAACTCACAGGCCAAAGAAATCCAAGGGTCTAGTGAAATTAGTGGGATGAAAAGAATTGGATCAAATCAATTACTTGCTCACAAGCACTTTGTATGAATGTTCCCTCCTTTTGCCCTAACAATGGATGACCTAAGGTCCATGTTATTCAACTCAATTGTGAATGGGGTTGTAATCCCTGTGCCACCTAAGAGCTGACTGCTAGTATACTGACTCAAAATAGGTGGCAAAATATATGATCATGATTATACTTGTACTTTAAGAGTAGGAAACGCCAAGATTTAATTAATTTCGCCACTACTTGCTACAACTTCACATTTCATTTTTAAGTTTCTAGGCTTTCTTCACGGCAGAGGGTTCCCAAAAGATCACCATGCTTCATCTTAACCTGTAATCCCTAACCCCTACCTGCCCTCCCCACCAAATTCAGTTCCTTCAACCTTCAACTAGGTGATTTCTACTTTCACTGCTTCTTTCAAACATGCTTGGTGGTATAAGATTGTGTCAAACAAAGCAAAACAAGGCCATTTTATATAAAATAGATATGGTCTTACTGGACAAAAAGGAGGAAAAAGAGTTTCTGAAAAAGTCATGTCTTCAGCGCACTCTGGGACCATGGAACTGGGGGTCTGCCTGCCATGGTCTTAGCATAACGTACTCTGAAAGGAGCAGGAGGAGACCACAGCCCACATGCAGAAGACAAGACAAACGAGTTTTTATTTATTCAAGGGTACATTTCCAGGTGTAGAAAGAGGCCACAAGTTAATGTTGCTAAAAAAAAATTAAACATCTGCTAACCAAGTCTGCATTTAATGAAAACCACCTAAGACAGAAAAAGAGACATGAGACAACCACTGAGAACCAGCCACCCAGAGCTGAGTTTCTGCCACAGAGCGCCTCCTCTTCAACGAATCACTGGATACCATTGGAGAGCAAGTCACTGTTGTTGAAGCAGCAGAGCTGGAGGTGCTGTCAAGAGTCAGCAGACTCGTTGGCCAGATGCACCGAACTCAATGAGGCACTTAGAGATGAGAAACCTGTGAATGTAATGTCCCAGCTCAGTGGAAGTGGTTTGGAACCTTTCGTCCACTGTGAGGGCAATAACCCTAGGGCAAGTTATCAGACATTCCTAAGCAACCTCCTTCAGGTCCTGTCTGGCTGGACCTTCCTTATTCCAACAGAAAAAAAAACCAATGAAGACAGTTAAATCAGTCCCTACAGTTTCACTCTCTCTTCTTTCCTTCGACCTTTTTTTTACAAAGGATATTACAAAGGCAACAGTTCTGAGCTCTCAGGAAATAGGTCCTTAGATGCTTTTAGAGGTTGAGAGGCATAACACAGCAGTCTTGAAATTCCTTTTATCTTATGGCACTGATTTAGTTTCAGTCTGATTTCTCCTCCACTTCTTTCTTCCCTCCACCCATGCCCTCTCACCCCCAGATAGACTTACGATCTGTACTGGGATTTCCCAGCAGAAGAGACTTTGGTTTTTGTCATCCTGAAGTTGCCACTCCACCACCAATTTTATCTGGAGAAAGAGAAAAATAACCGAGAAAAATGAAATAGGACCTGACCTCTATCCATAATTGGCTTAACTATGAATCCTGGAGGTACAGTAGCAAACTTCCTAACTCCTCATACTTTTTTCTTTTTTTATTATACTTTAAGTTCTAGGGTACTTGTGCACAATATGCAGGTTACATATATATACATGTGCCATGTTGGTGTGCTGCACCCATTAACTCATCATTTACATTAGGTATATCTCCTAATGCTATCCCTTCCCCCACTCCCTCCCCACAATAGGACCCGGTGTGTGATGCTCCCCTTCTTGTGTCCAAGTGATCTCATTGTTCAATTCCCACCTATGAATGAGAACATGCGGTATTTGGTTTTCTGTTCTTGCGATATGCTGAGAATGATGGTTTCCAGCTGCATCCATGTCCCTACAAAGGACTCGAACTCGTCCTTTTCTACTTTTTTTCTTAAATCACAAGGGCTGCTTAGCATGTGGGCCCAGTTTATGGCCTTAAGAGAGTGAACTAAGTTATACTTGTGATTTGATGCTAGCAGCACCACATACTAACTTGGTTAACTTATCAAATGTAATTTCTAAAGCATTCTTTTCTCTCTTAGATCAATGGCACATAAATTAAGTGATATGGTTTGGTTATTTGTCCCTTTGAAATTTCATGTTGAAATGTGATCTCCAATGTTGGAGGTGGGTCTAGTGGAGGTATTGGATCATGGAGGAAGATCTCTCATGAATGGCTTAGCACCATCCCCTTGGTGATGAGTGAGTTCTCACTGACTTCACACGAGATCTGGCTGTTTAAAAGAGTCTGGGACCTCCCCCTTCTCTTTCTTGCTCCTGTGCTGCCCATGTGACACGCTGGCTCCCCTTTGCCTTCTGTCATAACAGTAAGCTTCCTGAAGCCTCATCAGAAGCAGGTGCTGGCACTATGCTTCATGTACAGCTTGCCGAACAGTGAGCTGATCAAACCTCTTTTCAAGTTACCCAGTCTTAGGTATTCCTTTATAACAATGCAAATGGGCTAACACATGAAGGCTTACATGAATAATTTCACATTTAAGCAATTTCTCATGTATTTGGCAATCTGATCCAGCTTTTTCTCAATGTAACCATGAAGAGCAGAGAGTAAAAAAAAATTTAGATGCTTAGGTATAAGAAAACATTCTTGTTAGCTAGAAATGGAAATGTCAAAGCGCAAAGGATGGCCCAGAGAAGTTTGTAGCTGTATGAATAATTTCAAGGATGACAACCTTTTGTAGCAATATACTTTCAGTTAACGCCCTTAATCTGCTTTCTAATAATGCACTTCATCAGAAATCCCTGCCTTGACTTGTTACACTCGTATCATGTGAGCAGTCCCTTCCAATTCTTAATAACTCACTGACACTTTGCAGGTCCTTTCTTATATGGACATTGGCTTATTTGTCACTTACTACCTCTCTTTTGTACTCTAATGTTTCTTTGCAATGGAACATGTGAGTGGCAATGATACTTAGGTTCTTGAAACTTGCTTTGTGAGTTTTTCCAGACTTGTATACATTAACTACTGCTTCATTTAGTGCTTAAACAGTTTGAGCTATTTTTCAAATTAAATGTAACTCATTTAACAGACAATAACTACCATATATTAAGTACCTACTATGAATCAGGCTCTGACTAGTCACTGCATATGTAACTGAGGTTCAGACATGCCCATGGTTATATGGATACTCTGCAAATTCATCTACTAATCTGTCCCTGACCTCTAAGGTCTCCAACAGCCCTTAAGCACAGACACCCTATATTTGAGTCTCTTTAGAATGTTCTTTAATTATTTACCTTTCCTAGAAAATAAATGGCCAGATATTGCTCCTGAGTTCTACTTGATTTCCTTTCAAGAAATGCGGCTCTTTTTCTTCATGGACAAAGGCCATCCCTCCATTTCCTCCATTCTTATCAAGATACAGATCTTTAATGCAGGTCCACTGCAGCAGGATCTACCTTACGAGTGCTTGGTAGAAAAAGAGGTAGATGCAGCAGGGATGGGTCGGAGGTGAAGGAGGGGATTGGAGGGGAGAAAGGAGGGTGGAAAAAGCTACTTCTCTGCCATGAAGCTAACAAACTACTACTCTCTTGTTTTGTTAAGAGATTAATGGAGAAAGCAGGATTTTCTCATGACAATGTTAAGATAACTTGGATCTTTAACTATTTGGCACCTGGCTAAAATCTTTTAATATTGCATAGGCTTTGGAGTTATAGGACCCAGCTAGAAACCTGGGCTGTACTACTTCTTAGTGGAGGAACTCTGTTCATATTGCATAACTTCAGAAGCTCAAATTTCTTCAGCTGTAAAATAGAGATAAGATCACCTCTACATAGGATGGTCATGAGAATCAAGTGAAATATTGTATATAAAAATGGCATCAGCTGTTGCTGTGCGGAGCTGAAGCAGGAGCCACAGCTGGGAGCAGGGAGGAGGGGGTGGAGGAGGCACCCGACCAGGGCAGTTGTCAGTATTTAAACAGATCACATCATGGGTGAGTACAAGTTAGTGGTCCTTGGTTCAGGAGGTGTTGGGAAGTCTGCTCTGATGTTTCAGTTTGTTCAGGGAATTTTTGTTGAAAAATATGACCCAATGATAGAAGATTCCTACAGAAAGCAAGTTGAAGTCGATTGCCAACAGTGTATGCTTAAAATCCTAGATACTGCAGGGATAGGGCAATTTACAGCAATGAGGGATTTGTATATGAAGAATGGCCAAGGTTTTGCACTAGTATATTCAGTCCACGTTTGACTTACAGGACCTGAGGGAACAGATTTTACTGGTTAAGGACACAGAAGATGTTCCAATGATTTTGCTTGGCAATAAATGTGATCTGGAAGATGAGTGAGTAGTTGGCAAAGAACAGGGACAGAACTGAGCATGACAGTGATGGAACTGTACCATTTTAGAATATTCTGCAAAGTCAAAGGTCAATGTTAATGAAATACTTTATGACCTGGTCAGACAGATAAATAGAAAAACACCATTGGAAAAGAAAAGGCCTAAAAAGAAATCATGCCTGCTGCTCTAGGCCCATAGTCAGCAGCAGCTCTTAGCTAGGTTACAAGAATGAAGAACTATTGCCTAATTGGAAAGTGCCAGCATTCCAGACTTCAAAAAATAAATCTGAAGAGGCTTCTCCTGTTTTATACATTATGTGAAGAATTTAGATCTTATATTGGTTTGCACAAGTTCCCTGGAGAAAAAAAATTGCTCTGTGTATATCTCTTGGAAAATAAGACATAACAGATGTGAAAATATACTTGATTCCAATATGATCATACAAAAGACCATGGATGCATTTCAAATGTTAGATATTGCTACTATAATCAAATGATTTCATATTGACTTTTTATCATGATTCCTCCCTATCAAGCACTAAAAAGTGGAACTATCATACTTTGTAATGATACTGATTATGAAATGTCCCTTTTACCTCATTGCAGTAGATAACTTTTTTGAGTCATTGACTTCATTTTATATTTTAAAAATTATGGAATATCCTCTGTCATTATATTCTAATTAAAATTGTACATAATGCTTTGGCAAAAATGGGTCTTTTATAGGAAAAACACTGGGATAACTGATTTCTATGGCTTTCAAAGCTAAAATATACAATGTACTAAACCAACTTTAATACTGCTTCTTGTGCTTTACTGTCAGATTAAATTACAGCTTTTATGTATGATTAAATTTTAGTACATTAAAAAACAAATGGCATCATTAGGTCCAGACTAACCATCAGGTCATAGTGAAAGAATGAAGAGACACAGAGAAAAAGATTTGCCCTACCTCCTGACGCCTAACACTCCCACCTATCTCCTTTCCCTTCTTCATCATAGAGATAAAGGGCCCTTTACCCCCATCTCTGCTGCTTGCCTGCTGCCCTCAGAACTCTAATCCAGTCCCAAGGCCTCCCATGTCCTCAACAATGGTATCACTTACAGAGGGATATTCGCTTTTCACTGGTAGTTTATTCAGGTAGCTATAGGTCTTGTCTTTTTGGATGGGACAGTTAATTCCACTTTTACAACCATCAGGCTCAGGAATGGGAAAGGGAACTGGGACGCCCATCAGGATGCCATGCACCACGGCCTTGCTGCTTTTAGACTGAATATCTAAGAGGAAAAAAGAGAATCAGATGGCGAAGAAAACAACCTATTTTCAAACTCTAAATCAAAAATTCAGAAATAATCCCAAGTGACAGCATTCCTAGGGTCTATTTCTCTTGGCAGTGGTGCTTGGTACCAGCACAGTGCAAGCATTCACTCCAAACGTAATTATGCAAAAAAAAAAAGCAATCAGCAGAAGTTTTCTTTGCTCTAACCTCGCTCTTCATGGCCCTTCATAGTTTCTTAGGAGAATCAGAAATACCTAGATAAACAACCTTATCTAATGAGGCAACTGATTTTTGGCAGTAAACTTTCTGTTTGTTATGTATATCAGCTTCTGTCCAAGTATATTGTGTGTCTTAAATGTCATGATCTGTAACAACAGTGAAAGAGGTAACCCTTTAGTGGGGTAAGATTAGGCTGGATCACGGTAGCTCACACCTGTAATCCCAGCACTTTGGGAGGCTGAGGCGGGTGGATCATCTGAGGACAGGAGTTTGAGACCAGCCTGGCCAACATGGAGAAACCCTGTCTCTACTAAAAATACAAAAATTAGCTGGGTGTGGTGGCGCACACCTGTCATCCCAGCTACTCAGGAGGCCGAGGCAGGAGAATCGCTTGAGCCCAGGAGGCGGAGGTTGCATTGCGCCAAGATCGCACCACTGCACTCCAGCCTGGGTGACAGAGCAAGACTCTGTCTAAAAAAAAAAAAAAGAGGAAAGAAATTGGGTAAGATTAGAAAGACATGCATTTCTTGATAAACTTTACCCTCCACATCACAAGCTAGCCAGGAGGAATAAAGTTATTACAAAATTATGGCAATCAGACTTATGAGTTATTAGGGTATTTTGGAGACCCAGAAAATTGGTTCTGTTTCTTTCTGTCTGGGTTGGGGATGACTTGTTCAGAAGGCTTTTTTTTTAGGTTTGAAGCAATAGAGAGGCCAGGGTATAGTCCAGAGAGGAAACAGGGAGCTAGTACTTAGAGCTGTCTTTAGGCTTATGAACAAAAGATGACAGGAACTTTGAGGTTTCTTATTAGACTGTCTAGTCTAGTTTCACAGGATAGAAAACGAGGAAGGAATTCAAGGAACATGCCCTGCTTAGCAATAAAAGATTTTAATTTGTCTAGATTCTTAAAAATCTCAATGTGATGTGGTACAAGAAAGCAACAAGTTCCAATGATATTTCTTGAATACTATTGGAGAAGAAAGCTCAGATTTCTTGGCTGTTTCTTGGGTTCCCAGTGGGTTCCCTAAATCTTAAGGAGGCTGTTAAGTATTAGTTGCACCTAGGCCGGGTGCGGTGGCTCAAGCCTGTAATCCCAGCACTTTGGGAGGCCCAGACGGGCGGATCACGAGGTCAGGAGATCGAGACCATCCTGAGCTACACGGTGAAACCCCGTCTCTACTAAAAAAATACAAAAACTAGCCGGGCGAGATGGCGGGCGCCTGTAGTCCCAGCTACTCGGGAGACTGAGGCAGGAGAATGGCGTAAACCCGGGAGGCGGAGCTTGCAGTGAGCCGAGATCGCGCCACTGCACTCCAGCCTGGGCGACAGAGCTAGACTCCGTCTCCAAAAAAATAAAAATAAAATAAAATAAAATAAAAAAATAAAAAAATAGTTGCACCTTTATTTTCAGGTGGGATATGGACTTAATAGCTGAAAGGCATTACTGCTTAAAATAACACTTTGGAGGAGTTTCAAAGCTTGAAGAATTGGGGTCCATACTAATACTCTGCAGTCTGTAGCTAAACACAGCTGACATTCCCATCAAAGCCTGCGATGCAATATGGGCCAAGACAGGACAGAGAAAAGCCAAGCTGTCTTCTCTAACCTGTGAACACACGGACATCTCCCTGTTTGCTTAAAGGGAGTCTAGGAGCCATGGACCTTGCATGAGAAGGGTGTCCAAGGGCACAGTGAACCCTAGCTTTGCACAAGGTGCAAAAGGAGTCATAAAATTCATGACTGCCAATTCCCTCCCTCCATCCCCATGCTCATTCCAACACCTGATATTTACGTTATGCTTTAACATGAATTTGAGGTAAGAGCCACTTTTACGCACTGCTGGTGAAGGTGACATTGACGCTGTAAGACTGTCCTTTGCTCAGTTGGCAGGGCTGGGTGGGGCATGGGCTCACATTCACTTCCTTTATAACTCCATCCACAGAACCTGCAAAAGAAAAATGAATTGGAATAGGAGAAGAGGAGAAAGAAGCCAGTTAGGCTGCCCACCACCTAATGGGAAGGTGCTCTGCTCTCCCATTTAGGGTCAACTCATTCTCCTCAGACTGTTTCCCAGGATGGAATCTTTAAGAATAATGCCCAGTTAGAAGTCAGAATCTTGATTCACCTTGCAGATAAAATCATAGCCTCTAATTCAGATGATAAGAAGCTAGTTGGTTTTTTGACCAAGAGAAAGTTAATATTTGTCAAACTAAATAATATCAAGACCATATCCATAAATGATCATAGTAAAGGGATTAAACTTCAATCAGAGAAATTCCAAACGTTCCTAGAGTCTTGTCTTGCATTCTTAATGCACAGTTTAAACTTAAACCTTGAAGACGTTTCCTTCAACCTTCCTTTGGATTAAATATTCCTTTGGATTAAATATTCCTATTTTCCCTTTCTTTTTCTAGCATATAGATTAGCAAGTACATTTGATGAAAGTTGTTCACTACAGGAAAAACTGCATTTTTTTCTCTTTTTTGAGATGGAGTCTTGCTCTGTCACTGGACTGGAGTGCAATGGCACAATCTCAGCTCACTGTACCCTCTGCCCCCCGGGTTCAAGCCATTCCCTGCCTCCTCCTGGGAAGCTGGGACTACAGGTATGTGCCACCAGGCCTGGATAATTTTTTGTATTTTAGTAGAGACGGGGTTTCACCATGTTGGCCAGGATGGTCTTGATCTCCTGACCTTGTGATAAGCCTGCCTTGGCCTCCCAAAGTGCTGGGATTACAGGTGTGAGCCACTGTGCTCTGCCTGTTTTTTTTTTTTTTTTTTTTGGTTTGTTTTGTTCTTTTGTTCTTTTTTTGAGACAGGGTCTCACTCTGTCACGCAGGCTGGATGCAATGGTGCAATGGCACGATCTCAGCTCACTGCAGCCTCAACCTTCCCAGGCTCAAGTGATCCTCCTACCTCATCCTCCTGAGTAGCTGGAACAATAGGCATGCACCACCACACCTGGCTAATTTTCGTGTTTTGTAGAGACAGGGTTTCACCATGTTGCCCAGGCTGGTCTCAAACTCCTGGGCTCAAGCAATTTGCCCACTTTGGCCTCCCAAAGTCCTGGGATTACAGGCATGAGCCACCGCACACAGCCAAAATGGTACTTTATGCAGAAACAGCTAGAAAGCAAAGGTACAGCCTGAAACTCCAAGGAGGAAGATCAGAAATGAATTACACCATCTTTCTACCCCAAGTTCTACATGAACAAACACTGATTGAGGAAGTCTGTTATTACTGCTTGGAAAGTCTGCCAGATCCCAGAACAGACTGAACCTTTCTTGAATCTGGTTTAAAGAGTTTTTAGTTCCTGAATCATTCATTTTTGGATCCTATGGAAATTGTACCTTGAGTAGCAAGGATGAAGGAAAGCAAAGGCATCTAAAGAAAACATCTCACAACAATGGGATTTATCATCCTTGTTTTAGGGGTTAGAAAACAGAAGAGCAAAGATTACCGAGACTTGTCCAAGGTCACATTGCCTGGAAGGGGCAGATCCAAGACTCAATGGGTGGACCTGACTTGGAAGCCCTTGTCACCCGAACCTGAAGGAAGCTTTAAATATGTAGCCATGGTGATGAATGGAAGGACACCCCAAGGAAATTCGCATCTGATAACTACTTGAGGACTCTGGATGAAGGTCCAGCTCAAACTCAACTTTTCAGGTTTCTTAATTCAGCATCACCTCTTTGCCCCTCACCATGATTCTCTTTCTATCGTAGAGGTTCAACCCCTATATCCTCTGTGATTTTCAGTGATGAAGTACCTTCTCTCCACATTTTGTACCCTTTCTCCCAAACTCCTGGTAAATCCTTTGCCCAGTATTTTGTCTTCTTGGAATCCGTTCATTCTTTCACCCCAACTTGACTTCCTAGAGAAACAAGCAGCACTTTTAAAGGTATAGGTAAAACTATGAAAAGTATCAGAATATCAGTCTTGACTTTTAAAATTAGGCTAATTCAAGGCTGGGCATGGTGGCTCATGCCTGTAATACCAGCACTTTGGGAGGCCAAGGCAGGAGGATCACAAGGTTAGGAGTTCGAGACCAGCCTGACCAACATAGTGAAACCTCGTCTCTAATAAAAATACAAAAATTAACCAGGTGTGGTGGTGTGCGCCTGTAGTCCCAGCTACTCAGGAGGCTGAGGCAGGAGAATGGCTTGAACCTGGGAGGCGGAGGTTGCAGTGAGCCGAGATTGCGCCACTGCACTCCAGCCTGGGCGACAGAGCAAGACTCCGTCTCAAAAAATAAAATAAAATAAGACTGATTCCAGAAGCCTACTCACTTCCAAGTAAGCGGACTATGGAATTTAAGAGGAACTACTACTTAACACTGAACAGAGGAATGACCCTAAACAGAAGAACCACCTACCATCTCTGAACTAGGAATGACCCTTGAGAGAGGAACCACCTCCCACTTCTGAATTGGGAACTGTACCATTTTCACTGCACTTCTGCAGTTTCTTCAATGATTTAGTCCTGTTCTTTAAGGCCCACTTATGAGTCATGAAATATTTTGGCTCCAAAAACAACATGAAGTACCTTAAATCTTGACTAAGGTTGTTAAGATCTGGATTTTTTCCAAGAATCAAGGGGATGAAGAGCAGTACAGAGGTTAAGGTCTTTATAGTTTCAATACAAGCTTAGGTACAAGTTAAACTTAACTCCAAATAGCACTGACTCACACAGCCAAGATGGCAGAAGTGCCAGCTGCATTAAAGAAGAATACTGCTACCTGAGTCTGGGTTTCATTTCCTCTGAAATATTAACTTGGCCTAGGTCTATATAGCTGCTGGGAATGATACACTTGCAAATACTGCATATGTTGAAAACATAAGGGTGAGACGTAAGAAGGTACTAGAAAGAGTCAGAAATAGGATTTATCCCTGGGAATCCTCAAAACAAATAGAAGTTTTTCAAAATTAAAAAAAAGAAATAGGATTCATCTGACTTGCCCACGTTGTTTCTAAGTAGTTTCAAAAACTGATTTTAAGCACACATCTGCAATCTACAGATATATACTTGATTTTGGGAACCTGTGTTCTTAAAATAAGAGTGTATGTGTGTGTGTGCGTGTGTATTTTAATCTCAGTCTAACCAAGGACAAAAGTACTTGTATACAATAAATGCTTGACCAAAAAATGTTTAAATAAAGTCTTTAAAAATCGCATTTCCTTCTGCCCCAGAGACTTGGCAGTTGAATGGGAGGGAATGCAAGTGAACTGCCTGGTAATGGTGCCTGTAACAGGGTAAGTTAAGTCCTGCCATTCAGCCATCATTGCTGAGAGGCAGACTCTGATGCCTGGGTTTGAAATCTCACTAGCTCTGCTACTTACTGTATAGCCTCAAGGCAAGATACTTAACCTCTCTAGGGATAATAGAGTAGTTGAGCTAACACAAATACAGATCTTAGGTAAGTGTTTGGAACATAGTGACACATATATTTACTATTATTATCATATCTGGATTTAGTTCATGAGTTTAATTTAGAATAGCTGCTCCTGGGTAGGTTAGCAAGTTCCCTTCTGACACAAAAGCTGGGCCTCTCACGTCAAATATACTTCGTGGATAGAAATTATGTTTCTAGCCAATAGGATGGACTCTTTCTGTCTCAAAAGTAGAATTCATGAAGACAGAGGCAAACTGCAGGTTGAGAGTACATTATCTGCTATGCAGTCAGTCACCAGATTAGCTCAATACTATAAAAGCATGATATGAACTGAGAAATCTAAGTAGATGTTCTTTGCTGCCTGTACCTGCCCTTGGGTGGAACAGTGTCTTTAACTCTATCATCACATTGACCAACACTGCTCCAGTTAGGTTGGTAAATAGTACCTTGCAGTCCTTTACCTCTCAACTTGCTTCTCCATCATAGCAAAGTTCTCAAACTGCACACATTATTAAGCATCCGAAGCAGTTTGAGAAGCACTCACTTCCACTCCAACCCATTTTCGGTGAATGGGGGAAAAAAAATCCTGAACTTCAATCAACACTCTATTGAAAATCAATGTTGGCCGGGTACGGTGGCTCAAGCCTGTAATCCCAGCACTTTGGGAGGCCGAGACGGGCGGATCATGAGGTCAGGAGATCGAGACCATCCTGACTAACACGGTGAAACTCCGCCTCTACTAAAAAATACAAAAAACTAGCTGGGCGAGTTGGCGGGCGCCTGTAGTCCCAGCTACTCGGGAGGCTGAGGCAGGAGAATGGCGCAAACCCAGGAGGCGGAGCTTGCAGTGAGCTGAGTCCGGCTACTGCACTCCAGCCTGGGCCACAGAGCGAGACTCCGTCTCAAAGAAAAAAAAAAAAAAAAAGAAAATCAATGTTAATGTTACAACTTTCAATGTCCAGCTTCCACCTGCTTCTTTCAAGGCTGAGTCACATAATCTAGTAGGAAGTAAGTAAAGGGTAGTACTTATAGCTCTTTCATCCAGTTTTCTGATGATAAGAGGTTCTCAGACTTCCAGTGTCAATAGAAGAAACTCCTCAGTTCTAACCAGCAAACATTACAAAACCAGTTTGCTTGGCCCCCTTTCTCACTTGAGGAAATTCCACGCCAGGCAAGGTGGGTGTAGAGTGGAACACAAACCTTTTGATGTGGGCACTGAAGTCTTTATATCATATTTCCCAATTCAAAAGTAAATTAAAAATCTGTAACTGAAACCCTTCTTCCCTTTAAAAACTTCCCATAGGTGTACTCCTGAAGGGGTGGCCTGCCCCTCCACACCCGAGAGACTTGAAAAAAGAAATGAGACACGGAGGTCAGCAGTGAGACACGTGAATAAAGATCTCTGTGACATAAGTTTAAGGAAAAGTGCTGTGCCTTGATATGCATATGCAAACATCTCCATAAACCTCTTTAGTGCATAAAGAGCAGCATTGCGCTAGCAAGTCCCACCTTTCGCCCTAAGGCGGTTTTCTCCTTTCTCAGTAAACAGAACATACACCGAGATGTTCTCAGTAAACAGAACATACACGAGTTTTACACCGAGATGTTCCATTGCCCAGGGACAGGCAGGAGACAGATGCTTTTCTCTATTTCAACTGCCAAGAGGCCTTCTTTCCTCTTGTACTAGTCCTCCTCAGCACAGACCCTTCATGGGTGTCAGGCTAGGGGACAATCAGGTCTTTCCCTTCCCATAAGGCTATACATATACAATAGCCATAAGGCTATACAATCAGGTCTCTCCCTTCCCATAAGGCTATATTTCAGACTATCACATGGGGAGAAACCTTGGACAATACCTAGCTTTCCTAGGCAGAGGTCCCTGTGACCTTTGACAGTGTATGTGTCCCTGGGTACTTGAGATTAAGAGAATGGTGATGACTTTTAACCAGCAAGCTGCCTTCAGGCACCTTTTTAACAAACCACACCCTGCACAGCCCAAAATTCTTTAAACCTTGAGTCACCACAGCACATGTCTCTTGCAAGGACAAGGTTGGGGGTAGGGTCACAGATTAACAGCATCTCAAATACAGAACAAGATGGAGTCTCTTATGTCTACTTCTTTCTGTATAGACACAGTAACAGTCTGATATCTTTCTTTTCCCCACATACTCCTGCTTTTTCAAATGAGTAGAAGAATTTCTGGATTTATTTCCCTTCTTTCTTTGGAAACCCGAAGTGGCTCACAAAAACCCACTGTTTCCTACCACTTGCTGGGTGTGAGATCTTGGGCAAGTTACTCTATGTGCTTAACTTTCCTCATCTGTAAGACAGCTTGTGAGGATGGAATGAGTTATTTTATTTTATTTTACTGAGACAGAGTCTCGCTCTGTCGCCAGGCTGGAGTGCAGTGGCATGATCTTGGCTCACTGTAACCTCCACCTCCCGGGTTCAAGCGATTCTCCTGCCTCAGCCTCCTGAGTAGCTGGGACTACAGGTGCACGCTACCACACCCAGCTAATTTTTGTATTTTTAGTAGAGATGGGGTTTCACCATGTGGGCCAGGATGGTCTTGATCTCTTGACCTCATGATCCGTCCGCCTCGGCCTCCCAAAGTGCTGGGATTACAGGCGTGAGCCACCATGCCTGGCTGGAATGAATTATTAAAATTAATAGTGTCTTCATCCAAACGCTGGCTACTAAGTTTAATGGAGGGAAAGGCAATAATTTGAAGCAATAATAGCTTTCAAGTGCCAGTCTCCTAAATCAATGGAATAGCATTTAAGTGTTAATCAGCCAGCAGTTTATTCCTTAATCAATCCTGTCCCCTAATCCTCAACTTTGCTTTTGTCAACATGAATTTTTATGACATAGGGGAAAAAGTATTCCATCTATGTTTTCAACACATTTCATTGAGCAGTTACTATTACCTGGGCACTGGATATAAAGCAGCATACTTATGAAACCACCTTTGCAAAAATCCTTAGGCAATTACGTCAGTGAAAGAGATGAGAACTCACCTATCCCATCTTCCTTCTAACCTCTAAACTGTCTTTGTTCATTCCTGGGTGTAGACTGAACTAGTCTTGGAGAGGAATTTATGGTTTAAACTCCGAAACGAAATGGATAATAGCCCTTTCCTGAGAAATCCCTTCTTGCCTGGGGAGTAGTCTGCCTTCGTAGGACTAACAAATCAGCTACGAGTTTAGATATCACAGTTTAGGGGCCACGCAGCCTCTGGCTGCAAGAGTCTGAACCTCCCCAAATTGCTCATGGTAATATCACTATTGTAAAACCTAAGGTCAGTGCTTGAGATATTCTGCAGATCCTGCATTCCGATGCACCAAATGACACCACCCAGAGGTCAGCAAGAAGAACTCACTTGACCCCCTATGATTTTATCTTCAATCTGACCAATCAGCACTCCCCACTTTCCGAGCCCATACCAGCCAAATTATCCTTAAAACTCTGATCCCCGAATGCTCGGGGAGACTGATTTGAGTAACAATAAAACTCCGGTCTCCTGCACAGGCCGCTCTGTGTGAAATACTCTTTTCGCCATTGCAAATCCCATCTTGATAAATCCGCTCTGTCCAGGCAGTGGGCAAGGTGAACCCACTGGGCGGTTACACTTAACCCTAGTTCCCCATTCTGCTGCGTGACTTTAGGTAGGCTACCCAACATCCCTGGAATTCAATGATTGATTACACGATCTCCGTGCTTCCTTTTCACTCACAGATCTTACAAAATCAGTTTCATGCCTCTTTCATTGACAGCTGTATCCCTCTACCTCCACCTCTGAACAAATTTGCTCGAGTTCTGTTCCGACAATTCTATAGACTCGACTCAATGAAGGCACTCAGAATTTCCACCACCTGTTGTATTTTCCAACAAAGATTGCAACCACAGCGGCGAGAGGGAGTTATGTGCCACAAGCTGTGGTTAAAGACACAGTGAGATTTATACAAGAAAAAACTGATTAAGAATCACAAGATTCCAAAGCCCAAAGGAAGTCCTATTTGTAACAATAAATGATGAAAAAGGGGAATTGACTTTTGACTTGTCAGCAAAAAGGAAATTAAAAGAAAAGCAAAGGGAGCTGGAAGGGGGAGGGCGGGATTCCAAGATACAAAGCATAAATAAAAAGAAGTTCTGTGCTCCACCCCTCCACCAGCGCTGGATATAGCCCTTCTATTGTCAGCCCTACAAACTTTAGGAAACTTCAGCAAAAGGCCCACCTCCTGGAGTTCCCAGGAACCCCAAAACACGCGTTCTAAGAAAAAGACAAAGTTGTGTGCGATCGGGTTTCCTGGAGGCCGGCGCCTTCTCCCCGACCCAGCCCACTCCATTTAGGGTCCAAGGCTCAGCCTGGCCGCCCGAGGGATCCGCCCAGCCCAGCCCCGGGGGTCTCAGCGCGGGGATCCGGCGGGGGCTTCCGCAGAGGGCGCGGGAACCTTGGGCGGGCCTGGGGCTCACCGCAGTCCTTGAACTGCACGGGTTCGGCCTGGGCGGCGGTGCTGAGCGCCAGGAGCAGGAATGTAGCGGCCAGGAAACGCATCGCGGATAACGAAGTTCCAAGCTCGGGAAAGAAGCGGCGGCCGCCCGCGGTCACAAGACAAACCTGTGGGGGCGGGCCCGGGGAGGAGCCCAGTCAGGCGACCTGTCACCACTAACCACGGCCGAGGCCCGCCCGCGCCCCGCC
>NW_012116265.1:19472680-19488127 GCF_000951035.1 Colobus angolensis palliatus | reverse complement strand
GCCAGCTCCGCCCTCTCGGGCCCAGAAGCCTGCAGTCTCCGCCCATGCCGTCCCCTCAGAGGCCTGACCCGCCCAGACCCACCTCCGCCCCGCCCCACCTTACTCCTCCTCGCCCCGTTCCTTCCTTTTAGAGCACCTCCCCGGCTTCATGGGTGCGTCCCCGCGGCTGCCGTCGGGAGCATTTCTAGCCAATCAGGCACCTTCTCCTCCCGCACTACCCAATAGGCATGTTGGGGGCGGGGCCTCCGTGAGAGCCCGGCCTCCTGTTCGTTCTCCCCGCCTCCCGAGGCTCCGGGTGAGAAACGGGGGAGACGCGCGGGGCGGAGCTTGTGGAGGAAGATGGCTGCCGCCCGGGGGTTATCCCTAACGGCTGCGACGCAGAGAGCGGTCACTCCCTGGCCGAGGGGCAGGTATCAAGACTAGAAAGGCACCTGGAAAGGGTGTTTGGTTCTGCGCCTCTAGGACAAATGGGAAACTAAGGCCTGTGGGGGAGGTGAGGGTTTGGTGGGAGGCCGTCCAGGTGGGGGTCACCAGGTTTAGCGTGAGGCGCTCCAGGTCAAGGGTTGCCAGGTGCCCCTTCTGCCCCCGGGCTTATCCTCCCTTGCGCGCAGGCTCCTCGCGGCCTCCCTGGGACTCCAGGCGCGTCGGGAAGCGTCGTCCTCCAGCCCCGAGGCCGGCGAAGGGCGGATCCGCCTCACGGACAGCTGCGTCCAGGTAGGGGGCCGGACGCGGGGCGGCGGTACCCAGGCGATTGGCGGGAGCAGCGGGAACTGCTCTTCACTCAGCCCTTTAACTCCCGTTGCGCGCTATTCCTGACCCCCCTTCCTGCATTTCAGAGGCTTCTGGAAATCACCGAGGGGTCAGAGTTCCTCAGGCTGCAGGTGGAGGGAGGTGGATGCTCCGGATTCCAATACAAATTTTCACTGGATACAGTTATCAACCCCGACGACAGGCAAGGAGGAAGGGATGGGTTCCCAAAGGAGGTACAGGAAGGACAAAAGTGTGTACAGTTTAAGGTGCACTTTTATTCCAAATTTAAAGGGTTTACTTGGGATGGTTAACACCGCCCGTCTGACAGTGAGGATGCCGTGAAGGTTTGTTGTCCTGAATCAAAATAACTAAGTTATAGGAGCAAAATTGGCCTGCCCAGGTCCATTGGGTAGTCGGTAGAAAGGCCGGATTAGATTCCAGGCTTAAGTCCCTAAACTTTTCGCAGTATTTATTCCATTGAATCATTTTTGCCTCAAAGAAAATCAGCACGTGTTAAAGGTAATCGGGAAGCTCCCTCTGTACTTTAAAAAACAGACGGTGTGCACCTCTGGGCTCAGGGGGTGCCTTTTTTGTGTTTGTGATACTCGTTAATGCTTTCCTCCTGTCTTTTCAGGGTATTTGAACAGGGTGGGGCAAGAGTGGTGGTTGACTCTGATAGCTTGGCCTTCGTGAAAGGGGCCCAGGTGGACTTCAGCCAAGAACTGATCCGAAGCTCATTTCAAGTGTTGAACAATCCTCAAGCACAGCAAGGCTGCTCCTGTGGGTCTTCCTTCTCTATCAAACTTTGATGCGATGACTGGTGACTCTGAGATTGTCACCAGTTGTACCAATTTGAAGAACCTGGAATTAGAAGAATTCTAGAGGTTTCCTTCTAATCATGTCCCTCTCAATGTTATTTCCCACAGTCCAGGAGTGTTGTGTTTTGCCACTATTATTTTCAGAACGTGAAGATTTTACTTTGGCTTAATTTTTCCCTCCAACTCCCCTCAGTGCTAAGGCTGAGCCTCCAGATGCTGTTACCTCAGATTTAATCACTGGTTGAAACTCCGTATAATCTGTAGAGCTTCCATGGCTCTAAAATTTGGAATTAACTTCTCTGGCCTTAAGAGCTGCTTGTATATATGTGGATAGCTATGTATAAAAGCTTCATTTTAAAGAAAGTTCTTACTGTGTTGTGGATCAGGGTCACAGGTTGGGTAGCTTGGACACCGTTATTAGAGGATGAGAAAAGTAAATGAAATGTTCTCTTTTTCATTTCACCCTGCCAGTATGTGCCACTTTTCTTTGTTGTCTATGCAGCCCGTTCGCCACTTCCTATTTGATGGGACAGATACATTTTAGTCTCGTACTCGTGGATCTGCTAGGAGTCATAAAACCAAGAGCCCATTGCCCAGAAAACTTGGACCAAACCCTCACTGATACTGAATTGTTTCAAAAATAGCCTCCCTACTCATAGAGACATTTTAAGATTCTGTGACAATTTAATGACTGAATCTTTTTAGGATATGTTGCTTCACCTGCCTTCTGTTGTAAAATGGCTCTGGTCTCATGCACAGCAGGAAGTGATCCCTTTATTTTTCCAGGTAATAGATTCTTAGGAACCTTTTTTTAGATTGGATTGCCAGATGAAATGTAGGATGCCCGGTTAAATTTGAATTTCAGGTAATTAATTTTTTAGTATGCCTATGTCTCAAATATTGCATATACTAAAAATTATTATTTGAAATTCAAAATTAGGCATCCTGTATTTTTATTTGCTGACCTTGGTAACTCTAGGGTCACCAAACAGCTTTTAAAATCACAAATTCTAGTGAATTAAAGTACTCGTGTAAGTGTGGCACTTAAATAGGCTTTGGAGCTTGAAATAATCCTATTACAGTGCTACGGAGCTGTGTGGACAGACAGTGAAAGAAAAACAATCCATCACCATCACCACACCGAATGATTTATTAATACTGATGTTGGAGAAACTACAACCAAGTTGATTCTGGAAGAGTTACTGGTTAAATCCATCTTTTGCTTGGGAGCCTAGAAGTTTGTTACAGCAAAGACTTGCATTTCTGCACTGGATTGGCATTAAGGTCATTTAGTAAGAATTTACTATTTAAAAAAATGGAAATAGAGTTTAGAAAATATCTGAGACAGAAACTTAGATACATTTCCAACATGGCAAAACCTAGGAGTTAGAGAAAACAAACCTATCATGCAGTTAGAGGAGAGATGGGGACACTCAGAAACCCGATACATTTCTTAGAGCCGATGGAAGGAGGCAGAAAGCAGCATACCATGGGAGCATCTGTGTGCACACATGACCAAAACAGTGCTGCCAGTACCTGCGTCTGATAGGGTTTCAGTTCGGACTACCTGTCCTTTCATCCTCCTTAAAAAGATTTTGCTACATTTTAAACATTAGAATCTATTCTTTAAGAATATTTTTGTGGGTTATTTATTGATTTGGTGGTTTTTAAAATTCTTGACCACAGGCTGGGCACGGTGGCTCAAGCCTGTAATCCCAGCACTTTGGGAGGCTGAGACGGGCGGATCGCGAGGTCAGGAGATCGAGACCATCCTGGGTAACACGGTGCAACCCCGTCTCTACTAAAAAATACAAAAAACTAGCCGGGCGAGGTGGCGGGCGCCTGTGGTCCCAGCTGCTTGGGAGGCTGAGGCAGGAGAATGGCGTAAACCCGGGAGGCAGAGCTTGTAGCAGGCTGAGATCTGGCCACTACACTCCAGCCTGGGCGACAGAGTGGGACTCCATCTCAAAAAAAAACAAAAACAAAATTCTTGAGCACAAGCAGAACAGCTTTTGTTGCTAAGTCAATCGATTAAATTACAGTGGTCCACTAGGCAGAAACAGAGTCCCTTAGAATGCAGAAGCTTATATGTGAGTATCTACTGTTAATGGGAGAATTGGAATTTTTTGTTTAGAAAAAGGCAGATTTGGGGCTGGGCACGGTGGCTCATGCCTGTAATCCCAGCACTTTGGGAGGCCAAGGCAGGCGGATCACGTGAGGTCAGGAGTTTGAGACCAGCCTGGGCAACATGGTGAAACCCCATCTCTACTAAAGATACAAAATTTAACTGGGTGGCGAACACCTGTAATCCCAGCTACTCGGGAGACTGAGGCAGGAGAATCACTTGAACCCGGGAGGCAGAGGTTGCAGTGAGCCAAGATTGCACCACTGGACTCCAGCCTGGACGGCAGAGTGAGACTCCATCTCAAACAAACAAAAAAGGCGGATTTGGGAAAAATCGTGTTACTTCACACTAAGAAAGCTTCATGGGGAAACCAGAAGTGGCAGCAATAAGTCTCCATTGGAGGGTGGTGACTTAAGAACACAGGGCATGGGGGAATGATAGCATGGGGGCCACTGGGCAGTTTGTTTAGAATAAACAGTACGCATGGTAAAATGGGTTTAGGATCTGCTGCAGGCCCTTTCTGACCAGATGTCTCTTCTTGGTGGCCTGTAAAAGCCAGTGGTCATTTTCACAAATTTTGCTCACTGCACATTCATTTAGGAAAACTTTGTACTCTTCCAGTTTCAATTGGAAGATCTTATGCCTTCCCATTCTTTGGAGGGGAGTTGTCAAGGCCTATTTGTTGCAGAATTGGCATTAACTTTTTATGCAAGCCAGTGCTGGGGCATCAGGTAAGAACAAAAGTCAAGGGAGCTCTAAATCTGCTTTATATTGTCAATGAACTTTATGTTGTTTTTCAAAGAGAAGGTCTCTTGGTCAATGCCCAGATCTTATTGTGGTACCATACTTCAGTTATGTGATGACAGTGACCAACGGTATGTAAATTATGTGTCCCATCCACTCTTAGTTTCTTTTTTTTTTTTTGAGGCAGGGTCTCAATCTGTCTCCTAGGCTGGAGTGCAGAGGTGCAGCCTCTACCTCCCAGGCTCAAACAGTCCTCCCACCTCAGCCCCTGCAAGTAGCTAGGACTACAGGCCACACCACCAAGCCCAGCTACTTTTTCTATTTTTTGTAGAGATGGGGTTTCACCATGTTGCACAGGAGTCTCGAACTCCTGGGCTCAAGCAATCCTCCTGCCTCAGCCTCCCAAAGTGCCAGTATTACAGGTGCAAGCCACCCTGCCTGGCCCACCCATAGTTTCTTGGTATGAGAATGTTGACTGATTACAAGGGATAGGAGAAAAAAAGTGGAGAAGTAAAACATTAGGAAGGACTACTAAAGTAGGTGTTCAGGAAGACTCTTCTTTCTATAACCTCTGAGAATCAAGCTCTGTTCTTTTGTCGTTTGTTATAAAGCATTAGAGTGCAGGGGTGGCATTTGGCAGGATCAACCTGGTATAGGGAAGTGGGCAGCACTGATCATGATGGTACAGAAGCTAATGTTGTGCAGCCAGCTTTGGGCAGGGCCTAACACGGTTCACTGCATGTTTGTCTGAAAGGAAGGAATCTCTTCTGTTTTTCTTCGTATCTAGCACTGATGTTTATGATTGCTCTTTTAAAATCCATATCTGCCATTCTTCATAAAAATGCCACAGGGCTGCCTAACAGAAATTTGCGTTATGGAATTTTGATGTAATTAGCACCTGGCTTTAGTTGTAAATTATAGTCAGATAAATATATAAAGAGAGGGAGCATTTAAGCAATCTGTGGCCAGCAACTGTATTTAAAAATATTTTATTTTTTTTGAATAGGTGATACATGTGGTACAAAATTCAAAAGAATACAAAAGGAGATACAGTGAAAAGTCTCCCAATCCTGTACCTATCCACCCTGTCACCCTTCCCACAAACCACCATTTTTTCTAAGAATTTATCCTGCAGATATAATCCCATAAATTAATGTGAAGTATGCACAAGAATATTCATTACAGCATTATTTATAGCAAAAGACAGAAAACAATGGAAATGTCTGTCAGTAAGGGACTGATTAAATAAATTAATGGTTTATCCATTCAATGGAAGAGTATACAGCTATAAAATGAAATGAGGCAGCTCTACTTGCAAGTATAAAGCAAAAAAAAAAAAAAAACAAAGAACAGCATGCATAGTATGCTATTTGTGTTTTAAACAAAGGAAATATGTACATATGCATGCAATATCTCAAGGCTGGGCAGGAAGGCAAAGATTGGAGTGTTGGGGCAGTGGGAACAGCAGTTATGAAGGTGTAGTGCCAGCAGGATATATTTGGGGGATGGTAAGAAGTTCTCCAAATGGTGAGGTATAAGGCGAAGTGGCAAGGATGAGGTGAACAGACAACTGCTTCTCTTTCCCCATTCTTTAGACAGACAGTGTTATGTTACACGCTGTTATGCAACCCCCTTTTTCCCTTAATTTGTTTTGGATATCTTTCTTAAGGAATTTACAGCCACCTTTTTTAAGGGTTCCATAGCAATTAATTGTTTCTAATCTTTTGCTATTACAAATGATGCAGTAATAACTTCTTACATGTCATTTTATATCTGGTGAAAATATATCTGAAGGTTAAGTTCCTAGAAGTGGAAATTACTGGATCAAAGAATTAGTGCTTTTATAATTTTGAAGGGCATTGCCATATTGTCCTCTTCAATATGTACTTCTGGCAGCTATTATGAGAGTGCCTATTTCCCACATGCTTGCCAGCTAGGAGTCTTAACAAGCTTTTTGATATTTGCCAATCTGACAGTTTTAAAAAGGATCTCAGTATGATTTTAAGTTGCATTTCTTTTATTATGAGTGAAAGAATATTTTTACATGCGTAAGAGTGATTTAGTTTTGTCTGCTGAAAACATCTCAATTAGTATAGGGACATAGAGCAAATTATTTAAGCTTTCTGTGTCTCAGTTTCCTCACCTGTAAATTGAGAATAAACAATAGTAAGTAGGATGATTGGATAATTAAATGGAATGTATGTATGGCACTCAGCACAGTGCCTGGCACATGGCAAGCATTCAGTAAGTTATGTGATGGCTAATAATCAGAGGAGCAGGTAGGCTAGGGCAGATTAAATTAAGAAAGCAGCATTCACTTCCATGCTCCAGTCACATGGAGCCTTGTTCATTTACATTGCCATTCATCAGAGAAGTGCAAAGTCAGAGCTTTCCTTGTCTTTTAATCGTAAAGAGTAATTTCCCACTGGAATCTATCATAGGCTATCAGCAGAGCTGGCCAGGGAGTAGGCACAGCCTTAGACTTAGCCAACATGGTAAAGAAATTTGATTTGATATGAAATAAAAACAAGAACAGAAGAGACCACATGTACATTTCTTTATTCCACCATGGTTCTGAACTCCCAGCTAGTTTGGGTTGGTATGAGTCTCTGCTTGTAAACTCAGAGGAATGCTTGCCATCGTTTTCTGAAGGGAAGGGGCAGGGGCTTCTGAGTAGAGGGGAAAAACAATATTGGAAATCTGGCTTCTTCTGAACAAGCCCACACTAGAAAACAGACTTTTTACTTTTAGCACATCAAACTGGTTTTCACAAAAGGAGAGCCCAGAAGAGGTTTGCTTCCTGTAAGAAGCAGTGTTTATGTAACAGAGGTCTTTGTAGATGGGTACTCTATCCCGTGGCAGCCCTTGCTGCTGGCGGGCTATCACTGGGCGGATTTTGAATGTTTACAGCTACTGAATATTTTCTTTAGACATATAAAGCCTTGGCTCCCCTTTCTTATCAACTCCACATATTTTTCATAATGTCCTCTTGCTGCTTTCCCCAGCTCTTTGTTCTTTATTTGTGTCTCTTACACTCAACAAGCTAATATCAGTCTTGCTTCTCTGAGTGAAGGGATCTTCTGCCACTCCTTGGGGTCAGAGAATGGGGTACAGGATGGAGGTGTGGCAAAATCAGGGCCCAGAACAGATTGGCTGAGTGGTGGTGATGGTTCTTGGGAGGCGCTGGAGTCAGTCCCCAAGCTTCCCCAAATCCTTTCTTGCTCCACAGATTTTGAAGGACCTCCCTAGGGCAGATGTAGCCTCTGTCCCAGTTGTGGGATCATCAGGATGATGGTGGATTGTGGCTGGAAAGGGGTGTCTGCAGTGTGAGGCCACAGGGCCTTGTATGCTTGCACAGCTTGGGAGGGTGGATGAGGGCCATCCTTTGTTAAGCATCCGATAGCAAGGCCAGGAAAGGTGGTGGACAGGGCCTCATGCGGTGGCTGAAGCATTAAAGTGATTGGTGGTGCTTGAGCCAAGCAAGGGCACGGAGGCAGTGACCGAAGCTTACAGCCAGAGGCTAAGCTGGGAGAGATGAAAGCAGGCAAGGCTGATTGGGAACCTCTGGCCTGATGTCGCAGTGTCTTCCCAGCTAGGAAATCATCCTCAAGGCCCCTGCCTGTGACTGGAGGCCATTTCCAAGTAGTTGCCACACTGACCACTGACTGCTACTCCTTGGCAGTGCAGTGCGGGGGGCCTGCCTCAGCCACATATCCCGGGGAGCAGTGGCAGCGGTAGGAGCCCTCTGTGTTCTCGCAGTAACCGTGGACACAGAGCACAGCAGGCCCGTTCAAGTCATCACACTCATTCACATCTAAGAGGAAACAAAGGAGAGAGCTGTAGGGAGCCCAAGTGCCTCTGCTGGCTGCCACTAAGGCCTGGCCCCTGTCCTGGAGTGAAACCCTAAGTGTGACAGCCAGAGGCCAAAGTCACTTCCCAAAACCAAGCAACTCAAGGACAAAGCAGGGGGCAGCAAGCTCATACCATGCCCAAGACCCTGCTCTCTTGTCTTTGTCTTTTGTCTGGGAACCTGCACGGAAGCGGCTTTCTAAAGCACACAATAAGACCTTCCTTTGGCGCTTTCTTCCCTCTCAGCATGATGCAGAAAGCCCCACTAGGAGGCAGCAGTGGCTCTTGCAGCCTTCCTGAGTTCAGGCGTCTCTGTGGGCAGTGGGCCAGCCTGACTCCTCCATCAGGATTCTACTCACCTACGCAGGCCATGTGGGCCGCATCCAGCTGGAAGCCCTCAAAACAGTCGCAGGTGTAGCCCTCCCGCACGCGCACACAGCGGCCATTCTCACAGCCGTTCAGGATGCCGCACTCCTCTGCCTGAAGCCCTTCGAAGCCGGCTGGGGCCTCTGGGAGGAGGGAATCAGAGAGAGAAGGAGGCTGAGGCCTGTGTCCAGACTCTCCCTAATGCTGGGACCCTCGCCCTCCTGGACAAAGGGTGCCCCTGTGGAACTTTGGGGGTGGGGGCAGAAAGGATAATAAAATCTCATGGAAAGATGCTAGAACAAAAGGCAGTACTCTTGGGGAAAAAAAAAGTGTGTGTCATTTTAGATGGGGAGAGGTGTTCTGGGCTTTAAATGAGGGCTCCAGGGAGGCTGACACTTGCTGCTTCCACAATGCCCAGCTCCTGCTGGGGTTTGGTGGGTGGGGGAGTGTGTTGTTACATAGTTTTTGGGTTTGGACGTGGGGATGGGGTGAGGTGTTTTGTTTAAATCTTCACATTGTGTTTTGGGGAGTGGGGAACAATTGGTAGCAGAGGGGTCTCTCTCAACACAAAGCAAAAAGTCGACCAGATCTCCCTAACCCTCTTCACTCTCTAAGCACCCCTTCACCCCATGGAAAACGCCCCACCCTGCCCAGCAGTATGGTCTTAGTTTGATGTGATAGCTTTGCCTGTGGTGGATACTGTGTGCATTGCACAGTGCTAGGCCTGACTTCCTCATTAGACTCCAAGGCCTGAGTGTTTGGATCACACCATTCACAAACCGAGTCATCACAGTGGGCCTTTAAAGTCCTTAGAAAACGTTAATCCACATTTCAGGTCACAAGTGTGAATGCTGGGTGTCCTTAGAGCAGGTTCTTCTGCAGTCTGTAGGTGGCGTGGAGGGAGAAAAAGACTGCAGCGAACAGCTTTCTCTCGCTCTCAGTCCCCACAGGAAGCTTGTAGGTTGGTTGGGATAGGGGCAGTGTCCTGTACCTTTTTGTGTCCCTGTGATAGTTTATGACGGAGTGGTTAGGGTCGGACCTGGGTGTATGTACTTGTCTCGAGTGAGCTGTGAACGGGGACCTCTGGCTTGGTGTGTCTTTCCCCTTCCCAGTCCTCACCCTGCTGGCAATACGACTAGCAGGTGGAGGAGACGGAAGTGAAACAGCTTTGGTGCCCACCTCTTCCCCATTTTTGCAGCAACACAGACCTGGATGGCTGGCCACGTAGTGGGGCTGGAGTTCTGAGGGCTGCAAAGGAGACTCAAGGATGGGTGTGCGGTCTCCTGGGTGGCCGGCTGTGTTGGGGAAGGCAGACTCGGGCACGGTGTCTTCAGGGCCCAGGTAGTTGTAGAAGGGGGCCCCGTCTGGGCCATAGATGCTATAGTGCAGGTCATCAGGCCCGGGGCCATACTCATAGCCTGGCCGGAAGTGGACCCCGGCCTCCCGCTCTGCCTCAATGCGAGCCACGTTGCACAGCTGAGCATAGACCTCTGTCAGGGAGGAGGGAGAGAGGGAGCCGGGTTCCAGCTCCTGCCAGCTAAAGCCTTGTTGGCTTTGTCTCTGGGAGCATGCAAGGACTGGTACCCTCTGGGAGATCCTGGCAGCATTCCTCTCCCCACCTCTCCACTGCCCTACTTTGTCCCCAAACAGCAGGGATGGAAGACAGGGCCTGATTGCTCTGCTACTTCTTTCTAGATCCCCCTTCCAAGGTGAGGGCATCCCCCTCCCTGGGGCCTGGCCCAGCCCTTGCTCCCCCTCACCAGAGCTCCTGGGGGGACACAGAGCACACTGCTGGCTCCAGGCCTCGCCGTCCTGGCAGCAGCATTCCGTGTAGGTGGTGCGGTGCCCACGCAGGGGTTCACTGCATACATCATTGGTGACTTTTTTCCAGCAGACGTCCATGTGGATGTCGTGGTCAGGGAGGTCCTCTGGTGGCACAGGGCACGGAGGCACATGAGCCCCCCCAGCCCAGGTCCCCTTCTCCTGCTGCCCCACGCTCAGGCCCACTCACCCGTGCTGCTGGTGCTGTTCATGCAGCGCTGCTGGCTGAGGTCCAGGGTGAGCGGGGGGCTGCAGAAGCAGTGGAAGGAGCCCTCCGTGTTGACGCACTCGCCATTCTCACAGGCCAGGTCCTGGCACTCATCATGATCTGGGGAGGCAGGAAAGGGTGGGGCGATGCCAAAGTGGCCTGTCCACCGGCCACTCTCAGGGAAGGGGGTTTTCCTATCACTGATAATGAAGAGTTAGTGCCCTGCCTCCCTCCCCTCAACCCAGCCCAGCCTGGAAGGCCCCTCCCTGGGGACAATCTCTGACAACCCAGAGCTCCTTCACCTGGGACCAGCCTGCTGCAGTGGGCGGCCTCCCTAGGAAGGGAGACTCTCAGCAATAATGGGACTGGCTGGCAGGGGCTGGGTGGGCCATTATTCAGCTGTGGGCCTGGGGTGGGGGCAGGGATCATGTGTGTCCTCACCCTCACACTTCCTGTGGGAAGCATCGTAGTGGAAGCCGGGATTGCACAGGCAGACATAACCAGGCACAGTGTTGAGGCACCGGCCGTTCGGACAGAGACCAGGCCCGAATATCACACACTCATCCGCATCTGTGGAAGGGCAGAGCTGAGGTGAGAGGAAGGTGAGAGGCAGTATGAGGGGTACCTAGAGCAGGGAATCCAAAGCCAGGCTGGGTTTGAATCCCGGCTCTGCCACTTACTAGCTGGGTGGCTTTGGGCAAGTTGTTTAAGTTTGCCTTGCCTCTGGTTCCTACATGCTCCTTAACCTCTTAGAGTTGTAATAAGGATGAAAAGGTGTTAATATGTGTGAGGTGCTCAAAAAAGTGTGCAGCGCGTAGCCAGCACCCAAGGAAAGCGGTCTCTGCCTCCACCTTTCCTTCTCAGGACTAGCTTCAGGACTAGGGTGCTGAGGGGCGCAGTACCTGGACCATCCTACTGTGAGTGTGGGTTCCCCAGAGTGTCCGGCCTCATCAGTGCGGCCAGGGAGATGAGCGCAGCCTCTGGCCTCCAGAGCAGTGCTCTCCACTCTGTCCCTGTGCCCACATGTGGCTGGGGGTGACAGTTAGTCAAGGCATCATAGTTTGTTTCTGGAGGTGCAGCCTTGGGAGAGTAGGGAAACTGAGGTGAGGCTCATGTGGACACTCCAAGAGCAGCTTGGGTCAGAACTTCCAGCTAACTCTCTGCAGGGAGTCAGCCCTGGGACAGAAAAGGTGGAGGCAACCTGGGAGGCCAGGGCTGGATGCAGAACTTCCCCAGGAACCCTGTGGAGGAGCAGGCTAGGGCCCATTCAGGTGAATGGAGTTTGGGGCAGAGGATGGAGCAGGAGGTTACCTGTGTACATGGTCTGTCCAAACGTCCAGGCTCCTTCCACAGGAACGTAGCCTTTTCCACTCGGGCAGATCTCACTGAATTCAGCTATGTAGAGAGGCGCTTCAGCTCAGAGTGGGGAGGGCCTTGCCCCCTTCCTCTCTCCCCTTCTTTCCGTGTCACCTTGCAGAGCTGACCCTTCAAGGATCTGGAACCCTTGGGGCCTTACCTGAGTCCTCAGACGGGCAGCGGTCACAGGCTTCTCCCCAGCTAGCGCCCTGGGTGCAGCAGCATTCGGCCTGCGTGGTGTTCTGGCCCAGGACGCTGGAGCAGGGCGCATGGCCATTCTGCCCAGAGTAGCAGTCCATGCGGGTGGGGGCCGGGGCATGGTCCCCCGTTGGGGCCTCAGGGATACTCTGACCTGTGCGTGACAGATGCTCGTTACTGTGTGTTCATGACCCTCTGAGGGGTCAATAGTCCTTCACTTTATTTCTTAAATTTAACATTTGTGTAGCACTTTACAGTGGAAAAAATGCTGTTACCTGTATTACCTCACCGATGCTCTCGACAACCCTAAGAAATGGCCTAATTATCATCTCAAGAAATTGAGGCTTAGAGAGGCTTAGGGCCTCACCACCACTGTGTGATTAAACTATTAAGCAGTGCGGCAGGGATCTGACCCCAGTTCCTCATCACCAAAACCCCTGCTCTTTGCGGTACGCCACCCCGCCTGTCTCCCTGTGACGGGCTGCCCCCAGTCCCTGGCATGCCATATGGGCAGCCCTGTGGTCCATTCTGCTTCACAGGTACCCCAGCCCCTTCCACCCTTCCTTGTCTCCCTCACTTTCCCCCAAGGCAGTGAAAGCCTGCTGAGTCCTAGTCCAGCCTGGCGTGAGAGGCTGAACCCAATAGCTCTCGGGTGGGGTGGGGAGTGGGAAAGAGAGAGCCCAGTTTAGCTCAGCTTCAAGTCCTATCTCATCCAGAAGGTTCCCAGTGATTAGATGGATTCAGGGTCCCTCCAAGGCTCAATCTGTGGTCCCTGGGGTCATCCTAAGTCAGCAGCAGGGTTTCCTGAGCCTCCTCTAGGATCGTCCTGGTTTCACTGCACGTGGCCCTCAGCCTCCTCACCCCTCCATGCACCAGGCCCCACCTGTACCTCCCTATGCTGCCCCAGGCCCTGGCCCAGTGTCCCCCTCAGTGGCTAGAGGCTAGAAGAGGGATGCAGAGGGACACGCTCTCTGTAAATCTCCGAGTCGCCATGGATAATGCACCTCCCAGGCCTCACCTCCAGCCCCCCGCGGGCGGCAGTGCCCCTCCTGGGCATCGTACTCCTCCAGGTCACTGGCGCAGAGGCACAGGAAGGAGCCCTCCACATTCTCACAGAGCGCGGCCCCACACACCGCCAGCATAAGCTCACACTCGTTCACGTCTGCCAGGTGTGAGAACAGGCTCATGGGCAGAAAAGAGGCAGCCCATGCCCCCTGACCCTGACTCCGGCCCACTGCCCCCAAAAGAAGCAGACTAGGCCTTGGGGAAGAAGCAAGAGTGAGTATAGATTTGCGGGGAGGAGGAACCGATGGACAGAGGGCATGGGAAGGGAGAGAGAAGGAGAGGAGTGGCAGCAAACGGTCACAGAAGTACGCAAAGAGGAAGGGTTACCCCTCAGTGCACATTCTCCAAACCTCCTGCCTCCTGAGGCCCTGAGGCTTGAGACACCTGCTGTCCTGCTGGCAGAGTGTGGCTGTGCTTCCCCTTACCCGCCCGGCCCACATGCCCCTGGGTGGGGAGTTGAAGTCTCTCTCTTCTTTGAAGCCTCCCTTGCCCATGCTCTGAGGACCCATGATGGAGCCACGTGACCAGGACCAGTTCAGGAGGAGAACCCCTGGGCCTTCCCTTCCCTGGCCCAGACCGTGGGTAGCCCACAGCCTCCTCACCCACACAGTCCCAGCCTGAGGGAGAGATCTCGAAGCCCTGGTCACAGAGGCAGCGGAAGGAGCCGTCAGTGTTGTCACAGAAGCCGTGGCTGCCACACATGGTGTCGTTGGTGCACTCGTCTATGTCTGCGGGACAGTGGGAACCACAGTAGAGGGTGTGCGTGTGTGCGTGTGCACTCTCTCACACGCACACTCTCTCATTCTCTGCTGAAAATACTTATTCGGCTTATTAGCACCAACACCTGTGAAAAGCAGCCTCTCAACCCTGCTAGGGATAAGAAAACCCTAACATTCACAGTCCTATGGCATTTTTCATAAGCTCTGCTGGATGGAAAATATACAAACTACAATCAGCTGCAAAAAATCGTGTCCTCAGGAGAAAATCATGTCTCGCTCAATATGTGAAAAATAGGTTTTCTCAGCCCTCTCTCTTCTCTCTCCTCCCTCCCTACTCACCAATGCAGTCTCCGTTCGGGGCCATGTGGAAGCCAGGCTGGCAGCCCAGAACACAGCGGTAGGAGCCAGGGCTGTTTTCACACTTCCAGGCACCACACACCGGGTCTCCGTAGTCCTCACACTCGTCGATATCTGTCCCCAGAGCCATGCCATGAGAGAGGACAGAGGTGGCCAGGTCATTGCTCTGGTCCCACAGGGTCAAGCCCCACAACCTCCAGGGTTCTTGATCTGTTCCAAATGACTGTGCTCATCCCAACCCCAGCACATCAAGGTCAGGACAATTTCCCCTGCCCCTGCAGGGCTGAGCATCTGGGAAGAGAACCGTATGCTATTTAGGAAGCAGTGAGCTCCTAGCCTTCTGTGACACTCCCTTTCCTCCGCCGCCCCATCTGTCTCCTATCCCTACCAGCATAGCGCTGTACTTCTCTTTACATGAAGCCTTCAGCATAGTGTATTACAGAGAGCTGTCTTCATATCTGTCTCCTTTCCTCAATTTCAAGATCGTCCATAACTGTCTATTTGTCCTAGCAAAAGACATTGAGCATAGCAGGTGTTTAATGTCTATTGAATCAATTTGGCCTTTAAAACTAGATTGTGTGCTCTGCCAGCATGAAGATGCTGGTTGTCTTCATTTTGTCATCCTTGGAGAGCCCCTGAGCCCTGAGTCTCAATACATGCACTATTTGTTGGACACTGCATCTGTGGAAAATGCTCTGCTCCACGGGAGCTGAGGACCAGGCAGGGTAGAGATGGGCAGACGTGGGCAGAGCCCTGTCCCCTCCCCCCAGAGCCCTTACCCACACACTCTCCACTCTCTGGGGAGGGCTGGAAGCCAGTCTCACACAGACAGTTGAAGGAGCCCTCGGTGTTGACACAGTGCCCTCCCAGACACAGGTCTGTGGCGGCACACTCGTCCACATCTACAGTAGAGATGGCTGTCAGCAGACCCAGCCATGGGTCCCTTCCCTGTTAGGGTCCTGTGTACCTTCCTCTGGGCCCTGAGGAGCCCACAGGAGAGTCAGGGAGTGGCTTATGTAGGAAAGGGCTGGAAGCCAGAGGCCAGGCTGTGGGAGGTGGGCGCCGGGGTGG
>NW_012116265.1:19439987-19472550 GCF_000951035.1 Colobus angolensis palliatus | reverse complement strand
AAGCTCTGTAAAGGGGAGAAGTGACACTCGGAGTTTGGAGTTGCCTGCTGTCAACGTCGTGGGGAGGCCCTGGTGAGAGACTGAGTCCCTCCCTCCCTGAGCACCGGGCTACCTCCCATCACTCTTCGCTCCCACCTTCTCCTCCCTGGGCAGGGCTGTGGGCACTTGCTTTCGGTACTGGTATTAAAAGGGACACCACTCTAGTCTTAGCCTCTAGTGCCCATGCTCCTGGCCGGCAGAGGTAGCTGTGCTGGCTTCTCACCCAGGCAGCTGGTGCCCCCCTCTGTGCTGACGAAGCCGGGTGCGCACAGACAGAAGAAAGACCCGTGGCTGTTGAGGCACTCCCCGTGGGGTGCGCAGTGCTCCTCCCCCATGCATTCGTTCACATCTGCAGGGAAAAGATGGGGAGTGGGTGTCTGCTGGGGATGTGCCTGCCTCCCCACACACTCATGTCCCCCAACCCCAGTGGGGTGAGCTGGGTCACTCACCCTCACACAGGGTGCCATTGGCCAGCTGGAAGCCCTGGGGACAGAGGCACTGGTAGGAGCCTGCGGTGTTCTTGCATTCCCCTCCCAGGCAGCTGCTCTGGGGGTCTTCACACTCATCCACATCTGCAGGGCCACACAGGGGAGGAAGACAGCTGATGGCAGCACCCCCCAAGGACAGGAGCCAAGGGGGAGGTTTCCAGAGGACCTGTCACCTGCCTGCAGAGCTGGACCCACAGGGGCACCATCCCCTCGTGAGGCAGCACAGCTGGGAGAAGCTCATGAGCGACTCTTGGGGAGCGGGATGATGGCAGCTCCTCCAGCCCCAGCAGCCCCCCACCTGCTGGGCTTCACCATGGCCCTGACAGAGGGGCATCCCATTTGTGTCCTCTCCCACATGGAGGCTCATACCTTGGCAGGAGTCACCCAGGGGGCTGGGCCGGTAGCCCCCATCACAGTCCTTGCAGGAGAAGGAGCCAGCCGTGTTGGTGCAGACTCCCGAGGGGCAGACTCCCGGGAAGGCACACTCGTCTAGGTCTGCAGACAGACAGTGCTCACCCGGGGACCTAGGAGGGTTCCCACTCCCTGGGCAATGCAGGAACCTCACCGTGGCCTTCCTTTCTGAGTCCCTGGGGGGTTTCCTAAAACCCCCTCCCTAGAACACTCCCGGGGCAGCCCTGCCCTCAGCTTCCCTCTGGTCTCTGTGACTGGCTTTTCCTCCTGTCCTCACTCTGAACTTGGGGATTGTGATAATATAAGCTCTTGTTGGGGCCAAGTCCATGTATGGGGTCCTCTAGCCTAGTCTGGAGCCCCTCGACATCAGCCCCAAACTGGGGACAAATGAAGTGTTCTTCGGGAGGTAAGACGGCCTATACTCTGTCCCCTTCCACTGCCTCCCTAGGGTTACCTTCACAGGCAGTGCCGTCTTCATTCACCCAGTACCCACTCTCGCAGGCAGAGCAGGTGAAGGAGCCCTCCGTGTTGAGGCAGAGGCCTGTGGGGCATGAGGCCCGGCTGGCACACTCGTCCACATCTGAAACAGGGCATTGCATTCTGTGTGGGACTCTGCAGGACAGACAGGCCAGGACAGCCAGAGACTGGTGGGTAGGCAGGGGTGGGGGAAGGACAGGTCTGGGCAGGGATGTGTTAGGTCAGTGTGGATAGGGATGCAAGGCTAGGGGTGGATTCAGGGCGCCAAGCGTGGTGTGCAGAGGAGAGGGAGCCACAAGCTGGATTGGCCTGTGGAGAAGGGGTACTTCAGCATCTCTGTACCTTGGCAGCCCTTCTCATCTGAGATGACCTCATAGCCCTGCTCACAAGAGCATCTGAAGGAGCCTTCTAGGTTGGTGCAGTTTCCATGGGCACAGACCCCGGGGGTCAGACACTCATTCACATCTGTGGGAGAGAGGTCCTAGATGGTGGGCTGGCCTCCTCCCCTGCTGCAGCCCCCGCTGGCAAGCTCCAAGCATCTCAGTTATGAGGCCAGGAAACCAGCCTTCAGAGGGGCCGCAGGCCACCCCGGGGAGGCCATGAGACCATGTTCCCTTCTCCCACCTAGGCAGGGCAGGGCGCCCTATCCCCCGGGCTCACTTCAGCCCTATCTAGTAACTCAGAGCACTCTGCATGTACCCATGCAGGGGGCCAGGTCCCCCAGCCCTGGGGCTGGTTTGGCTCATCTGAGGATACTTGGAAGGATGTGTCCAAGACCCTTGACTCCCCTCACTGTGTGTGCCAGGAACCCTACATGACCTCCTACCTGCCAACCAAACAACCCACGATCCCAACCCAACAAGCAGCTTCCGAGGGTGGGCGGGCAGTGTGGAGAGAGGCCAGTCATGCTGAGGTGGCTGAGTGGCAGCCTCGAGGGCCTGGGAAACGTCTGCCCTCTCCAGAGCCTCAAAGCGTCTATTCAACACTCAGTCCCTCCCAGCATTCTGAACCCCAAGCCTTTCTTCCTGAGGGGGCGGCACGAATAGAGCACACGCCTCCTCCTGCAGACCTGCTGCCCTTCTGAGGAAGGAGCACCCCGCTGTGCAGTGGGCGGGCTGTTTAGACGCTGCTTTTGAGATGCAGAAGAGCAGGAGACCCCTCCTCTCCTCCCTGGGAACTGCAGAAGGGCCTGGCCCCATCCTAAGACCATTAGGCTCCTCGATCCACCACAGCATCCAGCTACAGAAGCTGCTGGGACTTTGGGCAGTCACTCCAGAATGAACACGGCCAATGAGCAGAAAAGGCCCCCACCCTCGCTGATTCAGAGGGCAGAGCCCTAGTGACTTGTGCCCAGAGTCATCTGGGAACCCAGCTAGATCATGGAGGACAACAGCCTCCAAGCCACCTCCCTCTGCCCACCTCTTTCCCTCTCCGTGTGTGGGCTCAACCAGAGGTCCCCAGGCCCAGTGGCCTGCTCAGTGCCTTGGCCAGCAGCCCTCACCTACACAGCTCCCACTCTGGCCCCGGTAGCCCTCCTCACAGGCCAGACAAGTGTAGGAGCCGGGGGAATTGACGCATCTCCCATCAGGGCAGGTACCGGGGTGACGGCATTCGTTGATATCTGCAAAACAGCAGCCCCTCCCTTGGTCATCCCTGGGAACATAGCACATGGGTAGGTCTGTGACACAGCAAATCCTTGTCCCTGCCCTTAGTTGGGGAAAGGGATGGACAGACAAAAACTAGGAAAGAATGACAGCTACCCTGTGTTCCCAATTCCACCTCTCACCCACTGTCCGGGACAAAAGAGGGAGATGGAAGAACTTAAACATTAAAAAGGGAGACTCCCTGGGTGGGTGCAGTAGGCTGTGGTTACCACCAGCTGTGGGAGGGTCAGAGGATCCACTGTTTGGGATGGGCTTTCATCTATCCCCTGGCGAATTCCTAATCCTTTAAAAGCAGTGACCATTACTGGGATGTGCTTGGCACAGCAGCTCACTGGATTCCAGAGGCTCCAGAACAGATCATCAGAGGGGCAGTGAAGGCAACTTGGGCTTCCTTGCAGCAGGAAATGAGGACCATGGAGGAAGCCCCAATCTTGGGTATGGCCAAGACCAGCCCTGAGGCTGAGTGCAGACTGCAGGGTAGAGCCGGCAAAGCTTCTCTGCTGCAGAGTTGTCAGACATTTCTTCCAGCCAAGAATCACGTAGGGATCCTGGCACCTACTCTGGTGAGATCCAGGAAAGTCAGCCAGAAGGGGTAAGCCTGGACACCCAGGGGATGAGGGGACCCAGGAAGGGAGAGTGGCAACAGGAAGAGGAGGGAGCTAGTTCTCCCCGGAGCCGTGGAGAGGGCTCTCCCCCATGTAACCTGGCATATCATGGGCTTTATCATCTAGGCACCCAGAGGACCTGGACTGAGTGAGGGAGGTCCTGTCACAGGGACTGAACTCTGAGTCAGCACTGCCGGAGGACATTATGCCCCTCTGGCCGAGTATCAAGGCTCTGGCTCACTCTTCACAACAGGTCCATTGGCCAAGAAAAGAGGAGGGGTTCTTCTTCCTAAATGGGTAATTGTCATTCTCTTAGAGGAAGTATACCAGCTTATGCAGATTTAGAGGTCCTACTGCCCGAGAGGAAGACCTACTCAGCACCCATGGAGGAAGTGTGGGAGGCAGGCCTAGGGTCCAAAAACAGGCTTTCTGCAGAGAAATTAAAGCCAGCAGCTGTCACTGCAGGAGAGGACATGGACCCTAAAGTGGAGGGTGAAAGTGAGTACTCGCCGAGGTTGTTTGGTTTCCAGAAGTCAGGACACATCGAAGCCCTCTGTCCCAGAGGACTGGGACCCTCTCAAGCCTAAAGTTTCTGCCTGAGGGTCCAGAAGACAGGGACATCACCACAGGGCAGGTAGTTTTTCAGGTGGGTCTCTGCAAGAAGAGTCCCACAATTCCCATATAATCTTGGGGACACTGAGATAAGGCTCATCTCTGGCAAGAGAGCAGCCACAAGTAGGTGCCCCAGCCCCTATTTGAGTTGTGGTGATATCATCTTAACTATTCTAAGGGCTTCTGTAAAGACAGAGATGGAGAAAATAAAGGATCCAAGATGACTAACTTTGGCCACCCAAGAGACAGAGGCCAGTGCCATGACCTGCTGGCCTTGGCCGAGGTACTTGAAGGAGGATGGACAAAGCCACTGAGAATAAGCAACAATCCCTGTTTCAGGGATGCTGGATGACCTCTTCCAGGACGAAGAGAACGAGATTGAGGCAAAGCTCCTCCTAAATCCATGCCAGGAAAAATGAAGTCTTCGGACCTTTCCTGCAGGGATCAGGCAATGTGGGAAGGAGACAAGGTTTGCCAGGAACAAAGGGCCCTGAAGTCTGTCCTGCCCCAAACATGCTGCGTACATCTCTTGGAGGTGGTGTGTGTAGTGTCTTAATGCTGGGCATTTAGGATGCATGTGGCATTCCAGCTCTCCACTTTCTGCACCATGGTAAGCTGGTGCCTCCTAGTCCCTTGTGGTTGGGTGGGGCCATGAGACTAGTGAGGGCCAATGAACTGTGTGAGTGGGTACGATATGGATATTTTATGGACCAAACCATTTAATTTGTGCAATGCTCCAGAGTGCTCTTTTATTCTTCCACAGAGACTGGCTATTCCTTTAGCCTACATCTCCAATGAGGAAACATGGGGCAGAGCCTCCAGCTGACCCTAATGGACATGCGGCACTGATGAGATAGAAGCTTGGTGTGGTGGCTCATGCCTGTAATCCCAGCACTTTGGCAGGCCAAGATGGGCGGATCACCTGAGGTCAGGCGTTCAAGACCAGCCTGGCCAAAATGGTGAAACCCCATCTCTACTAAAAATACAAAAATTAGCTGAGTGTGGTGGTGGGCACCTGTAGTCCCAGCTACTCGGGAGGCTGAGGCAGGAGAATCGCTTAAACCCAGTCGGGGAGGAGGTTGCAGTGAGCCAAGAGACTCTGTCTCAAAACAAACAAACAAACAAACAAAGAAACAAACAAACTTGGCTGCTATGTCAATAAGATAGGTGTTGTTTGTTAACGCCGCATAACCTTGTCTATCTTGGCAGGCCGCTGCTGGTTCCCTTCCTCAGACCAGAGCCCCAGCCAGTGATGATCACATGTGAACGGGAGGGGGAGGGCAGAAGATGAAAGCAGCCCCTCAGACTCCACCTGAGCCAGGGAAGGGCTCTCCTGGGTGGAAGCGAATATAACTGAACCATTAGCCAAACCAATTCAAAGGAGCCAGAGGAAGATTCTGAATGAAGCAGCTTCTATCACCAGCTACCCTGAGGCTGTCCCACCAGCATCTTGGTGCCTGGACTGGAACCAGTCACTGGATGCAGAAATATTGCCTGGCCTAGGGTGTGAATGTTAATCTGAGATTACGGTGTGTTTTGGAGGGTTTTAATACTCTGTCTTTGAAGCCTGGAGCCATCTGTCTTCTTCCTGTGTTCCCAGCCCAAGGCCGACACAGCTGGTGCTCAATAAACGTTTGCTGACCAAAGAGTGGGAGAGTACGCCTCAAACCTCACCCTTCGTCTTTTTGGTATAAGGCTGCTGAAAAGACCCCAAAGGGCCCATGGAAACAATCACTCCAGAGACCAGCTTGCCAAGCTGCTGTCGGTTTGCTGGGAGAATCCTGGATCTTCTCTAACCACAGATCAGCCTTTGGATGAGGAAATGTACAGACATTCACCTCTGCTGCTTGTGAGAGCATGGGGTGGGGGTGGGGAAGGCACTCAGGCAGGGGCCAGAAGCTCAGGTGACCTTGGCTATGGCTGGGTGACATGAAAGGCCCTGGCGGTCTGCAGGGAAGTCTATCCCCTGTCCGTGGGAACCTGGAGTCCCGGTACGACGGAAATGTCATTGAGACTGCTGGACGGGCCTCTGTCCAGACCACTCAGCCTTTCACCAGAGACTTTCAGTTTCAGTGGAGAGAGTGGTTTCTGAGTTGGAGAAAGAAGAAAGAGGGAGAGGAAATTGACTGGGCTCCCAGGGTGATGGGCCGGGTTTGTGGTTACCGATGGAAACCTGGAGAAGTGTGCGAGCTACATCATTCTTTCTTTCAACAGACTCAGAGTGTCTGCCCTGGGCCAGGAACTCTGCCTGACCTCCCAGATGAGGTGTGTGTCTAGAACCTTTCCTTGGGAAGGGAAGGAGAGGGCTGGGGTATGGGGGAGCCTGGACATGAAAAAGAACTACCCTCTGATGGTAACATTTCCCCTACTTACTCAGGGTCTGTATGTGCCAGACAGTGCCTAGCACTTTGTATTCATTAGCTTATCCAATGCTCACAAACATCTCTGAGATGGGCATTACAGTTCCATTTCCAGACATGCGTCAAAAGCCAAACCCAAGCCTGTCTGCACCAGAGCCTGTGCCCTTAACACAGACTGGTTAATATAAATCTGATTTTTTTTGTTTGTTTGTTTTTTTGAGACAGAGATTCACTCTATTGCCCAGGTTGGAGTACAGTGGCGTGATCTCGGCTCACTGCAACCTCCACATCCTGGGTTCAAGTGATTCTCCTGCCTCAGCCTCCCAAGTAGGTAGGATTACAGGCATGTGCCATCACGCCCGGCTAATTTTTGTATTTTTAGTAGAGACGGGGTTTCACCATGTTGGCCAGGCTGGTCTTGAACTTATGACCTCCAGTGACCCACCTGCCTCGGCCTCCCAAAGTGCTGGGATTACAGGTGTGAGCCACCACACCCAGCCTAAACCTGATGTTTTTAATGTTCTGGTATTCTCTTGGTTCATTTCCTCTCATTTTACTTTTCTTTTTGATAAAGTCTAATGTCAAATTCACAGCATCATTGTGATGCTTAAATGAGGTAATCTATCGAGGACCTAACCCAGCCACCTGGGACACAGGAGGCACCTGTCAGTGGTGGGTGCCATCACTCTCTGTTCTCCTGAAGATGCCAGGCTGTCTTATCTCCATTGTGCTAAGGAGGACAAGGCAGGTGGATTCTGGCTTTGGTCATGGGTAGGCCTGAGTTTTAAAGGGGGAAGACCAAGAGAGAGGCATTGGGAGGTGATACACTGGGGCTGAAGGCAGAGCTGTCTGTCCTACACCTGCTGCCACCTCTTTCCTTTGGTTCTCTGGACTTTGCTTCCATGGTAGTGGCATTGAGAAGGGAGGCTGTCCTTTCACAAAGTACACAAGCTCTTACTCTGACTTCCAGGCCCTTCTGAAAGCAGGCAAGTCCCAACCAGGGAAACCTAGAGGCTGGGAGGGGTCTCAGCCTAAGCTTGGACCCAGGGCCGTGTTCTTCTTGGACTGCGCCTGGATGGATTTGCCCTCATTTCTTCCTGTCCCAGCCAGTCTCGAGAGCATATACCCTGGGCCTCCTACAAGCCTGTGACACCCCAGCCTGACAGGGATGTGGTGGCAGCAGAGCTGCCCCACCTACCTGCCAGGGAGGTGGGGTAACAGTCCATATGGTATAACCTTCAGAGGCCAAAAGGACTCCCACCCTGCTCCTGGCCCCACTATATCCCCTTTGGGTATGCTCCTGGAGTCTGTTCTTCCTTCCTTCATTGATTGATTGATTGATTGATTGAGACGGCGTTTCGCTCTTCAGAGCTGGCATGAGATAGGCGCAGGTCTGTGAGACCAGTTAGCAGTGTCACAGCACCTTTTGGCTGGGTCTGGGACAGACCAGCCAAAATCCCTCCCTCCCTCCCTCTTTTCCTCCCTTTCTTCCTTCCTTCCTCCCTCTAGCATTTGTTGGGTACTTATCAGGTGTCCATGCATGGGCCATCTAAAGATATGGCCCAGCCCTCAGGAGCTCACAATCTAACAAGCCTAACAAGAAGGCTGACACTCCCAGACACACCGACTCTTCCTCTGCCCCATGAGGAGAGCACATTTTTCAAGGCAAGAGGGCAGAGGTTACAGAGATGTTCCTAAGGTGTCATGTGGATAAAGTTGTTCATGCTCCCCTGCTGCAGCTGGCAGACAGGATGCCAGAATATCACTGAGGGGATGGAAAGGCTCAGAAATTCCCATACGTGTCTCTGTCCATAGGCGTGGGCTCAGCATCAAGGGGCCGGGGCAGGGACAAGCTAGAAGGCGCGTTGGTGGTGGGCAGTGTGTGGGGAGGGAGAGGTGGGTAGTGGGGTGGCAGGGAGCCTCCCTCCTTCCCGTTCCTTACCTTGGCAGTGTCCTTTCCTGACCATGATGTAGCCCTGATCACACTCGCAGTGGTACGAGCCCTCGGTGTTGGTGCACTGCCCCCCGCTGCACACCCCTGGCTGCTCACACTCATTGATATCTGTGAACACACAGAAAAGCCCTGAGTCACAGCCAGCCCTGCAGGATGGTGGAGGGGGCGGGGTCCTGGAGCATTCCTTCTAGAGGCCAAGGACAAAGGATGCCAGGCTGAGGCCTGGGCAGGGAAGGCATGCTTGCTGCAGCCACAATTGGCTGGAGGGGCTCCTGGGCCGGGTCTGAAATTAACTAGCTCAGGCCCCTGATAACCCTGAGTTCCTTTCTCTCAGGGGAGGCTACTCTGGGGATCCATGCAGATCCTTATAGCTGTTTCCTCACCCTCATGCAAGGGCTGGTCTGGAGGTGGGGTAGCAGTCCATATGGTATAACCTTCGGAGGCCAAAAGGACTCCCACCCTGCTCCTGGCCCCACTATATCCCCTTTGGGTATGTTCCTGGAGTCTGTCCTTCCTTCCTTCATTGATTGATTGATTGATTGAGACGGAGTTTCGCTCTTGTTGCCTAGGCTGGAGTGCAATGGCGCAATCTTGACTCTCTGCAACCTCCGACTCACGGCAACCTCCGCCTCACTGGTTCAAGCTATTCTCCTGCCTCAGCCTCCTGAGTAGCTGGGATTACAAGTGCCTGCCACCACACTCAGCTAATTTTTTGTATTTTTAGTAGAGATGAGGTTTCACTATGTTGACCAGGCTGGTCTTGAACTCCTGACCTCAAGTGATCCACCCTCCTCGGCCTCCCAAAGTGCTGGGATTATAGGCGTGAACCACAGTGCCTGTACTCCTAGAGTCCTTCCTAAGGACCTTCTTAAAGGTTAGGAACCAAGCAGCCAGTGAGGGATTGCGTTTTAGGTAACCATGGATCTGTAGGGTGTGATTTCTGTCATTTTTCCAAAGTATGTTGGTGTCCCACCATGGCTCTAAAGCCCAACCCCACTTATGCCCCTCCCCTGCTTAAACTCCTACCAGAGACCCCTGCTACCTCCAGTTCTGCTTGTAGCCTGGCCCACAAGGCCTTTGCCACCTGGCCCAGCTCTGCTGTATTTGCTAATTCACACAAGTCCCTTGGTATAGCCTCAGCTACTGCGGATTTCAGTGGTCCAACCTCCAAGCCTTTGTTCACACAAATGCTTCCACCTGGAGTCTCTTTCCTCACGATGGCCAGCAAATCCCTGCCCCCATTTCAAGGACTGGTTTAATGCATCACCTCTGGGTCCTGTGGGTCCCCATCCCCTGTCCCTACAGTCAAATTAATCAAGGCCTCACCTTCCCACTCTCCCCCTTAAACTGGGACTGACACAAACACTTCAGAGTCCTTATGCAGATTAAATACAATAATCCAGGTGAGGGGTTGAGCACTGTGCCCGCCTGGCATAAGGTAAGCACTGCAGAAATGTTAGCTATTATTATCCTAACGTTAAACCCCATAAAATCCCAGCTCCTCAGCTTGGCATGTGAGATCTTGCATGACCGGCCCCAGCCTGCTTCTCATCTGTTTCCTGCTGCCCACACCTCTCCTACCCTTGCCTAACCTCAGGACCTGTTCCTGAGCCTCTGCCCGCACTGTCCCCTTGCCTGGAACAGCTTCCTACACAACTGCGTGACTGCCTCCCACTCATCTCCAACCCAGCGTCCCCTGAGGGCCCAGCTCTCAGTGTACCTGTTCATTTACTTGCTTCCTCCCTGACTAATGGGAACATGCCTTATTATCTCAGCATCTCCAGTGCCCAGCACAGAACCCCAATAAGTGCTTACTGAAGGAATCGAATAATAGTCATTTGTTCAAGGACAGTGTCTTCATTTGAGCAATAGTTCATAAAACTCCAGTGCACAGCAAAGTCTCTGCCAGAAGGTAGGAAACGCACACTCCTAGGTCCACAGCCAGAGATTCTGATCCTACTCTACTGGTGGGCCCAGGAACTACGTTGTTATAACTCTTCAGGCAATTCTGGAATAAGTGGTGTTCACTGTGAGAAGCCCTAATCCCAATGGAAGAGAGAAGGGAACTCATAGACAGAGTCATGTGTGGGAACCATTATCCCCTGAGGCCAGGACGACCTGATAGATGGTGCTGGAAAACTCCCTCGCTCCATGGAGAAAAATGGAGATGTGAATAGAGAAAGACCAGGTTCTTAACAGCCATACAAAGACGGACTCCAGATGAATCAAAGCACACCACAAAAGGGAGAACTAGGACTCAATTAAGGTACAGGGGAATAGCTTTGTGACTGCAGGGTGTGGAAGGATTTCTTAAACAAAGCCCCCAAAACACACAAAAATAAGGCAAAATGGTGAATTTCAGTACATCAAAATGAAGGATTTCTGTTCCAAGAAATGCAGATAAGCTTAAAGGATACAGGACAAAATGGGAGCATTGCAATTTCTAAACCCAGCCAAGAATCTAGAATATATAATGGACTCCTAAAGAGCCCCAGGAAAAAGCAGCAACCACCATTGGAAAACTGAGCAAAAATGGGAGCCAGCAGTTTACAGACGAGGAAACCCACAGGCTAATGTATGAAGAGATCCTTACATTTTTTGGTAAGCATTTACTTAGATATTTAATATGTAAACAATTTATCTTATTGATAATATAAATCATAATGACATATTAATTATATACCTTATTTAAATAATCCATAAGTCAGTATAAGTATCAAATCATTGAAGTAATGAGATATTACTTTATGAGACTGGGAAACTTCAGAAAGTGGGTGTTATTCTGGACAAGGCCTCTTCCAGTGGCAGCCAAGCCCCACTGGGAGAAGCACTTATAGCCAGCCTTGAGCCCCACCCCTGTCCCCCAGCTGTTGGGGCTGGCAGAGACATCTTGGACACCCGGGCTGGCACGTAGCAGAAACCCATGTCTGCACCAGTCCTGGTGACACCATTCCCTGCAGCAGCCGCTGCTTATCCCAGGCCAGCTCCCCAGGCTGGGTCTGCAAAGAGCAGTGCCTCTGGCCCACAACACCCACCTAGACCACTGGAGCCCAGAGAAGCCCCCTTCCCTTAGCCTCTCTCTTGACTCCCCCGGCCTGTTCTGAGCCCTGCCCCTTGAGTCAGCTCCCTGGAAGGCAGCTGACCCAGTCACCACTGTTCTGCTCACAGACTTCTACTGGCTGCCCCTGCCTGTGACACAGCATCCAAACACTTCAGCCTGGCATTCGAGACATTTCCCACACTGGCCTCTTCCTCCAGGTAGCCCTGCTCCAGTCACACTGCATTCATCATTATTCCCAGAGCATGCCAGGCAATGTTCACTATTTAAGTCTCTGCAGAGACGCTTCCCTCTACCTGGAGTACTCTCTGCTCCCTCCATTCCTATTCATGCTCCAGGGTGGTGTCCAGCACCCTGTGTGTAAGGGGAGTGTGTCTTTGGAAGCAAACCATGCTTTGGAGCTAGAGTGATTTGATTCTGTTTCTAGCTCTGTCACCACTAGGTATGAGGCCCCTGGGTATTTCAATTCACCTCTGAGCCTCAGTTTGCTAACCTATTAAATGGGGCTAAGGATTTCCACAACATGGATTTGGGATGGTGAGCTTCATATAACAAAATGCTTGGGACAGTGCCGGCATATAGTAAGTGCTCATTAAATGGTAGCTGTTCTTGGTCAGGTGCGGTGGCTCACACCTGTAATCCCAGCACTTTGGGAGGCCGAGGCAGGTGGATCACAAGGTCAGGAGTTCGAGACCAGCCTGGCCAATATGGTAAAACCCCATCTCTACTAAAAATACAAAAATTAGCCAGGCGTGGTGGTGGGCGCCCACAGTCCCAGCTACTCAGGAGGCTGAGGCAGGAGAATGGCGTGAACCCAGGAGGCAGAGGTTACAGTGAGCCAACATTGTGCCGCTGCACTCCAGCGTGGGTGACAGAGCAAGACTCTGTCATAAATAAGTAAGTAAGTAACTAAGTAAATAAATAGTAGCTATTTTTATCTGCTCCAGCTGGAGCACCCAAATAATCTCATACAGAACAACTTGCTTCCTCATCTGGACCCTACAGTGTCACTATTCACACCTCACTCATCTCAGCATCCTCAGAGCTTGGCACACTGCCTGGCACATAGGTGGTGCCAACGCATGAGAGCGCAGTGAACACCGCCCGTGATTCTCCCGCTTCTCCGTTAAGTTAGGAGGTCTGCCCCTTCTACTTCCCCTCCCTCCATAATCAAGTGATTGGACCTGGATGGCTTTGGTTTCTGTAGACTGGACCCTTGGAGGATTAGAACCCGAGGGGATCCTGGCAGCAGGAGGATACACAGCTTCCCTGGCCTCCTTGGGGGTCTGGCCAGAACCAGCCATGTGAGCCCCAAGCACAGGCAGGGACCCTCTTGAGGTGAAGGATTTACAACTGGATTATGAATCTTAAGGTGTTGCTTAGAAAGTGCTCATTATATTATTTGTGAACTTAATCATAAAAATGTATGTGGAAAAAAATGTATGTGGGGTGTTTTGCATCATTAAAGGGTTTGAGTTGGAAGTGTATTTATCAAGGGTCCCCTGGCAGTGGGCCACATCTTCCCAGGGAAGTTCAAAGCCCTACAAGTGTCTCTAAGATGCTGGGAACCCGTGCTCCTTGTTCAAAGTCACACTACTCCCTGGTCTGCCAATAGTCCCAGCCTGGTGTCCTCATGTGTCTCCCTCCTTCCCTAAAACGAAACCAGCTCCTTGTCACTCGGAGTTTGGGGGCCTGGTGTATAGTCCTCATCTCCAGCCATGTCTCCTGACCCTGTGACACTCTTGGTTCCACCCACAATTCCTTAGGGCCTTTGCAGAGATTGCTGGCTTTTGGATTTCTACCCCTCCTTGCCACCAGCATAGGGTCAGCCTCCTCCCAGATCCAGGCCGGAGTTTTGGTCTCTCCTTCCTCAGCTGCTCACTCCCCATTCTGCAGCACGGTGTATGGGGGTGTGAACCCCTGGTTCCTCTTCCACCCCCTTGAGACTGTGGGGCCTGGCCAAGGTCAAGGGTGGACTTGGCTTACCTTGACACTCTCGTGTGGCCTCCGAGGTGGCCAGCTTGTAGCCAGGGTAGCAGAAGCAGGAGTAGGACCCCACACGGTTGATGCAGCGCCCTTTTCCCCTGCAGGGGTCCCTCAGACACTCATTGTCATCTGACCAAAAGGAGGCAGGGAGGGAGGTCAGGGAGGCCAGCAGTGCTGTTCTTTGGGCAACTACCAGCAACCTGCCCACACTTGGGGCTGGGCAGGGGATGGTGCTGTGTGGCAAGGAAGGGGTGAGGGAGCGGAGGAGGCTGGGGAGATGAAAATCTCTAAGGCTGGAAGCCATAAAGTCAGCCCAGCGGGCCCACTCAGGCACCAGAAGCCTGGGGTGACTGCCAGCTCCTCCTCTCTACCCCTCGACTCCTTCCCCCAGTAGCCTCATAATTCCTTTCTCCTTTGAAACCATAGTGGATATTTCTCCCTTATTTGAAAATATCGGGGGGAGGAGGAATGAGGTCCACACTTGGTGATTTATCTTAGCCTCAGACCTCCCCCCAGGGATGACCCTGCTGGAGACATTTGCTACTGGGGCAGACCTTGGTCCACCTCCAGGCAACAAAATGGTCAGTTTGATGGGTGGGCTGATCTCAGAGCAGAGGGCTGCCAGGCACAGGTCAGGATGCATGCAGTGGGCTGGCTTCCATGCTCCTGGAGTCCTGGAGACTCATCGGATGGGACTCACTGAGACTGGTCTTCCCCTGAAGGTTAAAGTTAGCTTTGTCCACAGGGACTGCGCTCCTCCTAAACTCATCAACCACCCAGCACTGCTTGGACCTTCTGCTTCTTCCTGGACTCTCAACTCAGCCTCCTAGCCCCTGCTCCCATCTACCCCAGCCGCCAAGTAAGCCTAGGACACCCAAGTGAATACCCGTGCAGTAGGCCTGGCTGGGGTGCAGCTGGTAGCCGGGGCTACAGACACATTTGTATCCATCTGGGAGGTTCACACAGGTTCCAGGGCCACAGATGTTGGTGGCTCCAGCAGCACATCTATCAATGCCTGTGGGAGACAGAGCAAAGCAGAGGTAATGGCAGGGTGGGTGCTGGACAAAGGCAGTGGAGCGGGGTGGGGACAGTGAGTGGCCAGGGTCTAGGGGCCTCAGAAGGCCAACCTTAGCCAGGCCCTCCCTCCCATACCCATGCACAGCTTGGCCTTGCGTAAGACCCTAGGGGACCTCTGCCCAGCACCCTGAGCCCTATCCAGGATGGAGGTCACGGTAGGGCATCCCCCCCACTGAGATCTAATAGGTCACCCATATTTCCAGCAAATTTCCAGCAAAACTCCTCCATCCTAACCCCACCCTGAAAATGAGCCCAACTCCTACCCAGTGCCCAGTGCCATCCCTCCCTGCAACTCCTGTCCAGTTTTCCCTGGACGGACAGACAGACCTGGTGAGTAAGGTGCTTGGGGAAAACTGCCAGGGGAAAATGGGAGAGGTGGGCTGGGGTCAACTGAGCAGAGCCTTGAAAGCCACATTGAGACTGGCCTGTAACAGGGAGTTTGTGAAAGGTGGGGGTGGGTCAGAGCAGTCCTGGAAAGGCCACTCGGGCAACGAGATGATGGATGAACCAGTATAGGAGGTATGGTGGGCCCTTAAAACCTGTTGAAATAATGTAAATGAGAGTCTGCCTTGGGTGGTGGTGATGGGGTGAAAAGTGGGGAGACAGCTGCAGAACTGAGAAACAGTTCGGAGGCAGACTCACTGGGACTCAGGGCTGAGGCTGTGTAGACAGCAGAGACTCTAGCTTTCTGAATGGTATCCCTAATACTAGAAAACTACCTGGCACTTAGAACATGCCAAATGAAAGAACAAATGATGCTTTTGCCTTTGTGTCCACCCTGAAGTCTTTGCCTGAAGCCCACACGCTCACGGGTCCCTGCCCTGCCCCCACAGCTCGGGAGAAGCTGAAGACCCAAGAGAATGGGTTGGGAAGTGGTCTGTATGTGGGTATACAGTCTGCCAGATTGTACTGAATTGAATGTGCACCCAAGGCTACCCTCTCCCTGGGCCTGGCTCCAAGTTTGTGTCAGCCTGGGGGTCGTGGGGGCCCTCAGCTGGGTCCTAAATGTCTGCCCAGAGGGGTGAGGTTACAGAATGGCAGAGAAGGGGGATAGGGCAAAAGGCCGAGGCTGGTGGTGGCGGTGGGGACACTCATGCACATGCCAAGAGCTACTGCTGAGCTTGGCCTGCCCCCTGTCCCCTGCTTCCCATCCCTTCCTCCAGGCCCACTTTCCTTATCAGAAATTCAGCGCTCCTCCGCACACTCTGCCTGTGGAGCAGAGGCCAGAAGGGGATGCTCCCTGGAGCAGAGCAGCGCTTTGAGCCAGAAGAGACAGGTCACGGGAGAGGTCAGTGGGGTGCACCTGGGAAGGCTGGACTCCCTCTCCCCACTCTCTGGGCTGTTCCACCAGGCTGCAGGGGCTTTCCCTTTGCTGGAGGAAATCCAGAACCCCACTACCGCCCTCACCCCCAACACAAGGTGACTGGGTCTCTGGACCCAGTCGTGAGGTTAAGAGAGCAGGAGCCCCAGGAGCGGGCACACACGTGTACAGTGAGCAGTGGCAACAACACCCGCCTTGCTTCTCCTGCACCAAGTCCCCAGACAATGAGCCTTTAAGGAGGGTACATTCCAGAGCAAGGTGGATTTGCCAGGATCACCCCCACGCCTGCCCCTCGCCCCCATCACTGTAGCTGACCAGAGGGAAAGGAATGCAGACTTGGTTAAACAACCTTGAGAAATAGAACCATGTTCCTTCCCGAAAATCAGCCCTCCCCGTGGGCAGGCAGTTGCTCGCTGCCAGGGCACTCTGCTGACTCAGGGGAGCGGCCTGGAAGAACCAGGACCCCAGTGGCCCTCACTCCCCATGCTCGCCTTCCTTGAGAGGGACCCCCAGATTCTCCTGGAAGATCCCTGGCTTCCCTCTCCCATGGTGTCCCTTCTCTTCCCCCTTCCGGGCTTGGGCAGTGCTCCAGACTGGGCTCTTATTTTCACAACAGTGACCCTGTGCTCTTTGTAAGATGAGGCCAGGGGTGCAGAGCCCAGCCAGGAGCCTGCTGGAGACTTTACCTAATTGGAAAGGCGAGGGGGCATTCCACTCATGCCCCTGCCCTGGAGTTGGCTCTGGAGAGACACAGCTCACAGGGCAGGGTGCAGGGAGCCCCAAAGGTCTGGCTGCAGCTACCTGGGGTGCTCAGGGTCACCAGCACATCGGTGGAGGGGGTCACTTGTTCTTCCTGTATCTCTGGAATCCGCTGTTCAGGCATTGGTGGGGTTGTGGCATTCCCTGCGGAGGAGAGAGGGGAAGAGGTGGGGTCACCGTCCCTTGGCCGGCCGTGGCCGCTCCCTTTTCCCTGGTGCTCAGACTTCCAAGAACGAAGGGTGAAGCCTGGGGTGGGTCACTCCCATGCCTTCCAGTCTCCTGAAAGTTGATCTGGCCCCACTTAGAGAATCTGAGAGCTCTTAACAGGCCTTGGAACACATCCAGTCTAATCCTCCATTTCAGGGCCAGGAGACTGAGGCTTGCAGAAATGGCCACCTGTCCAAGGCCAGCCAGCTTGTTGGAGGCACAGCTGACACCTGGGTTTCCTAATTCCCACTTCAACATTCTTTCCCTTCTGCTTACAAAGTATTTCACAGCTTACAGAGCTCTGCCACAAATACCAACATCTTATTTGCCTGGAGAAGCCACAAGACAGGCTTCAGTGTCTTCTACCATTTTATAAGAAGCATGAGCTCAGCCTTCCAATGTCTGAACCCAACACCAGTGACAGGCAATTAGTGGTTTCAGGACAAGGCCTCCTGGGGAAAAGAGTCTAGTGACCCAGCCAACCACCTATTTCAGCTAATGCTGTCTCTTTGTTCTGATTTATGTGCCAAGTGGTGCCATGAAATTTGCAAAGAGTTCTGTGGCTAGAAAACTATCTGTGAAGCATCATGGGGTCTCTTGCTGACCTCACAGCACCTTAGGTGTATAGAGAGCTCCCAGAAACAGCACTCACAGGCCATGTCCTTCTCACCCTCCTCTGATGTGTGTGTGAGCGTGGACCAGCTCACACATACTAACTCTACTCCTGATTAAGGCCTCTTTCCTTCCCTTCTCTTTTGCCTGGGAGCCGCCAGGAAGAGGGACTCACCTGTGACCCAGGCAGGTGTATGTGTGACACTGGTCGTGACCTGCACAGAAACAGGAGAAGGTCACTTTTGGCTCCTCTGTCGTCCCTGTGATATGCCACCTTCCATCACACTCACCCCCATCTCCGGGCTTCCTACCAGCTAGCTCATTCACATTTTCATTCATTCCAGGTATTGATGAATTCTTACTCTATGCTGGGCATTCTGCCAGACACTTTATACCCACTCACTTCATTAACTTTCTCAGCTATCTTATGATGGGAGATTGACAAGCTGATGTACACACTATGCCAGCTCGGTGTCAGGTACATAGTAGAAAATCAGCAAGTTTGGTGTCAGCTACAACCCTCGCATCTCAACACAGTAACAGAAGCTCTGGAGGTTCACTAGAGTGCCTGGAGCCACAGGGCCAGTGTGGGAAAGCCAGACTGCAGGTTACACCTGGTGTCCCTCAACTCAGCCAGTGGACAGAGGGTTGCTGAGAGGGGGGACATAACAGAAGAGCGGGCAGAGCGTGAAAAAGGCCCTGGAGGCTGGCTGTGTCTGTGGGGACTGGAGTTAGAGCTTTGTTCTGGGAGGACATCATATGGTAGCCCAGGGAGAGAACAAGCCCCCTCAAAGAAACTGTATTTGGGGACAGTCAGGTATGCAGGGTGGAGGGGCAGGGGATAGAGTAGGGACTGAGAGGCTGATGAGGGAAGAAGCAGATCCCCTCTTCTGGAATGTTTTCCTGGGAGGACACCCAGTTTTTCCCAGGGGAATCTTGGCCACAGGGAAGGGAGTTGGATACGCCTTTCTCAGTGAGGTGGTTTGAGGCTGTTCACAGCTGTGCCTGCACTTCCCCATACACCACTCCCAGAGGATACCCGGAGGTTCAACTAAACCGGCGCAGAAAGTGCCAGACCCAGAATGAACTGGAAGCAGCTCCACACCTCATCTGCAGTGCTTAAAGCTTGAGTGACAGCCGGGCCTAACAGGACATGTTCCTACTTCCTTTCTGAAGGGGCCCCAGCCCACCCCAAATGGGAAAATGCTTGCACAACGGCTGCTCCGTAAACAGGAGCTGTTGTTATCACTTCCTTTAGGGTAAAACTGGGTCTTTGGATCAATGCTCGCACTTGGTCATCTCTTCAAATAAAATCCAGCAGACGCTCCATCTTTCTCCCTCTCCTCTGTCATGAGACACTGCCCTGGGGCCTGAGCTGCTACCAGGTCCTGCTCTCTGCTGTGCTTGCCCGGCCCCCTAGTGGGAGGATGCACTCACCTGGCCAGCCTGAGCGTCACCTGGAAGGGAAGGGTGACAGCGTGAGCTCAGGGAGGAGGGTCTGGCTGCCTTCTTCCCTCACCGCCACCTGGGCGGCTTCACGGTCTGCGCCCCAAACCACGTCCTCAGCAGGGCCGGCAGCACAGAAAGCACGGACTCTTCTTACCTGCCTCTGCCCCTTCAACCCTGTAGGGACTGGCCACCACACAATTCCAGGACCCCAGGTCTGGAGAGCCTGAAGATAGCTCAGTGCAGCCTCTCTCTTGGTAAGTGGAAGCCCCTGCTTTCCTGTAAGGCCTCGGGTGACAGGAGTCCCACCGGCTCCCGGGCCTGTCCACCCCATCCATCCTGGAGCCATCCCCTTGCACTGCTACCTCCGCCCTCCCACGCCTCCCAGCCAGGCTGGGTCACACAGCCCCCTGCCCTGGGCTTTGGGCCAGGGGAACAGTTTGAGGAAGGAGTGGAGTTGCTCCAGGCTTGGCCAGTGTCCTGTGTCCACAACAACTGGGGCTCTGTCCTCACTTCCCTGTCTCTTCCAGATTCCTGGAGCAATCTGACCAATCACATAGCTTGTTGGCCCTATGATGTTCCAGGCCTCCTGCACTCAGTGTTACCAGTCACCTGGGCATGACTTCTCCATGGTTTTCAGGGCACTTGCAAGGAGAGCCTCATACCCAGCCGCCCTCCAGCTCCGTGCCTCTGGGGTCCAAGGCCATTGAGCTGGAGTTAGCACTCTGACTCTAAGGCCGGGCCAGGGGTCTGGCATGCAGGTCCTCAGGACCCACCTGCCAGCTATTCAAGCCTGCAGCAAGCACCAGGCCCAGAAGCTGCATGGCCAGAGGGCAGGAGATGGAGAGGCCTGATCGCTGGGGTGGAGGCTGCGGCTGACCTTTCCCACCTCCACAGGCAACTCCCTAGGGCGTGGGCACCTCTTGACCCCATATGGAAGAGGAAGTGGGTGGGGCCTTGCTGTTGTAACAGGCCATGAGAGAAGGCTGCCAGGGTTGGGTGCTGCCGCTCCAAGCTCCCTTTTCTAATGCCACAGAGATGGGATGCCCATGCACCCAGGATGGACACCCACACTTCTCTGAGGTGCTGGAAACTTAGGGGAAAGGGGAATCCATCAGGCGTCTCCCCCAGCTCAGATACCCTTGTCAGGGACGGTCTCGGCCTCGAGCCAGGTGTCTGTGATGACCCGGAGTGGCTGCCTGTCTGCTGGCCCAGGCAGTACCCCGCTGCTCCTCTGCCCTTGCTCCCTTGGGGGCCTTGCCAGTTCCTCCTCCTCGGCTTTCCTCATGGACAGGCGAATGTCGGAGCTGGCATAGGTGTAGCCGTGGCCGGCAGGGCAGATTTCTCTGAAGGCCTCTGCAAAGTCAACAGCCGGAGGACAAGCTGAGAGGTGCTGTTCCTGCAGGAAACCAGGGTCCTCCTTTCCCTCCCTTTGGGAGACACGGCAATTATGGCAGCAAGGAGGGAGGGAGCCCCAGGTTGGGATAAACACGTGAGCAGGCAGGGAAGACTACTTCAGTCTTCCAGATTGAGGGAGGTCTACCCAGGCCCGGCAACATGGTCACTAGCCTTGAGGAAGCCCCTGGGCAGTGAAAGCTGGGATGGGGACAGGGGGTTACCTGTGCCAGGCAGAGGGCATTTCTCACACTCGCTGCCCCATGCTTTGCCCACACGGCTGCAGCAGCATATCTGCTTGGTGATTTGCTGGGCCAAAGGCAGGGTGCAGGTGTCAGGCCCAAGCGACCGGTAGCACAGTCCCTGCAGCATGGAGATGGCCTTGTCCGCTGCAACAGACACAGCACGCGGAGGTGGGCAGGTGGCCAGTGGGAGGGGAATGCACAGCTGGGAGGGCAGTGGATGGAGGTGTGGCTGGCCACATGCACTCAGACTGGCCTGGCCCATATCTCAGTCGGGAAATTTGGAGCCCTGCAAATGCTCACAAGAACTTTAGAAGGAAGAGGTGTAGTGGAATGTTTCAGCACCTGCCCATGTCATGTGCTTGATGAGACCTGTGACTCCCCACCTGCATGTGGAGAACCTGAGAGCAGGAACTGAGGATGCAGCTCCTTGTCTCCAGTGCTGAGTTTAGAAGTGTTTACTGAAGGCCCCACGTGTCCCTAGGGTTGAGCAGGGAGCAGTATGTCCTGAGGACCACAGCCTCTGTGGGAAGATGAGGCAAGCTAAGGCCTGATGGGGAGCTCAGAGGACAGGGACCCTATATTGGGTTATCTCTGTCACCCAGGCACCTTCCATAGTGTCTGGTGCATGCAAATGCTTAGTAAAGCTTGTTGAATCTGTGTATGGATGGCTAGATCAATGAGCCAATCAAACATGGAATCAACCAGCCAATCAAAATACTGAGGGTCACTGTGCGTTTGAGCTACACTGGGCTTAGGTCATAGCAATGCCACCACCCTTATCTCCTTTCTTGTACTTTGATAATAAATATTAAAGAATAGTTTCTGTATGTTATCTCAATGGAAGACGAGGAGGCCATGCCAGGTTGGAAGAGTCTGGAATCCGCAGAGGGCTGACTGGATTCTAAGAGGAGGAGAGGTGGGGTGAAGAAGACATCAATCAAAGTTTAGGAATGAATGATTCTGGGGAAGTCCTGGTCAGGCCCAGGACGCAGCAGACCAAGTTCGAATCCCTGCTCTACCATGAAGTACAGGACCTCCCTGGGCCTTAGCTTCTTCACATGTAAAATGAAGATGAGAATGATCATTCCATGGCAGGGGACACCTGTATTTCTGCCTGCCCAGAGTCTATGTGCCATATTCCGGTATAATCACCCTGCTTCTACGGGAACCACCCGTTTCCCACCCTTGGTCCATGTGACTGGAGTGGAGGCTGGTGCCTTTCTGGCTGAAGGCTTGTGGTCCATACCCCTAGTTCCAGTGACTGGGTCAGGGACGGGCACTTCACCAAGGAGGCCCAGTGATAATCAGCCTCGAGACTATTCCTGGGTGATGGGGGAAAAGGGGCTCATTTTTTATTGAGTTTGCAAGGCTGAGAGGGTGTAGGCCTAGAGCATCCAGTGACCAGCTTCGAAGGAACCATGAAACTGACACAGAGGAAAGAGCAGGACCCCCCTGCAGACACTGTGGCTGCCTGGTCAGCCAGCCTGAGGCCACACCACGCCTGCACTTCATAGTTGTGTGAACCAATGCTTTTGTTTTTCTTTTTTTTTTTTGAGAAGAGTCTCGCTCTGTTGCCCAGGCTGCAGTGCAGTGGCACGATCTTGGCTCACTGCAACCTTTGCCTTTGGGGCTCAAGCCAACCTTCCGCTTCAGCCTCCCAAGTAGCTGTGACTACAGGTGCGCACCACCACGCCTGGTTAATTTTTAATTTTTTGTAAAGACAGGGTCTCAACATGTTGCCTAGGCTGGTTTTGAACTCCTGAGCTCAAGTGATCCGCCTGCATCAGCCTCCCAAATTGCTTGGATTACAGGTGTGAGCTGCTGTGCCCAGCCCCAGTGAATTCTTTTTTTGCTTAAGGCAGTTTGAGTTTGGTTTCTGTCACTTGCAATCCAAGGACTCCTGATTAATAAACTTCGCTGTGGAGATGAAATAGAGTGAGGTGTGTGAGACTGGCTTGCCGAAGGTCATGTGCTCGCCACAGGCAAATCTCCAGCCAGTCTGCGAGCCCTGGATCTCCTCCAGGTGCAATTTCTGCTTCTAGCAGCCACTTCCCTTGGGACACTGTAAGGAAGGGCTCCGTCCCTTTGAACCCCAGGGTGGAGATGACCCAGGTGGGAATATCAGGAGGCTGGGGCAGCCCTGCAGACTGCTCCACTGGACCTGGTCAGGTGGCAGGGAGGGAAGGAGGCAGAACTCAGGAACAAAGGGAAGAGAAACTTCGCGCTGCCCATCCCACTTGCAGGGAGGTGAATCGCTGTGGGAGGCTTGGGGGAGTAACACCAGGGACAGAGGGGAAAAGGATACTAGAGAGACATCTCTGCTTCCCTGTGTTAAGGATCTCTTTCTGGTACTCATAAATAAGTCACCTTGGATGTCAAACACACCTGTCTGGTAAAGGGATCTTAAGTGATGTGGAGTAGAAGGTAGGGTTGTAAGCCTCTCAAGGCCTTGACCACCTGCCACTGCCACCATGAAGGTTTCTTGAGAGCGGCCTGACATGTTCTCCCCACTCTGGACCCCTCACTCTCTGGACATCCCCTTCCTATAACTCTTGCTATCTTATCTCCCTAGAGCCACTGGGTTTAGTCTCCAGGTGGCACTGGAGTCTTGTTCAACCCCATGGCTCTCCCAAACCCAGTACCAGAAAGTTTGCAGACTGAGGGCTTGGCCGGTTGCAGGGAGCTCTGCTGAGCTGGGAGCGGCCCATCCAACCTGGGCTGCTGCCTCCCAGAGGCCAGTTGGGACTGGTTTTATTTAGCTCTGGTCCGGCCTTCCGGCCCAGGGAAAGCCCCATCTGGGCTGTGGTGTCAGTTCTGCCACTGGGGGTTACTGATAGCCTGGGCCACTCTCCCTGGAAACCACAGAGGTCTCCGGAAACAGGGCTGCCTGGCATATATGCACGCACATGCCTGGACACAATGCTAATGCCCACTGTGTGTTCATGGATGAGGAGAAACTTCAGAATCACAAGGGGCCACAGGATTGTGGAAAGGCCCTCAGGTCGGGCAGCAGCTCCATAAATGCTATGGATAACCCTTCTGGAAAGGTCACTCAGCAGCCAAGGCTCAGCCAGACATCACAGCAGAGGCCACCCCCACCACCCCCGCTGCCAAAGAAAATGAGGCTATGCATGGAACAGAAATGATAAGAAAGAAAGAAAAAAAAAAAAAAAAAACAGAAAAGATGAATTCTAAACTGCAAAGGCCTGGAAGAAATGCCTAGTGTAAAAAGTGAAGTAGTAACCATCTCTGTTCCAGCCGGATGGGCTGATCAGGTTTTCACACTTGGCCCAACTCCAGGTTGAGTAGCAGACACAGGCCCTGAGCATGGCATGATCAGGTCTTGGGAAAATTACTGCCCTGGGCTGGCCTGTGGACCTGAAGGGTCCCATCTTGCCTCCCAGTGTCCCCCCCAACCCCGTCCCTACCAGCACTCACACACACAGCGGCTCCGCGATGGATCCAGCATGAGGCCAGGTCTGCATGTGCACAGGTAGCTGCCCCTGGTGTTCACACACTCTGCGTCCTTGCACAGGCCCAGGGTCAAGCACTCATTGATATCTGCAGAGTTGGAGGAGATGAGCAACTCATGCCCCTGCCCTGGAGTTGGCTCTGGACAGACACAGCTCACAGGGGGCCTGATGGAGGGGAGGGGCTGGGCAGAGATCTTCAAATACCCTCTCCAGATAAAACAACAACAAAAAAGCTGCTATGTATTCAGTGGGATTCCTTTACCTGGGCCTCAGTTTCCTCATTTGTAAAATGAGGATAATGATAGTAACAACCAGATGGTGTTAGATGGATAAAATAAGATCAAATTGCAAACCACCTAGTCCAGTAACTGGCATGTAACAATGATCATAATATTAAGAGCTAATGTTTGTTTGTTTGTTTATTTTTTGAGAGATTCTCACTCTGTCACCTAGGCTGGAGTGCAGGGGTGTGATCTCAGCTCACTGCAGCCTCCGCCTCCCAGGTTTAAGCAATTCTCATGCCCCAGCCTCCTGAGCAGCTGGAATGACAGACACATACCACCACATCCAGCTAATTTTTGTATTGTATTTGTTGTAGAGATGTGTTTTCACTGTGTCGCCCATGGCTGGTCTCAAACTCCTGGCCTCAAGCAGTCCACCTGCCTTGGTCTCCCAAAGTGCTGGGATTATAAGCATGAGCCACCTCATCAGGCCTCAAGCACTAGTGTTTATTGAGCACCTATTACATGCTACATACTCTGCTGGGTATTAACATACAATACCCCATTTAATTCTCACAATTTTATCAAATAGGCCCACATGTCCTCATTTTACTGGAGAAGAAACTGAGGTCCCAGGAATAACCAGGTCACCCACTGGTTTGGGGAAATTGGCACTGGGCAGAGTCACTTAGCTGGAGAGTGGCATGTTGAGATGCAGACAGGAAACAGATTGAGGGGACTGTTTGGGTTGGAAGGTGGAGAAGGGGCAGCCAAGTCCCTCCTATTCAGCCTTCCTCCAGAGGTCCCTGAAGCACCTCTGCAGGGCTCAAGACCCTGGGAGCATGACTGCAGTGAGCTGGAGGAGGGGGGACCCTGGTAAGGAAAAGGAGGCAGAGGCTGGAGGAAGGCACTGAGGGGGAAGGGGATAGCAAGGGTGCGCAGAGGTTGAGGGTTAGAAGGGCACATCTCCGGGTCCTCCTGAACGCCCTTCCTTGTGCAGGCTGCACACATCCCCCCAAAGACCCGTGGAGGCTAATGCTGTTCTTCAAATAAGGGAGGTGCACTGGTTTCCTCTGTAACCTCGAAGAGGAAACCCCCTTTTCCTGCTGCAAACTTCTCCCTGCCAAGGGGAAGTCTCAGCCCCCGCAATCTGAGCTATGAGGAGTCAGAAGCCATCTTGATGATGGCACGTCTGTTGATGATGGTGATGGCAGCAGAGATGATGAGCATGAATTGCTTGTGAGGGGCACCTACCTCCAGGCCAGGCGATAACATAGGCAGCCCTGTGTCTGCAGAGCCAGGTCACCCACTGGTTTGGGGAAATTGGCACTGGGCACAGGAACGAGGGACTGAAAAGTGACCCAGCCTGAGCACCAAGGGGCACTACTCCTTGATAGGATGCCCCATTGTGACAGGGTGCCAGTAAGAGCTGGGAAGGTGCTACTGAGAAATGGGAAAGGGCAGTGATCCATATGCGTCCAGACTGTGGCCACAGTGGGATGTGGACCTCCAAACCCAAGTCTGACTTGCTTCCCTCTGCTTAAGAAGCTTCTGGGTTCCCCATCATTTCTTAGAGGAAGGCCCTAAACCCTAACATGGTATCCAAGGTCCTCCACTGTTTCCCTAAAGCCTGTGGGTAAACAGGTGGCTCTGATGAGACACTGGCAGACCTGTGGCATCTCCGTGTGTACACAGGCCACATACATAGTACTTTCTGGGACACTCCAGACAGCACAAAATGTTCTTTTGCTTATGGTGTTCACATTGCCTGGAGAGCTTGCATCCTCTTAGTTGGCCAACTTGTACTCATTTTTAAAGTCTTGGCTTGGGTATCACCTCTTCCAGGAAGCCTTCCCTGATCCTCCCAGTCTGGGAAGGGGCCCCCACCATGGGATCCTGTAGCACTCAGTGACTGCTGCTTTCTCTCAAGAACACTCTGCTCATTAGATGTGATTGTTCAGGGGTCTATCTGCACCTGGGGCAGGACTGTGTCTTCTCCATCACTGTGTCCTCAGCACCTAGCACAGTGTATGTAGCCCATAGTAACCTCCCCTCCAATACTTTGTGGAAGTAGGAGGGAAGGATGGAGAGAGAGAGGAGAGATGACGTGTGCGGGTGCAGAGGTGAGCAGGTCCCTTCGCAGACACGGAGACCACAGCCACATACGTGGGAAGGGGAGGTTTCAGGGCCAGGGCCTCCTGAGGGAAGGTCCTTTGGTGTCCTGAATCTGGGGGCTCAGTGGAGGGAGGGCAGAGAACCCATTTGAGATCCTGAGAATAACCTTAAAGCTTCAGACTGGGAAACCCACCAGGAGAAAAAGCAATTGGTGACCTTTTAGATATGAACAGCCCCGATCTACCCTCCAAGGGCAAAAATACGTATTTCTCCCTAGAGCCACTGTCTGCTTGGCCCTCAAACCACTGGCTCCTGAGGGAGTCTGACCCTGGACTAGGCTGGGCCAGAAGCCTGCCCTTTTGCTCGGCCCCAGCACCTTTGCTTATCCACAGGCTAGGAATCACTTCTGCAGCCTGGCACCCCCAAGGGAGACAGCCCAGTCACGCAGAGCTTCCCCAGACTCGTCTCTCGGAAAGCAACCTCCAGAGGGAGGGTACCTTGGAGGCCATCTGGGTCAATCCCCTGTCTCTGACCCAGCTCCATCCAAAGCAAATCATACAGACAACTATTTGTCCAGTTGTCCAAGCTCCTCACAGGGAGGCCACCTTGTTCCCCACTGGCCTCTGCCAGCCCCAAGAGCCTGTTCCTGGCAGGAAGCTCCCCACCCCACTTCCTGGCTGTGCGTTGAAGCAAGTTGGAGGGAGGCCTGAATAGCTAAGGGTTTTTAGTTGGGAAAAGCCCACAGAGGCCCCAACAACTCAGGCTGACTTGATTTCCCACCCTGGACTGAAATTCTTCCCATTCCAGGGAAACCAGCTCAGGAGGAAAGTAGAAGTGCAGGGCTGTGGCGGCCCCTTCGGGCATAGCCTAGAGACCCTAGCCTGTGTTCCAGGTGGGGGTGGGTGGAGATGGGGAGGAGGGGAGGTGTCGGCCCCCTTGGCTTCCTCTGTCACTCTCAAGCAAGTCCCTGGATTTCCTTAGGCCCCTGGAATCAGCAGCCTCCCACCACTCCCCCAAGCTGGGGCTTAGAGGAACTCAGTGGAGACCACTCGACCAATGACAGACACTCCTCCTGTCTGGTGCTGGGAGTGTGCCCCGGCATCCCTGAGCCCAGCCCTGGCCCTAGGGGTCCTACCTTGGCAGTGAGTGAGGTTCAGTCTCTTGTATCCCTGAGGACACTCCAGCTGGCCATTCTCAATCACCGGGGAGGCTGAAGAGTGGAGATACGAACAGGTCTCACTGGAGGGCCCCTAGGCTCCTCTGTCACCCATGCTGAGAAGGGGTGCAGTCTGGATGTCCAGCCCACCCAGCAGCAGTGAGCCCCAGCCCCTGAAGCCATCGCCCTGGGCAGCTGTGCTTCCTGGTTCTCACCAGACTCCTCTCGGCCTACCTTGCTTTTATTAAAAGCAGTACTAAGTGAAATAAGCCAGGCACAGAAAGACAAATATCACACGATCTCACTGATATATGGGACCTAAGAAAAAGGAGTAGAATCGTGGTTACCAGGGCCTGGGGAGAGGGGAGACAGCGATCAAAGGGTACAACATGTCAGTCAGATACAGGAGGAGTAAGTTCAGAAGATCTGTTGTACAACATAGTGACTATGGTTAATAGCGGTGTCTTGTATTCTTGAAAATTGCTAAGAGAGTAGATTTTAAGTGTTCTCACCACAAAAAATAAATATGTGAGGTAATACACATGTTAATGGGTGCAATTTAGCCACCTTACGATGTATACCTATTTCTTTTTTTTTGTTTGTTTGTTTTTTTTTTCTATTTATTTTTTTTATTATACTTTAAGTTCTAGGGTACATGTGCATAACGTGCAGCTTTGTTACATATGCATACTTGTGCAATGTTGGTGTGCTGCACCCATCAACTCGTCAGCACCCATCAATTCATCATTTATATCAGGTATAACTCCCCAATGCAATCCCTCCTCCCTCCTCCCTCCCCATGATAAGCCCAGTTGTATACCTATTTCAAAACAACAATCGTGCACGGGCCAGGCGAAGTGGCTCACGCGTATAATCCCAGTGCTTTGGGAGGCCAAGGCAGGTGGATCACCTCAGGTCAGGGGTTCAAGACCAGCCTGGGTAACATGGTGAAACCCCATCTCTACTAAAAATATGAAAATTAGCTGGGTGTGGCGGCACATGCCTATAATCCCAGCTACTCAGGAGGCTGAGGCAGGAGACTCGTTTGAACCCAGGAGGGGGAGGTTGCAGTGAGCCAAGGTTTGTACCACTGCACTCCAGCCTGGGTGACAGAGCGAGACTCCATCTCAAATCAAACAAAACAGTTGTGCATCACAAATATATACAATTTTTATTTGTCAATTAAATTTTTAATACTAAAAATTGTATTATATACTTCAATATATAGTTATAACATTACATATAGTATATACTATACTATGTGCATGTTATATATATAACATGGGTTTTATTGTTATAACTTTTTGCTTTTTATTTTGAAATACTAAAGATACACAGATGTCTGACTGCAGATTGACCAACAAGGAAATGATTCTCAGTATTTTTATGCTGATACACATCCTGCCTTGATATCACAACATTCCCCCTTATAGAGAAAAAAAAAAAACCTCAAACAGTTGACATTAAATAAAAACAGGGGAAAAAATCTCCATTACTTTGGGGGAACAGACTAGTGTGCCAACCCTCTTGAAAAGCTCTAGCAGGGGGCATACTTCTGATCACCACCTGTCTTCACAGGAAAAGGCAGGGGAATACTATATTTTGTGGAACAAAAAGAGAACTCAGCTATAAGTTTGACAATTCTTTTGCCTATAGATAGCCAGCAATTCTAAGCAGGCACGAGCAATTGCCACAGACCTTATTCCATACACATTTCCATAAAGACACTACGATATTTCAAAGGTCTTGCTCTATAAAGCTAGCTGCATGATGGCTTCTTGTAGCAATTTGCCTTCTTCTAGCTTTGACTCTTTTGTGGCAATAGCTTGTCTCTGAATGCTGCACCCTCCATTTCTGTTACCTTATCCCAATTCCTTTTTCTCCCAGTCGTAACATCAGCAGCTACACTTTCAGAGTTGTTTGCTAAAGCTTCTTGTCATCCAGGAAGTCATTTACTGTTGAGAATATATGTTCACTGGTTCACCCTTTAGTGGTTTACAAAAAGAGAGTTTTTCACATATATATACATATATATATTTCTTCTTCTTCTTCTTCTTCTTCCTTCTTTCCTTCTTCTTCTTCTTCTTTTTTGAGATGGAGTCTTGCTCTGTCACACAGGCTGGAATGCAGTAATGTGATCTCGGCTCACTGCAACCTCCACCTCCTGGGTTCCAGCTATTCTCCTGCTCCAGCCTCCTGAGTAGCTGGGATTACAGGCATGCACCACCATGCCCGGCTAACTTTTGTATATTTAGTAGAGACAGGGTTTTGCCAGGTTGGCCAGGCTGGTTTCAAACTCCTGACCTCAGGTGATTCACCTGCCTCGGCCTCCCAAAGTGCTGGGACTATAGGCATGAACCACCGCACCCAGCCTTTCATGTATTTTTATTGTTGAAATGAATTATTGCAAATACCAAGAGGCACATTAGAGATATCTATACTTTCGTCCAATTGTACAGCAAAGTTGAGTGTCTTTGTGGTTTAAAATGTTTTTCTAATCAAGATAGCTTTTATTTCACCATTAGCTGCTGTCTCTGGGCACTTATACACTTAGTGCAAGGTTTGTTATTAGTAATGGCCTATATCAATCTGTATTTCATATAGTCTTCTTGATCATTTGGATCCTGGGGTACTTGGGGGTCACATCTGATAGGTTGCCATGATTTTTACTTTGTAATATGGCTGATGACACGGTATAAGACCCCCTGAGAAGGGTCAGCATTGTATTTTTTAATGATTGCTTATGATTAAGGGACTAGCATTATTTTGCATCCACGGTTTCTTTGCAGGAGCTTTTCAGAGCCACCTCTCCATTTGGTGTGGGTTAGTTTAGTTAACACCAGAACACATAACTAAAAAATCCAGTAAACACAGCACTGTGAACTGCACTGTGTTGTAATATGCCAAAGACAAATAGAAGGAGGTGCCACATTTTCTTGGAAGCCCCACTCTTCCCTGAGGACACACTGTGTGCCAAGCATGACATGTGACAGCCTGACATAGGGACAGACCAAGTGAGGACATAAATTAGTAACACTTAACTTTTTTAAGATTAAAAAATGTAAACTGAAGTTCAAAAATGTTTTCCTGCCAGGATTGGCCCGCTCCGGGTTTGCACGTTCCATGTAGGGACCAGAGTCCAGCCTAGAAGGCCACTCTTGTGGAGACACACAGGGATTCTGAAAACGTTGAGAAGGAGATGGAAAGATGGGAGTGAGGCTGGGAAATGTGCATGTCCCTGGCTCGGGGCGTGGTGGTATAAACTGAGGACAGAGAGGAGGGAAGAAAGAGAAGTCATTTGGAGAAACTCAGAAGGCAGGCTGATTAGATGCAGCCTGTGAACACTATGAGGAGCAGAAGGTAGGAAAGAATGATGCAAGGCTGCTGCCAGAGGGCCGAGGAAAGAGACCAAGTGCACATTTGTCCAGTGCTTCAGAGTTGCAAGGTCATGGGTGCACATGGTCCTGTCTGTTTCTCACAACAATTATGCCCTAAGGCAGGGACCATCATCCCCAATTTACAGATTAGGACAGCAAGGCTCAGTGAGGGGTAAGTAACTGACCCAGGTAACAAAGTTGCTGGAACAGAGGCAGGGTTGAAATCGGGCCTCTAGCTGTGAAGGCCACATCCTTTCTCCTACCTTCCATTGCGCTTCTCTAAGAGAGAGAGATCAGGAAGAGCTGGGTGAGCCAGCAGGCCAGGATGATATCAACTCTCTAGATGTCAAGAGGGAGAAATGATGCTGGGCATGGTGGCTCACACCTGTAATCCCAACACTTTGGGAGGCCAAGGCAGGAGTATCGCTTGAGCCCAGGAATTCGAGACCAGCCTGGGCAACATGCGAAACCCCATCTCTACAGAAAAAATACAAAGATAAACTGGGCATGGTGGTTCGCGCCTGTGGTCCCAGCTGAGGCAGGAAGATCACTTGAGCCTGGCAGGTCAAGGAGCTGTGATGGTGCTACTACACTCCAGCCTGGGCAACAGACGGAGATGGAGACAGAGGGAGAGGGAGAGGGAGAGGGAGGAAGCAGAGGCCTCTGCTTCTTTAGTGATCATAAGGGGAGCAGCAGAGAGCTTGGATTAGAGCAGGAAGCAAGAGTGGAAACAGCTGCTGGCACCTGTGGAAAACTGTAAGAACCCGAGGAATGGGCGAAGCTGAGAGGAGCTGGGTCCACCCATTAGTCTGGATACGTTTGTGCTTTTTATATAAAGTGGTCTCCTCCTTAATAAGGGGAACCTGCACCCCCCCACCGCCCCGCTAGCCTGAAGGGAGTGTGGTGTCGTGGGCAATTCTTCGTGAAGGCAGGCTTCTAGATGGAAATAAATGCCAAGCCACTGTCTCTGGGGAAACTCCCATTTTTGCCAACAACCTTCACCCTGAAACCAGGGCCCTCAACGCCGCTCCTCGCACCTCCCAGAGGCAGTCTATAAGGGGCTACTTCCTAGCTTCTATAAGACCAAATACAGCATGGAATCTGAAAGATCAGGTTAAGGCTGGGCACGGCGGCTCATGCCTGTAATCCTGGCACTTTCAGAGGCTGAGGCAAGTGAATCACCTGAGCTCTGGAACTCAAGACCAGCCTGGGCAACACGGCAAAACCCTGTCTCTACCAAAAATACAAAAAGTCAGCGGGCGTGGTGGCATGAGCCTGTGGTCCTCGCTACTCAGGAGGTTGAGGTGGGAGAATTCTTTGAGTCTGGGAGGTAGAGGTTGCAGTCAGTCAAGATCATGTCTCTGTACTCCAGGCTGAGCAACAGAGTGAGACCATGTCTTAAAAATAAATAAATTGCCAGGCACGGTGGCTCACGCCTGTAATCCCAGCACTTTGGGAGGCCGAGGCGGGTGGATCACAAGGTCAGGAGATCGAGACCACGGTGA
>NW_012116265.1:19437525-19439592 GCF_000951035.1 Colobus angolensis palliatus | reverse complement strand
TGATCAAGACCATCCTGGCTAACATGGTGAAACCCTGTCTCTACTAAAAATACAAAAAATTAGCCGGGCGTGGTGGCAGGCGCCTGTAGTCCCAGCTACTTGGGAGGCTGAGGCAGGAGAATGGCGTGAACCCGGGAGGTGGAGCTTGCAGTGAGCAGAGATTGTGCCATTGCACTCCAGCCTGGGGACAGAGTGAGACTCCGTCTCACAAAAAACAAAAACAAAAACAATGTGTGTGTATATATATACATACACATACACATACACACACACACACATACACACACACATACATATATATGAATAATTCAGGTTAAATCGTCTTGGGAGAAAGTGGAAGTTTAGGTGGCCAGGTGGCTCAGGGTGAGAATTCGGCAGCCAATGAGCTTTGTGACAGGTGAAGGCAGGTGACACCTGTCACTGTCCCTGCCACCCACAACAGGTGTCCCTCTTGCATGCTCCCCACACATACAGACCTGCCCAAGTCATAGCACTAGCTTTTGAGCTGAAAAACTCAGTCCGTGGTGTGCCGTGGCTGCCTGCTCACTTTTCCATCTTTCCACAAAGTATAAGCTACGTGAGGACAAGGACCTTGTCTTCTTCATCACTGTTATGTCTCTAGTGCTATGTCCCAAGCATGACACCTAGAGCTGTGTGGGCTCTCAGTCAAAAAAGGAACAAATAAGAAGAGTAAACACTCAAATGGCACTTACTATGGGCCAGGCCCTATTATAAAGGCTTTACACTAATTAACTTAGTTAATGCTCATAAGAGGCCTTGGAGAGTCTTACTAATATTATTCCCATTTTATGGATGAGCAAACTGAGGTTCATCCATAAAATGGATGAGGTTATGAAACAAACCAAAGGTCACCCTGTTGGTGGACAGAGCTGGGATTATGAACTCAGGCAGTCTAGCTCCAGAGGAGAAATTCTGAACCATTCTCCCCACTGCCTCCAAATAAATAAATAGATTCGTAAAAAGCCTTAGGGGTGCCTAGGCAGACAACCCTAGGGTGCAATGGAGGCACCTGCCCAGTAGAAAACCTAGCACCCTTCCTAGGAAACCTCTACCCTGTTTTTAAATGAGGGATCGGGAGAGGGAATAAGAAAAAAAAAAAAAGTAGGGATACTCAGAAGGAGGTCAGAAGAACGATCAGATGCCTGATAAGGGCTCCACGATGTGCATAACCAAAGTGTCGGGCAGAACTGACAAAGGAAATGGTGTAGAACCCGTCCTACCCCTTGTGGCTCCTCAGCCGGATCAAGGTTATCACAAGGGGTAAGGGGTCAGAGAGTAGAAAGAAGAGAATCTGTGAGACCCGGGGAGAGAGAGTGGCTAAGCTGTGACTCTCACGGATGCTTCAAGGAGGCCTTGCAGGGCTGCAGTGTCTTTGCCTTTGGGACTCTTAGACTTGTGAAAGCCAAAGCAGCTGCCCAGGGTCAGTGAAGACTGACCTGAACTCCAAAGAGTTCACATCACAAATGCCCATGAAGCATGCAGGGTGGATGTGGGGAACCTTCTTGGTAAGGACATCGGGACATATGGTTTTCTGACTCCCTGGCCTCAGCCCTGTCCACCCTCTGCTGTGTCTCGGTTGCTCACAAACTGAAGAAAGAAGCAGAGGGGTCCCTGTCTGCAGCTTGCCCCTGCCCTCCTAACTCTCCTCCTCAGCTGTTGGGACTCCCAGGGAGGCCTCAGTAAAGGCAAACTAATTTCTCAAGACAGTTTTGGCATTAAGACAGTTTTGGCATTGACTCCATGAGTAGAGTTGTGGACAAGATGTGTCTGGCCACAGGGCTGTTTACAGGCTGTGCCAATCTCAGACTGCGATGACAGGTGCCTGCAGCAGGGAGATGTGAAAGGTCCCCACCACACAGCCCCTCTGCCCAGGCACAGACACATGCATACCTGGTGAAGTCAAGCTCAGTGCCTCAGGGATGCGTGAGCCGGCTGGAGCCTTGCCCTTTGATTTGCAAACCTCAGATGGGCAAGCTGGAGAGAAAATTCTACTCCCCTAGTAGAAGGAGTGCAGGCACTGGGGCAGCCAGACCCACATCTAATCAC
>NW_012116265.1:19423259-19436380 GCF_000951035.1 Colobus angolensis palliatus | reverse complement strand
TGGGTGAATTTGGGCAGGTTACACAACCTCTCTGAGCCTGGGTTTTCTTATCAGTAAACAGGAGATGACAACTCCCTCTACATGGGGTTATTATGAACACTAAATAAGCATGTACAACTCTGAGCACAATACTTGTCCCATTTTAGGAATTCTCATAATGTCCATTATTCAGATTTCCCTCCTTGGTGAAAGACCAGTGGGGCCCCCCAGTGATTATGGACATTCTGTCCAAAGATGGCCTCTGACTGCCTCCTCAGAGCAAGATAGAACCAGTCACCACAAAGAGTGACATCGAAAAAAGAGTCTGGTCAGACCCCTGGCTCAGGCAGGTGCCACCTAGCCACCCCCGCCCCAGCCCTTCCTCTGCTCTCCAGGCTAGAGGTGCCACATGTCAATGACACCCACCCTGCTGGGTAGGGAGGGTGCTCACTTAAGCCTGAGGCACAATTCATTCCCAGCAGGCTTCAAGTCCTTTGGAAGAAGCTCTCGAACATCTCTGAGCCAAAGAGACACTGGCTTTTCAGTTGACAACTGGAATTCTGAAAATCCCATTTCCTTAGAGTAAGGGACTGGGCATCTCATCCAGAATCCCAGAGAATAGAAGCCCCACCCCAGCACAGCTGTTCCCCAAGCCAGGGTCCTCCAGTTCAGCAAACGCTTGTGCCCGGTACAAGAAGCGGCACAGAGAGGCCACTTACAGAGTGGCTGGAAGCAGGTGTCTGGAGTCAGATAGGCCTGGGGTGTCAGGCCCAATTTTCTCTTCTGTAAAATGGGGATAATAGCACCCAACATCTAGAAATATTGTTAGGATGCAAGAAAATAAGAAAGCACTTAGCACCGTGCCTGGCACTTACAAGTGCTCTGAATAAATGGTTGCGAATGACGACGAGGGTGATAATAATGGTGTTGCTGCTGTGGCCTGCACTAAGGCTCTCTGCCCCTCATGCCCCCAGCACCCTCACATACCCACCCTCCCCAGGGGCTGGCATCACAGAGCTACACCTATAACTCTCATCAGGGGCAAGGGTCAGGACCAAAGCAAAGCCTTTTTTCTGTTGGGGGTTTCAAATACATTTTCAAACATTTCTAAAAATCCCCATTTCCTCAAAAATCAATTTTCTTTGTTATCTTCTATGAAAAACCTGTTCTTGGTAGGCATTCTCCCAGTGATCTGGACCCCACTACTTTTAGTTTATTGCTGGGCACCTGCAGTTTTTAATAAGTTGTCCCTTGTGATCAGTTTCAAGTCGAGCTCTGGTTACCAGAAACACCACACATTGGATAGTTCTCTCTAGAATCACGTGGGGAAAGTCTACACCCTTCTCCCTAGGGCAATTATTTCTCTTAACGCAGGCCGGGGCTACATGTTGATAACCTGCCTGTCTATCCAACCTGAATCTTCTTGACGGATATAGCACAAGGAACTCACAAAACCCGATCTTGATGCGCATCCTCTTGGCTGCAGCATTCCAGTCTAGCATCCTGATCTTTGTTTGCTTCAGGGAGGCTCAGGTCTCCCCAGAATGATTAGGGAGATCTTGCTCAGCTGAGAGTCAGACATACTGTGGTTGGAATCCTGGCTCTACCTGCCCTAGACGTGTGACCTCGGACAAGTTCCTCAGCCTTCTTGGAGCTCTATTTTCCTCGTCCATCACATGGGGTTAAAAATCCTGGGTTTGCAGGTGGCTGTACAAATTCAGTGAGACAAAACAGGTGAAGGGCCCGGTGTAATGTGAAAGTTCAGGAACCTGCAGCTAGTCTTGGTCTAAGAGAGAAAGGTGCAGAGTTCCTTGAAAGGGCAGAGTAAGAAAATCTGTTCTCCCTGGAGATACAGGGGGCCCTGGGTTCAGAGGTGAACTCAGCCCACCCCAGGCAAATGGCAAGACGATCTCATGGCGAACAGCTGGAGCCCACCACTGCAGGCCCCGAGCCATGTGCCAGCCCTGCCTGTCCCAGCAAAGGGGCCTTGGGGTTGACACAGCCAGTGCCAAGCCAGATGGGGCAGTGGCCAACTTTCCAGTCAGCCCAGATGTCTGTCTTTCTCAGATGAAAACTCAAAAATGTGGCCTCAATCAAAGTGGCTTTTGAGAGCTGTGTGTTCTCCAGACTCTGGCAGGAGGATTGAAGAGGCCTATGAGTTGGGACCCTTTGATAAATCCCAAGGGGTCAGGAAGACCTGGCTCAGGCTAGGTCCTGGGAGTTCAGCTGAGTACACATTACCTCTACCACTCAGAGTGAAGGGAGCAGAGGGGAACTGTGGGCTGGTCTAGACTGACTCCCGGGCCAGCTCTCCATGCAAGTTCTGTGGCATTCCGGAAAAAAAGGGATTCACCTATGCCATGTAATTAAGACTTCAAGGCAGTCCTTTTCCATGTCAGGAATAGTGGCATTCTGGTGGGACCTTCTTCAACAGTCCAGCACAGAGCCTCAAAGCCAAAATGTGACTGAAGGGAAGCCGTGAAGCTACTCCCAGGCTGCTCAACCTATCACTCCCACTGCCACCTGATTTGCTAGAACACCTCACTGGGGATGACAAAGGCTTCCCCCAAAGAAGCATAACCCTATTTTATCAGAGGAGAAATAGGGGCTCAGAGAGGCAAAGCCACCAGGGCCAGGGATGATCTGGGATCCAGAAGTTCTGTTTGTCTTGCCAACCTTCCCCAAACCTGCCCTGACAGCTTGCCTTTTCTTCCTCTGCTTCTTGTACAGAAGCTTCCTTGTCATCCCCACTTAAAGAAATGTGCCCACCCCAGCCCCAGGCTCAGGCATGAAGTGAGGTGCCTGGCACTCTGTCAACACAAACAAGGCTCCCTAATGTCTTGCCCCTTCTCTATACAATGCCCAGCTGCACTTTCATGTGTTTTTGATGTTTATGTTGCCCTGGTCTTTGTTATTTCTTGCTCAGTGTGCTGGGATGCTTGACATTCCAGGGTCTGTACCCTGGTGCCCAGCATGCTGAGATGTTCTGGACACAGTGGGGGAGGCCACCATCTGGGATGGTGCGGAGCGAGGGCAAGGGCTGAGCATTGGGTGTGTTGGGGGAGGGGTACAATTGGTGTTCTGCATGCACCTGATCCACAGAGCTCTGCTCCCATGCCCGCCGCCACTGGGCTCCAGCCCTGCCTGAACCGAGCTTACCAGCTGTATTTGGAGCAGGGTTCTTGGGCATCAGGTGGGCTGAGCTCTCAAGGCTGGCACACAGGTGGAACCAGGAGTGGAGCAAGTGGGTGAGCAGGTAGCCACTTCAGTACAGACTCTGGCCTTTTTCTCCTGCTCCCCACCCTTCCAGCGGAGGGCTCCCCCACTCTCAGAAGTGCTTCCAAGATCTGGGGATGTGGTCATTGTGCCTGTCAGCCCTGGTTGAGGGGAACAGGCCTAGAATCCTCCATTGGCGGCAGTCAGCCCTGGCATGGACCTCACGGCCTGCATCTCTGCATCCCTGATGGGCTCCAGAGCTTGGGAAAGGCAGGCCCTGTGCTCCCACTCTCCACTCCAATCCTACAAGCTGCAGATGTGACATATAAGTGAAGAATCCAGAGTGGCTCTATTTTCATTTTCACTGATGTCACCTGATAGGTCTGTGGCTACTAATATCACTGTCAGATTGGCTTAGTGAATTAGAGAGGAGATACTGACCCAAGGACCCTGTGGGGTCCTGACTGCTGACACCCCACCAACAGGGCTGCATCTCAAGAGCTCAGGATTATGCTTGGTACCCAAATCAAGGACACCTTAAGGCCTGAAGACTTGCCCAGAGGAAGGTTCCATGAAGGGCACAGACCTCAGCTGGGAGGAGAATCCCAGCAGTGAAGCGGGATTCTGGGGAAGGCCCTTCTGGAAGCCTGTTTCTCAGCTGCACCACTCCACTCCTTTATACCCATGCTGTTGGCAGCTGAGCCCACTCTTCCCCTTCATTATTTCTCCGACTCTAGAGGCAACAGCGTGACAGCTCCTGAGCCCCGAGACAAGGAAGGGAAACTTCTAAGGCTGCCCCTGAATTGCCACTTGGATGAAATCTCACTGTTCCCACCACCTAGAAAAGCCAGCTCCCTCCTAGGACAGCCCTACCGGGTCAGGAGGTTCCAGGGTAGGTCAGCACCTTGGTCAGCGCAGCAGGTACTGCATGCCCCTCAGAGGGCTGACGGGGTAAAGGGGGAGAGACCCCCACCCACTTGTCTGAATGAGCCAGCTCTTGGGAACCAGAACCTGCCCAGAACAGGGACGTGGGAGCCCTGGCCCCACCTAACCCTTCTGACATGCCTGCCTTTCTACAGGAGAGCCAGGGCTGAGCAGGGCTCAGCAAGAGACACACTGTGCTCCAGAAAATGTTGCTCACTCTCTTGTTCTTGCCTGCATATGCAATTTCCTTGGGTTGTTAAACTCTTCCCAACTCTTTAACTGTCCTACCCCTAATTATTCTTCAAATCTCATCCTGGAAGTCATCTCCTCTGAGAAGCTTTCCCTGATCCACTGGCTTTAGCCCATAGGGCCCCCATCCCGCAGTTTACAGATGTGCAGGTTGTGTGTTGCGCAAAAGCACCATCTCTAAGGGAATCATTGGCATCCTAGATTGGCGTATTTATGAAGATGATCCTGAACAAATGGAAGGGCGGGTTTTTCTAATTTGCACAAAGGTGCTACTGGACCTATGAGGCGCCTGGGTTCCACTGCCTCGGCACTTGACCAGACACTGCTCAAACCTCTTCATTTCTGATGCCCACCAGCCATCTACGACTCCCTGCTAAATTGTAAGCTTGGAGAGGAAGGTGCGGTTTTTACCACCTTCTCTACTTTCTGTCCAGGGCCTGCACACTATGGCCTTTTCAAATAGGGGTTTGCTTAATGTAAATATTTGTCAACTGATTAGAATGTGGGATATAGAAGTTTCAAGGGTTCAATGCCTGATGGAAAAGAGAAAAGAAAACAAGGCAAGAAGAAAAGTGGCAAAAACATCTCTGGCCTACAGGGGAGACCTGGGCAGTTTGATGTACATTTCCTGGTAGGGTAGCGGGTCCATTCCTTTCTCGCTTTCTTGAGGGATACTTTCTAATAACAATAATGATAATGACATTAACAGCCAGGTTTACTGACCTAATACTAAGCAGGTGCATCATTTCATTTAATCTCTACAGCAGCCCATGAGGCTGGCACTATTACTCTCTCCATTTTACAAATCAGGAGACTGACGCAGAGAGAGGTGATCAGGAGGAGCTGGGACTGGTACCTAGTGTGTGTTAGACGTTTAAGCCTGGGAACTGAATATTACCTTTTGCTACTTTGCCAAAAATTCTATCACATTGTAAAACCGTCTACACTTATTTTAAGTTTGGAAAATATAGTCACTGCTCCACAGCTGAGTCTGATGTGAGGAACAGCCCTGCCCCTCCCACCTTTGGGCTCCTGTCCAGCCTCCTGACAAAGCTGATTGACCAAGCTGACTGCTGACAGGCAAAGGAAATACACACCAGGCTCAGGCCCAGGCCCAGGAAGGAGGCCTGGAGGGAGAAGACAGACCAAGTGGGCAGAAGCCACACTCAGGGACAGGCATCTGGTCACCCTCCTCCCAACTGTGCAACTAAGACTGGGGAGAGCATCGTGAACAGGCATCTTGCTCACTCCTGAAATCGCGGTCCTTGGCACAAACAAGACACCCAGTGAGTATTTGCTGAATGAATGAATGAACACATGTTAGGCTTTTCCTATCATCCAAAAGAAGGCAAGGAACTAGGGTTCCCATACCCCAAGGATGAGGACATCTAGGGCAGACATTCAACCCTAATTAAAAGTCAGGGAGCCTGGAACAGGAGTTAAGGAGATAAAAGAGGAGGCCTGAGAGCCCCACCAGGGAGAGAATAAAGAAAACACTGAATCAAATCAAGACCCCTGGACCCCTGGCATCTAGACAGGGGTGTATAGGGGAGCACTGAATAAAATCCCTAAAATCTGATCAAGAATCTCTGCAAGAGGGAGCAGGCCCTTGCAGGCAACCAAATGGAGCAGGCAGGTCAGACTGAACCAGCAGAAGGCTGCCAGGAGCCTCAGTGCTGGCCAGAAACACCTTCAAAGCAGGTCTGGGAAGTCTGCAGTTTACCAGCCTGTTCCACCTGCCTGGCCTCTGACACCCTGGAGGGGAAACCCTGGCAGGAGAGGGCAGGCACAGGGAGGGCTTCCCCCACCACTCTTAACCTTGGACTCCAGCACTCACCGGGTCTGGGTGGGCATGGGGCGCACAAAGTCACCCCCCAGAAGGCTCCCACACTGCCACAGCAGTCCTCTTGGGTGGTCAACTCCAGCAGAGGGTTGGCACACTGGAAGAGAGGTCACGGACACCTGTGACCACCCCTCTTCCCTCCCAGGCTGTGCACAGAGATGTCCCGGGAAAGCCTAGGACACAGAGCTCACTCCCCACATTCTGCCAGAGGATGTCCCCAGCCAAAGAAGGGGAGAAAGAAGTCAGCCCCTATCCCAGAAGGAAGCAGAGAAACCTGCCGTGCACTCTCCCAGCCCCTAACCTTATGTGTGGATGGGACACCGCAGACACAAGATCTGCCCTGTGCGGGGCTGCAAACCACCACCCTCCATGGCCCCAGCCACAGACAAAGGGTCCTAAAGGAAGAGCTTCCCCTGCCTAGCTCCGGGGAACCGCAGGGTCACCCACTGTGTGGCCCTTCCTTGGGAGCACTGCCCCAGGTTCAGGAATACCCCAAGCTGAGAGGCCAGGGACTATCTGGAAATTCAGGATGTTTACCCCTTGGCTGTCCCACTTCCTCCAGTTCCCTAACCTCAAATGGGGTTTCTGGAAATACCTTAGTTTTGGAAACTAAGCGGTTTCCTGGCAACCCCAAGAAAAACCATACTGGGCCTGGTCTAACTCCTATTTTGGGTGCCTGGTGTCAGAAAAGCTTCCCTGATTTCCCATTATGAGCTGAGGATGGCTCCAGGGGGCAATGGGGTATCTCTCATCTTTGTACCACCAGGGTTTTCAGGTTAACTTCCATTTGTTAATTCCACACCTCTGTGACCCCAACTGTAGCCTCAACTGGATACAAAACTCCTGGCCAGATGCTAACAGCCCCACTGGTCCATGTGCCAGGGGTCATAGGATCAGCAGCTCGAGGCTGCCTTCACCTGAGGATGCTGGTGACAGCTCCTCCAGGGGGAACTTCCTTGGGTCCTCTTCTGTGTGCCTGGTATTGACAAGCACCAAGTAGAGCCCAGGAAGGAGGCCCAGCCTCTCCATACACAGGCAATTTCATGCCTTGGGTTTCCCATCTGGGAAATGGGAGACTCTGCAGACACTCACATTCCATAAGAACAAAGAGGACAGAGAGGAGAAGGGCAGATTGAGGACAACTGCTGTCCTGGAAGCATCCGGGGCTGAGGCTAGAGCTGTGTTCTCACCTGTCCGTTCACAGCGTTCAGGTAACACCGGCCCAGCAGTCCTCGAGGCCTGGGTGCTGCTGGGGGCAGTGGCCGAGGGGGCTCTCCAGACCGAGCCAGGATGTTGTTGCTGTCCCAGAGGCTGTGGCCAGGGCTGGCAGGCAGCCAGGGCGGGGGTCTGGTCTCCACGCTGTTCTCCTCTAGGGCCTCCTCCACCCCGCCCCGCACCCGGGCCACCTGGTGGATCTGCACTGAGGCCTCGGGCGGGTGGTGAATGTGCACCTTCACCAGGGAGGGGTTCACGGAGGCTGGGCACAGGGGCTGGGGTCAGAGCCAGGGAAGCAGGGCCCCACCCTCATTTCCAACCCTCTGAAGGGTATCCACCACCCCTGGGCCAGGCAGGCCACTGGCTATGTGTCACCCTAAAACTCTCCTTCCATTTCCTTGCTCCCAAGTTAGAATCCCAGAATGATCCCTTGGGACGGGATGAAGTGCAAACTCTGTCACTGAAGGAGCCTCATGATCATGTTCTAAGCTACCTTCCTGATTCCACCTCCCGCATGACCCTGGCCAACCCTGGAGCTCCAGCCCCCTGGCTCCTGCATGGCCCCACCTCCGCGCCTTTGCTCATGCCAGTCCCTCTGCTTAACCAGATGCTACCCATTGTTTCAGGCCTAACTGCAGTCCATCCCCTCCATGCAGTTGTGCCAGAGCACTCTGGGCTTAGGCGCCTCTCCATCCCCTGATCCCCTAAAGCGTTCTGCATTTTTTTGGTACCTAATAATGGAAGGCAGGGAAAATGAAATGTTTTATGCTGATATTCTATTTCCCATCCATTCTCCCTCTATTACCCAGGCCCATGGGTTCCTCGAGGGCAGCATCCTGCCCTTACACTGTTTTGTCTTCCCCAAGGTACCCAACACAGGGAAAGGGCAAAAACAAGTAGATGAATTCCAATGGGAGGGGGCCGAGAAGTTGAGGGAATGAAACTCAGCACTGAGGGCCAGGAGAAAGAGGGTGGTTTGATAGTAAAGGAAGAACTATATAGGCAGCTTCCCTGTCCCTGTCACAGCAATGGTGACAGCCTCTACCCAACTGGTACTCCTCCCAGGGTCCCGCTGGCCCAGCTGTGCTGGCACTCACCCAGCTGGTTGGAGAGTGGCAGTGTGAAAGTGGACTGCCTCAGGGGGGCTTCCAGCAGGGCTCTGGGGCGGGTCCCCCTCCCTGGAGGCTCCCTGTCCGGCTGCGGGATAGGCAGGTGGCAGAACTTCCCGGTGGAGTTGGCGGGGCACCAGCACTCGTCCCTGCCGATGCAGCGGCCTCCGTTCAGGCAGGGGATCTGGCAGAAATCTGCAACATCAACCGTCAAGGTAACCAGCGGTGGAAGAACAGCAGCACCTGTTCTGTGGCTGGTGACCATCACAGAGAAACAGGTGGCAGAACCCTGACCTTAGATGGCTCCTGTAGCCCGGAGCCCCCTGAAATGTAGGGACTTTCCACTGCATTCATGTAGAGTGAAGAAGGGTGGATAATAACCAGTCCCTGCCTTCCTAAAAAGCCCGTTTAGGCCTTTCCCTGCACCCCACAATAACCTGGGAGGTGGCATTATCATGAACTGTCTCTTCTCTGTTGAGGAAACTTGGACTCAGAGAGGTTATGTGACTCCTAGAGTCACACAGCCAAGCTGCCAAGTGAGAACTCAGCTCCCCATGTGATTTGGGACACTTGTGGAGCCACAGTTTGGGAGCAGTGGGCTCCCGTCCAAGGCAGACCTGGCTCTCTGGCTATTCACCCTCCGGGGCCAGCTGGGAACCATCTGAACAGGAAAGGGACTCACAGATGCGGAAGCCAGACTTGGGATCGTGCCCATGGCCGCCCTGGCTGTACAGGGTGGTGGTGTCGCCCCTCTCACAGCTGTTGGCACAGTGTCCACGGGCACAGGTCTGCTTGCAGATGGTGGGAGTGAAGACGATCTTGATCTTCTTGATTTTCTCCGTGAGGTTCAGCCCTGCAGAGAGAGGGCTTGGGTCCAGGGGGCAGGGCTGAGAGGCACAGCTGTGACCTCCAGAGTCTGGTTAGAAAGCCCCATGGGACTAGGGCTGCATTCATCTCAAGGGCATTTGCTGAGTACCTACTGGATGCAGGGTCCCATCGTAGGGGCAGGGTGATACAAGAAGCTCGCAGATGTGCCAGCCACCAAGCTCACACTTCACGCACATCAACCCTCTTGAGTGGGTAGTATGTTAGGTTGAACTATTAGAAATTTCCATTTTTGTAGGTTCCTAATGGCCGAGTGTTGGTATTTTTCATATATCCAACCTACTATGTCCATTTTACAGCTAAGAAAACTGAGGCCCAGAGAAGTTTGGGTGCCCAGGTGATGCAGCTAGCAAGTGATGCAGCTGGGCTTTAAACCCAAGGGCAGGGAACAGAATGTGGCTCAGGCTTGCCAGAGAGGAGAGTTTTCTAAGAGAAGAGAAGAAGATAAAGCCTGAAAGGATTAGAGTCAGGTTTCGGGGGGACCCGATTACCAGAACAAGGATCAGGCACTTTATTTGGTGGGTGGTGGGAGAAGCCGCAGAAGACTTTTAAGCAAGACATCATGCTGGCATCACTGTGATGTGCAGGGGGGTCCAGAGGCAGGGTGACTACTTGGGATATCATGGCAGCAGTGCAAGCTGAGGTTGCTTCATTTACCAAGAGTGGTGGCAATGGAATTGGGGTATTAATTCAGTATAGGGAGCCTGGGGACAGAAGCCAGAGGCAGAAGGTTAAGGGAGAAATGGGAGGGGAGGAAGTTGAAAAAATATGTGTTGATCATGGATTTGAGAAGCTTGACTGTGAAGGGAGGAGACAGGAAGGAAGTGGAGAAACAAATGTGTGTGTGTGTGTGTGTGTGTGTGTGTGTGTGAATGAGAGAGCTGTAAGCAATTGTACATGCTGAGGGGAAAGGGCTGAGAGGGAGGGACAGGGTAAAGATATAGAAGTTGGGGGACAAGTGATGTCAGCATTCCAGAGGAAATGAGAAAGGGTGCCAGAGTGTGCCTTAGATAAGAGGGACACCTCCCTCTCAAGATGGCATGAAAGGAATCATCAACCATGAAAAGGAATGAAGCACTGATACACGCTGCCACATGGATAAACCTCAGAAACATTATGCTAAGCCAGGCACGGGAACTAACGCCTGCAATCCCAGTACTTTGGGAAGCCGAGACAGGAGGATCACTTGAGGCCAGGAGTTCGAGACCAGCCTGGGCAACATGGCAAGACCCCATCTCTACAAAACATTTAAAAATTAGCCGGGCATTGGTGGTGCATGCCTGTAGTCCCAGCTACTCCGGAGGCTGAGGTGGGAGGATCACTTGAGCTCAGGAGTTCCAGCTTATAGTGAGTTGTGATCATGCCACCACACTCCAGACTGGGCAACAGAGCAAGACTCTGTCTCTTAAAAAAGAAAAAGAAAAGAAAAGAAAATATAATGCTAAGTGAAAGAAGCCATACGCAAAACATGGCACATTGTATGACTCCATTCACGTGAAATGTTGAGGGTGTGCAAATCTATAGAGACGGGAAGTAGGTGAGTGGTTGCCAGGGATAGGAGGGGAGATAAGGAGTGACTGCTGCTTAATGGGTACAAGGTTTCTATTTGGAGTGATAAAATGTTGTGGAATGAAACAGTGGTGATGGTTGCACACAATTATAAAAATACTAAAAGCCACTGAAGTGTAGCCTTTAAAATGGTTAATTTTATGTTATGTGAATTCCACTTCGATTTTTAAAATGGAAAAAAAGGAAGGAAGTGAGCTCAGGCACAGACGTAGACACGGGAGTGGTGTGTGTGATGGGCAGGAAGTTGAGGAGCTCTCTGGGAGGTGGGGGCATGTCTGTGGGCTGTTGGATGGGGCCCTGGGAAAGGAGGGGAGGGGAGGCCTGGAGTAGCTGCTCTGAGAAATGGAGGGAGAAAATGTCCAGGCACACAGGGAAGGGTCATCAGGCAACAATAACAGTGTGCCATGGCGTGAATCCACAGAGATTCTGTTTCCTTCTGTGGGAAGCAGAGGCTCAGCTGTAGGTGCCGAGGAAACAACTGGTTGGGTTGCTCCAGGAGGGTTGGGGTTCGTAGGAGGGATGAGGTGGAAGGACCGGGACCAGGGAGTTGAGGATCACAGTGGGATATGAGGGAAGCAAAGGCAGGAGGGGAGGATAGATTGGGCAGGAACAGAGCAGTCTAGGTCTAAGGGTTGCAACAGGGGTGAAGTCCAGGTCCACTGGTTTGGGACCCCTGGAGCCCGCCACAAAGCAGGAGATCAAGAAGCGTTTGTTGGTTGGCTGAAAGAATGAGGACAAGGTGACAACTCAGCCCCTCTGTGAGAGCAGAGGGATAAAGCTGAGGTGGGAGAAGAGAGTTCTAGAGGCCCTGTTCTTCTAGGACCCAAGACAGGGCATCCTTACCCCAGGGGGATGAGGGGTGCTCCAGAGGTACCGCCTGCTGGGTGCCATCTCTCTGCTCAAGGCCTGGTCCTGGGGGCAGGGCGTTGGAAGAGAGCTGGCTACTGACCGTGGCAGTCGGGTGAAGTCGGACAGTGCGGGACAACCCCTCGTGCTGCTGGGAAGTGTGGGTCTGGCTGAGGTCACTCAGGGTCCTGTGGAGACAACCGCGGCATGGGGGTTTGCACCCTGGGAACAGTGTGTCTGTGCCACCCCTCATCCAGCCACCCACTCCCTGCCTTTGCACAAGAACAGTGCTCTCTGGCTGCCTTCTCACCCATGTATGGCTGACTCCCGGACATGAAGGTGCCCCGAGGCAGAAGGACTGATCTAAAGGCCGGCCGGCTAGTTTTGTAGAAATACCAACCCCTATGCGGAATCACCAGGCTTTTGGTGGGTTATTCCAGGCAAATCACTCAGCCCCTCTGGGCCCCAGGACCCTTAACTGCAAAATGGGGATGTTAGATGTCCTCATGGAGCTCTGACATTCCGGGGGTCTTTGAGAACCCACTATGGACCAGCCCCTGCCCTAAAACCAAGTCCTGTACATACTCCCTCCCACTTCTTAATATATCCCTTAATATGAATCACCTGTAGAAGAGGTGCCCAACAAACACACCTTCACAGATTGATTCAGGGCAGAGCCTAGAATCTCCCTCTCATTTATTTTTATTGTAAGAATAATATAACAACAATATTCAAGGAGAAAAACACGAATTCATCATCTCCCATCCTGACACAGCAAATACTTTTGCATATTTTCTTTCAACCTTCGCTCACATATATGATTTTACACTATTGTCATCACCTAGAGATATAATTTTAAAATTCGTTTTTCACTTAACATTAGATCACAGTTTACACAATTCAATTTGTCATATTTGTCAAGTTCATCGCTACATGATAGTCTAGCTAAAGATGAATCACAACTTATTCAGACATTTACCTGTTACATATTTAGATTTTTTAAAAAGTTTTTTGTTTGTTTGTTTTTGTTTTTGAGACCGAGTTTTGCTCTCGTTGCCCAGGCTGGAGTGCAATGGCGCTCAGGCAGATCACCTGAAGTCAGGAGCTTGCGACCAGCCTGACCAACATGGTGAAACCCCATCTCTACTAAAAATACAAAAATTAGCTGGGTATGGTGGTGCGTGCCTGCAATCCCAGGTACTTGGGAGGCTGAGGCTAAGAATCGTTTGAACCTAGGAAGTGGAGGACGCAGTGAGCCAAGATCGTGCCACCGCACTCCAGCCTGG
>NW_012116265.1:19401178-19423209 GCF_000951035.1 Colobus angolensis palliatus | reverse complement strand
CGATCTCAGCTCACTGCAGCCTCTGCCTCCTGGGTTCAAGCAATTCTTCTGCCTCAGCCTCGCGAGTAGCTGGGATTACAGGAGCCCGCCACCACTCCCGGTTAATTTTTTGTATTTTTAGTAGAGACAAGGTTTTGCCATGTTGGCCAGGCTCGTCTCGAACTCCTGGCCTCAGGTGATCCACCCACCTTGGCCTCCCAAAGTGTTGGGATTACAGGCGTGAGCCACTGCACCTGGTCTGTTTTTAAGTTTTAAATATGTACATCCTTACCTATATGACTTTGTCTTCTGTTAAAATATTCCTTTAGTACAGGGGGATTTGTTGTACTGTTCTATTTTGTATGTTTGAAAAAATGTTATAGGAAACATTTTGAAAGGATTAAAACTTTAGGATGAGGCTGGGCATGGTGGCTCACGCCTGTAATCCCAGCACTTTGGGAGGTCGAGGCGGCGGATCACTTGAGGCCAGGAGTTCGAGATCAGCCTGGTCAACATGGTGAAACCCCATCTCTACTAAAAATACAAAAATTAGCTGGGTATGGTGGTGCGTGCCTGCAATCCCAGGTACTTGGGAGGCTGAGGCTAAGAATCGTTTGAACCTAGGAAGTGGAGGACGCAGTGAGCCAAGATCGTGCCACCGCACTCCAGCCTGGGCAACAGAGTGAGATTCTGTCTCGAAAAAGCAAAACAAAACAAAATGAAAACTTTAGGATGAATTCTTAGGGCTAGAATGACTGTATCAAAGGTTACAAACATTTATGTCTATAGGCACACAGTGGTGTATTGCTTTCTGAAAGGGTTGCATCCAAATATATAAATGAACCACTTAGAGTACAACCTTGCCAGCACAGCATATTATTAATTTTTAATACTTTGCTAGCTTTGAATACGCACAAAGTGGTACTTCAACGTTCTTTTCACCTCCCCCCCTCCTTTAAAAATTATTTTTGAGGTTGAAATATTTCAGGTATTTATTTACCACTTGTGAAAATCCTCCACTCACATCCTTTGACATCTTAACTGTTTGAATTGTCTCATACATTTGGACACATTCTCTTGATGTTTATTATTGGGCAGGCTGTTCTAAAAGGCAGCCTCTGTTGTAAATACTCTGTCATTGTCACAATGTCTATGAACCACTGTGTATACGACAGTGTCTGGACTGTGGTGGGTGTAAGCATATTGCAGACTTCAAAGCTGAGAGAGGCTCAGTCCTTGCCCAAGGTTATATAAGAGCTAAATCGGGACACCAGGATGCCAACCCAGGGCCTGATCCACAGCCTGTGTCCTGTGCCACCCGACAACCAGCCCAGACCCCAGTGGGAGCTCAGCCTGGAAGCCTCTGCTCAGGCCTCGGGGGCATCCCTTCCCCCAGTAGGTCCCATGTCAAGCCTCCCCACTGGTTTCCTTGCCCAAGTGGGATAAGGCCCTGGGATTCTATCCCTCCCCCATCTCCACCCCATTTCTGTCAGCCCTCGGTGCCCAGGCCATGAGCAAACTCGTTATGCTTTCTTGGCAGAAGGCAAACTAGGACTGGCCTGGCGCAGTGGTTCACTCCTATAATCCCAGCACTTTGGGAGGCTGAGACAGGTGGATCACCTGAGGTCAGGAGTTTGAGACCGGCCTAACCAACAGAGAGAAACCCCATCAAAAAATATAAAAATTAGCCGGGCTTGGTGGCACATGCCTGTAGTCCCAGCTACTGGGGAGGCTGAGGCACGAGAATCGCTTGAACCCAGGAGGTGGAGGTCGCAGTGAGCCAAGATCACCCCACTGTACTCCAGCCTGGGTGATAGAGTGAGACTCAATCTCAAAAAAAAAACCACAAAAATCAAAAAACAAAAAAGAAAGCAAACTCCCTCCAAGGGCTTCCAAGAAAGCGCCTGGGAGAGAGAGGTGGCTGAGCTGCTGGCTCACTGGGAGCCTTGTCCTGGGTACCAGGCTAGTGCCATGCTCAGGTTAGTGGCAGTGCCACAGAGCATCCCAGAGAGGTGAAAAGAGTAGCTCACGTTCTACCCAGACCACTGCCACTTTTCTGAACTTGACCCTGACAAAGAGCTCTCCAGTCTGGTCAGGATGGAAACTCGAAGTGTTCTTTCTTGGTGGTTTGTTATCATTGTTATGTTATTGCTGCTGTCAGTTTTTTCTCTAATTGGTGCTCATAGCTCATGGCACCAAGATCTCATGGTTCAAATCCCTTAAGGGCCAGTGGGGTAGTTTTGCAGAAAAGAAAGCCAAATAAACAAACCATGCATTCCCTAATCACAGACAGGACCTGGCTGTACAGAGGTGAGGGGTTGGGACTGGGCCAGACAGATGTCAGTTCTGCCTCTTACTAGCAGCACGGCCTTGAACAAGTCACTTAGCTCCCCTGAGCCTCAGAATCCTCATCACTGAAACAAGAATAACAATACTCACCTCATGGGGTTGGTGTGAAGATGAAGAGAAGCGAGACTGCGCAATTATTTCACAAATACAAGTGAATGGTCAAAGTAGGAACATACGCCAGAATTTTTAAATTGCAGGAACAAGGAAGAAAAAAGGAGTTAGCTACAGTTTGGACTAAATACATCTCCCCAAGCAAATAAGAAAATGTGACTGCACCACTTAAAATTCTTCTTTAAGGGAAATAAAAAGACTCCAGAAAAAAATGTGATTGCTGTCCAAGTGTCCTTATATATACACAGGGCCAAGTGTCTAACCTGGTGTCAACACATTTTTAACAACCAGAGTCCTCTCAGCCCAATTCATTGTCACCTATTGTTGTTAATGGGGACTGGGGGTTAAATGACAGAAATAAAAAAACCCTGCATTCTGTGAGGCTCATGGTGGAGTAAAGGAGGAAGCTCCCAGTTTTTTGTTTTTTTTGTATAGGTTCTGCCTCTTATTCCTAAAGCATCCATATAAGGAGGCTGATATCTCCCTTTATAAGTCCCAGCCTAGTCCTCAGAGGTGAGCAGCGAGAGAGGCTCTCATTGTGTGGAGGGCTGCAGGTTCTTGGCTCCACTCTGGGTCCCTGGTGGTCTCCAGCTGGTTGTCACTGCCATCGCCACGCAGAAGGGCACAGGCAGCCAGGATGGAGTGGAGACTGTGAGTTGCGGAGTTTGTAAATCCCACTGTCTAGCCTTGTGTTATCTTTGCACTCACTTCCTTTAAGCAAATTGCAAGCCTTTAGCCAAATACTGTTTGCAAGTTCCTTCCTAGTCTCAGGTTGTGGGATATCAAGAGAACGGTGTGGTGCCATGTTTGCCCCAGGCTGGTCCAAAGAAGCAGTATCCCCCCAGTTAAGGACAGTAGAGGTTTGGTAACAGAAGAACGCAAGAGTCTCAATGAGAAGGTGACAACAGCCCCCAGGAGAGGCTCTATCTACTAACAGCCTTGGACTACCCGCTGCAATTTCATCAAAGGACAGAGGTTCCCAAACTCACCCAGCACAAGAATGGAACTTGCTATCTTTCTGGGATTGTTCCAGGGAAGTCCTGGCCAAGCCTCCACAATGGACCAAAATAGTCATCTCTAGACTTCAGGATTTCATGAATCCGCAAAATTTTGGAACAAATTTGGGGGAACAACATAAAGTTGCTAACTTTTTATTTAGGTTGCTAAGACTTTCAGACAAACACACACAAAACTGCCAATCATTACCACCATAATTTAATGAAAGAAAAGACATTTCAGAGCCAAAAAAGAAATGTTTGAATAAGCCTAACTTCATGGAAATCTCACCAAATGATTTTATTTTCTTCATTTATTTATGGACCATGAAATCCCCATCACAGGCCAGCACAGAGCCAAGAGACAGCCACCAGATCCACCACAGTCTGCTCTCACCTGTGGACTCTGGGCTTTTCAACCAAGATGAGGAAAAATTATCATCCCAGTGGGTGGGGTTTTCAGGCCCACATGAAAGCTGCCTGGGCAGTTTGTGCCCATAATGATGCCACTTACTTAACTGTGCAAGGTATGCCCACACCCTGCCTGACACACTAAGGTTTCCAAATAGTGATGGGAAGACAAGTGGGCGAGGAGCTCTGTGCCCTCCACCCCAATCACCCTCACCCTAGCCTGGCAGCTCTCCTCTATTTACTTCATAAACTGGGCTTCCAAAAACAGTTGGCCCTTCATATCCATGGGTTCTGCATCTGCAGATTCAACCAACTGTGAATGGAAAATATTTGGGGGAAAAAACCCAAAAAATAGCAATCAACAATGAAAAATAATACAAATAAAAATGATATAGTATGATAACTATTTACTTAGCATTTGCATTGTATTAGGTATTATAAGTAATCTAGAGATGATTTAAAGTACATGGGAGCATGTGTGTAGGTTATATGCAAACATTATGTCATTTTATATCAGGGACTTTAACATCCATGAATTTTGGTATTCACGGGGGTCCTGGAACAAATCCCCTGTGGATACCGAGGGATGACTGTACTATTGTTTGGGAAGGGTCTTGCTGCTAAAAGAAAGTTTAAGAGTGTTGCCAAAGATGCAGAGAATATGCCTGTAATCCCAGCACTTTAGGAGGCTGAGACAGGAGGATCACTTGAGGTCAGGAGTTCGAGACCAGTCTGGCCAATATGGTGAAACTCCGTCTCTACTAAAAATACAAAAATTAGCCAGGCGTGTTGGTGGGCACCTGTAGTCTCAGCTACTCAGGAGGGTAAGGCAGAAGAATCACTTGAACCTGGGAGGCGCAGGTTGAAAAAAGATACATAGAATAGTTGTAATTATCATTATGAACATGAAGCCAGGTATTTTATATACATCATCTTATCTATGTTATTTTAGTGAATAAAAAAACTAAGTTGCAGAATATACAGACAGTATGCTTCCAGTTCTGTGTTTTAAGAAACTTTTCTTTCTCTCTTCCCCTACAGATGTTTACATAAGCATAGGAAAGGGCCGGAAGATCTGTAAATAGTGGCTACTCTTTAAGAATGAGAGTGTCAGGGGGATGGGGGAGGGATAGCATTAGGAGATATACCTAATGTAAATGACGAGTTAATGGGTGCAGCACACCAACGTGGCACAAGTATACATATGTAACAAACTTGCACGTTGTGCACATGTACCCTAGAACATAAAGCATAATAAAAAAAAAAAAAGGAAAAAATTTGCTTGCAAATTCTGAGGTTGATATCCAACAACGACAGCTTTCTTTACTTTTTATGCATTAAAAAACACAGATAATCAGTTTTTCCTAAAGTTGGCAAAAAACCATGAACTTTGGAATCAAATAGATCTAAATTTAATCCTAGCTTTACCATTTATGATTTGGGAATCAATGAGAAAGATACCTTTCAAATCTGAATTATTATTTATCAAATGATGGAGGAATAAAACTGCTGTTCATAACCTGAAATAATGTAAATCTTCGATGTGTAAAGTCTGGCACAAAATAAATGTTTATTTCCAACTCTGAAAAAAAAAAAAGAATGAGAGTGTCTGTGTGTGTGTCCCTCCCATTTTAAACTTTATAATTTCTATATTTTTGAAACTTTTACAATAAATATGCATCACATGGAATAAATATGTATTTGTTTTGTAATCAAAATAAATCTCTATTCTTCCCAGCAATACCATTTTATAGATAAGGAAACTGAGGCTCAGAAAAAGCATGGTAAATGTGTCCACATAAGTAGGAGCCACGATGGACTGTGTTAGTGAGCAGAGGTACAGGAGTTCAGACAGAATACAGACTATATTTAGGAGAAGGATCCAGGGAACTTCAGGGATAGGTAGGATCGTAACAGCCCCAAAATGAGGAGGCAGACATTCCAGATTAGAAAAACAACAAAGAGCCAGTCGCAGTGGCTCACGCCTGTAATCTTAGCACTTTGGGAGGCTGAGGTGGGTGGATCACCTGAGGTCAGGAGTTTCAAACCAGCCTGGCCAATGCGTTGCAACCCTGTCTCTACTAAAAATACAAAAATTAGCTGGGTATGATGGCGGGCACCTTTAATCCCAGGTATTTGGGAGGCTGAGGCAGGAGAATTACTTGAACCTGGGAGGTGGAGGTTGCAGTGAACCGAGATCACACCACTGCACTGCAGCCTGAGTGACAAGAGCGAGACTCCATCTCAAAAAAAAAGAAAAATAAGAAATGCATGGAGGTGGGAAGCACAAGCCATGTTTGAAGAATAAGGAGCACCATTTGGATAAAGCACAGATTAGAGGGGAGAGCGGGGATGGGAAATCAGTCCCATTCAATGCCTATCAGGTGGCAGGTATCATGCTAAGTGTTTTAGCTAATATATAATTTACTTGTCCAAACAATTCTATGATCAAAAACCCCTGCTTGGCCAAAACCACCTTACAGTAAAACGACAAATGACATGGTGGGAAAAATATGTGCAACTCGTGTCATAGAGAAAAGATGAACCTCCATAACATCAGAGTTCCTAGAAACTAGAAACAGAAATGACAGAGACCAACAGTCTTAAAAATCAGCAAAGAATATGAAGAGGTCACAGAAAAAAAAAAAGAATACAAACATTTCTTGAACCCAGAAAAATATACTCAACCTTTCTCCTTGAAAGGGATGCGCAAATGAAAAATATGCTGAGGTAGCATTTTTTAATCCATCAAATTAGAAAAAAAACCCAAAAGTTTAATAACATACTCATTTGTGAGAAACAGACACTCTCAGATGCTGCTGGCAGGAATGTAAACTGATAGGACCCTTCTGGAAAGCAATTTGGCAATGTCTATCCACGTCCCAATGCATCCGCGCTTTGACCCTGCCACTCCACCTCCAAGACTATCCTGCAGATAAACTTTCTGTGGTAGGTGTTGCTGCCCTGCCCAGCTCCCCTTTCTGGCTCGTGTATCTGCAAGTGTAGTGGCTAAAGGCTTACACCTGTGATTTCTTCTGAGTCATGCTCTTGGCTGATGGGAACCACCTGAGAAGCTTCCCACCACCAGGACCACACAGCCAATGACTGCCTGAAAGGGAAGTTCAAAAGCCTGGGCCACCAGGTCTTAAAGAGAAACAACTTTGTAAGCTCTATCCTCAATCAGGCCAAAGCTTGATTTACCTGGGACCACATCTTTACTTGGCTCTCTCCCCTTTCCCACACTGCTTTCTTCTCTCCTTTCGCATTTCCCCCACTCCCCGACAAAATCACACACACCCGAATCCCACCTCTAGGGGACCCGACCTAAGACACTTGTAAATGTCCAAAATGATATATGAACAAGACTATTTATAGAAGCACTATTTTGTAATAGCAAAATAGTTTGTACAGAATCAAAACAACTTAAGTGTCCTTCAGTAGGGGACTGGTTAAACAAACAAGGATCTGCCCGCAGAATGGGGTAATAGGCCCTGGAAACACAGCTGCAACTCCTTTACATCAATAAGTTAAGCTTTCCAAGGTATACTGAAAAGTTAAAACACAACAGCCCAATCCCACCACTGACTGTTTTTGTACAGCCTATGACCTAACAATGGTTTTCACATGTTTAAACGGCTGAAAAAAAATCAAAAGAAGAATAATACCTCAAGACATGAGAAAATGATATGAAATTCAAATGTAAGCATCTGTAAAGTTTTACTGGAACACAGCTGCCCTCCTTGTCCGTGACTGGTTTTGCTCTCCAATGGCACCGCTGAGTAGTTGCAGAAACCATATGTCATAGAAAATCTAAAATATTTACTGTCTGGCCATTTATGGAAGTGTACTGGCTCCTGGTGTAGGGCATGTGAGCTTCTGTGTAACATACAGAAAATAAGGATATATGTTGCAGTTATTTGCATATTCATAAAGCAACATTGGAAGGATACCCTGGAATATTAATAACAGTGGTTACCTATGTATGTAGCAGGGTGGAGAACAGGGAGTGGGAAGTGGGTGGGTAGGGAATAAACTGGTGCTATATATATATATATATATATATTTTTTTTTTTTGAGATGGTTGCCCAGGCTGGAGTTACCCATCTGGAGTTGTCTCACTCTGTTGCCCAGGCTGGAGTGCAGTGATGCAGTCTCAGCTCACTGCAACCTCCGCCTCCCAGGTTCAAGCAATTCTTCTGCCTCAGCCTCCTGAGTAGCTGGGACTACAGGCGCTCGACACTATGCCCGGCTTTTTTTTTTTTTTGGTATTTTTAGTAGAGAGGGGTTTCACCATGTTGGCCAGGCTGGTCTCGAACTCTTGACCTTGTGATCCGCCCACCTCAGCCTCCCAAAGTGCTGGGATTACAGGTGTGAGCCACCAGGCCCGGCCAACTGGTGCTATAATTTAATGACACTTTCTCTGTGCCACGTTCTGTGCCAATAATTGGCACAGAATGTGGCAATAATGCCCATCACGTGCATCCTCTCACATAGGCCTCTCCATAACCCAAGAGTTAGATACTCATTATCCCCATTTTATCGTCAAGAAAACAGAAGCTATGGGGGTTCTATGCCTTGCAGAAGGTGGCTGAACTCCTAAGTGCTGAGGCCAGGTTACCAAACCAAGTAACTTCACCCTAAATCCACCCACCATTAATCGTTTCTTTATCGCCATTTTACAAATGAGGACATTGAGGCTTTGAGGGATTAAAGAATAGGTCTGTGCCCTTATGGCGGAGGTCTTGAAATATTGGGGGAGGTGTCTGGGCTGCACTGAGTGGGTGAAGGGGAGTGCCCTGAGATTTTGAAGCAGGGAAATGACCTGGTCCAAAGAACAGCTACACTTTTTCACTCATTCAAAGGGCAAGTACTGAGTGCCTGTTACAGGCCATGCACTGACCCCAGGGATGGCAAAGACTCCAACCTTGGGTGAAGTCTTTAGCACCCTAGCAAAAGTGAGGGGGCACAGGAGAAGCCACATGTTAGCCTCAAGTCACTCATGGTCTTCAAGCAGGCCTAGGACATGTTGGGATGGGCATTTTTAAATGATGATTATTGTGGTGAAAGACCACCCGGTAGAGAATGGACTAAAGAGAGGAGGGCTGGAGGCCAGCTGGAAGGCTTTGGCTGTGGTCTAGACTATCAGTGGCCGAGGAAAGAACCAAGAAGAAGGCATGGATGCAAGGGCTATTTCAGATATAGAGACAGATAATTCCCACCTATGGCTTGGACAAATGGGTGGAGGGAGTTCCAAGAGCCAAGATCTCAACATGAGAAATCCAAGAAGTGAATGATGGCCTCAGTTTTGGATATAATGAGTGCTTGGTACCTCAAGATGGATCTCAAGATGGAAACACACAGAAGGCAGAACTTGGGAGAGAGTTCTGGGGCTGTAGACACAGTTGGGGCTGGGAGGAGGTTGTAAGAGTAGAGGTGGTGGCTGTAGAGTTAAGAGGGAAGGATGATATTCGAGGAAAGCGGGCAGAACAAACCATGCTTCAGAGTGCCACTGCCTGACTAGGGCGTTAGCTCTGCCAACGTTTTCCAATTTAAAAGGGGAAAATGTATTAGTGAACAGAATGGTCTCAGTTCTAAGTCTTGCTCCCATAAATTCTTCTCCAACCTCTGGCGCCTGCTACCACTTGTCTGCTAGCACACGATTAAACAAACGAACAAGCCGTAAATTAATATTAACGGAAAAATGTGGCAACAGCTTATCATACTTCATCCCACAGTTTGCTATTTTCACGGACACGTGTGTGTGCCTATAGCTGGGTTTTTTTTTTTTTTTCATACACAGACGATCGTCATAGTTTCTACTAATAAAACTGTTCCCAGCTCTAATCATGGAATTAAGTATATTGATATTTCATGGTATTCCTTATGACTTCCAGGTGTTCTGACACCTAAACAGTTTGAGAAATGTAAGAGGAAAGAGAGAACAAAGAAGGGCAGAGGGAACCCAGGGAACACCAACGCTTTAGGGGCAGACGGAGGGAGAGGCTCTGAAGGCATCTGGAGCAGCCAGAGGAGGAGGAAGGATTGAGGAGAAAGCTCCAAGAGAGGAAGGCGTTCCCAGAACTCTCTCTGCTGCCAGCCAAAGCGCAGAGGCTGCTCCTTCCTGCGGCTACAGGTGCAGCTCACTGCATCTTAACATGTCCTGTGTTTCCCTGGTGGCTCGGTCTCCCCTGAGGATTTGGGTGCTGGCAAGGCAGGGGAAAGACCTTGCAGAGCTCTGCTCCTTTCTCCTCCTGGCTGGCCAGGCAGGCCCTTGGCTGCTGAACCCCCAGGAACCTAAGATAGAGAGACAAGTGGGGACAGCACGTTCAACAGGCCCAGTGCCTAGATGGGAATCTGTACCTTCCTGTTGCCTGGCACGCTGATAGAGCATCGTCAACATTCCCTGGTGCCTATCCTAAAGGGTCGAGAGCCAGCCCTTTCCCCGGTGTCCCTGAGGTGACTCAAGATCACTCCTGCTGCTGTGTCTGCTGGGCCCACCCACCCAACCTCTTTGCCCTCACCAGTCAGGTCCAGGCACCCCGCTCACCCCACCTGGCTGCCATGAGTCACATCCCCACTGCTCCGAGGCTCTGGGCCTCTAGCTCTTCCTACAGCCACACCTAGGTCTGAAAGGACTGGATCCCCCAGCACATAGACTCCAGGGGATGCTCTGCCAGGCTGTGGATGGAGAGGAGGTAGAGCCCTGGGGGAGTCTCTCCTGCCCAGACTGCACCTTGCCCTGCTTCCCAGCCAGCTCAAGGGAACACAGCATTCCTGTTTCAGGCAGGGAGACAGAGGGAGGTGAGAGCTCTGTGTGTCCGGGGGAATGTCAGGGAGGGGCACCCAGCCCTTGCCTGTGGCCTGTCCCCCCCCTCAAGGGCAGCCCTGAAGTAGGTGCCACCTCAGTTTCTAAAGGGTCCAGAGACTCCTAGAGCCACATCCCGGCCCTCTACCCTCCAGCCCCTCATGTGTTGGTCCACTGTGAACCCTTTTCCATGGAGCAGCCAGCCTTTAGGCTGCCAGGCTGCCAAGCCCTGGCCCCTTGAGATCCTGTGTGGCCTTTGTTCCCTCCTGGCAGGGTAAGGGAGCCGGGCAAGAGAGCCAGAGCAGGCTGCCTGGGCAATGGGCTCACACCCGGGCCACCTCAGGGGCAGAGGCGGGGTGTGGGTGGCCCCGAGGGGTTCTCAGAGCTCCAGGAAATGCCCCTCATTTTCTCTCTAGCTTGCCCATGCGTCCAGCTGCTGCGGCAATAGCCCTCTTCTTCCCATCAGGAAAAAGAGCCCCTCTAAGTGGTTCCCTGCCTCCTTCTGGGCCCAGCTGGACCACCCAAAGGGTTGCAGCTCGGCGGGGGACACAGACCCCCAGGAGGGAAGGGACTGGGCCTTACCCTCTTCATATCTTCCATGGAGTCACAGCTCTGGGCACACAGCTGCTGCCCTGAAAATATTTGTCACACTCAACTTCAGACTTCTCCATGGCTTCTCCCAGTCCTCCTGCCTCACTGGAACCATCTCCCCAGCCCTAGCTGGGCCCCATTCCTCAGCCAGCCAGGGCCAGCAGGCAGTCTGAGGCCTCTGGCTCCGAGTTCCCTCGGGAAGGCTTGTCAGCACACAGTGAACCTGGATTTCATGAATTCGTCATTCAACCACTGCCAAGGTGCACAGTCCCATCAGGCACTATGCAAAGGGCATCTTGCCCACCAAGAGCTTATCACCCAGACTGGGAGGCAGGGGGTAGGGAGAGGCCTAGCATACCTGTTGCCTTCGTACAAATCACAAGAGGCCTCTCTGGGCAGCCAGTTTACAGAAGTTGCCCTACTTCCTTCAGGCTGAGGTAGCATGGGCCCGGTGCTGGGTGAGCAGAACACAGGCTAGATTTTGGCACCAGGGTTCATCTCCTGGCTGGCACCCTTGTGCAGGACACAGCAGGCACACTATATGCAGTAGCCCTGGGCCAAGCCCCTACACGTGATCATTTCATAACAATCCAAGAGCAGAGAAGGAGGAGATGGGCAGGAGCCACGAGTCTTATGGCCAGGTAAGCTGTCCAGCCAGCATGTTCCAGCACGGCCGTGGGGCTGGCACACTGGGGAAGGCTTTCCAGAGGGCGGGAGACATGAGCCGGAGGAAGGGGTGGGGAACGCAGAGAGAGCCACAAGCATAAAGGGACATATTCAGGAATGTGCTGGCATGGTGTTTGGGGATAACCAGGCCTGTCTGATTAAAGAGAAATAGGAGGAGTCAAGGGTGAGAAGAATAATAGCCAAAGTTACATAGTGCTAATCACACGCCAGGCACTGTGCTAAGCACTTTATATCTATTAATTCAGTTAACCACCATTACAATTAGGAAGTAGGTATTATTATTATCCCCTTTTTCCAGATGAAGCATAAAGAAGCTAGGTAACTTACCTAAGTTCACATAGCCAATGACTAGGAATTAAACACAGGCATTCTGCAGATATTCTAGTTCTGGAGCCTATACCACAAACCTCTGCACCATATCGCTGCTTGACTACTATACTCCGGGACTGAGTATAGAAGTCCAACAGTCTGGGCCTCATCCTGTGAACCTCATGCATGAAAAGGAAGCCTTGAAAAAAGTGTTTTCACCAGAAAGTAACAAGGTTAAAAATGGTCATTAAAAACTCCCCCTGGAGGCCCCCTACCTACCCCTATTACCTACACTGCCCAGGGATGCTCCCCTCCCTGTCTCCTAGAGCACTAGCAAAAGCCTTCCCAAGGGCTGGGTGTGCTTTAGCTGCTTGAGCATGTCAAACCGCTGGATGTGAGCTCTTAGAGGCAAGGCATGGGTCCAAGGCATCTAGTACTCCTTGTGCCTGGAATGAAGATAGAGATGGAGGGAAAGAGAGAAGGAGAGAAGGAAGGAAGGAAGGAAGGCCAGCTGAGTCTGAACAAAATCCTTGTCAGTTGCTTGACTCAGAGAATATCCCTCTCTTGAGCATCCTTTCTTCCAACTGGCCTGAAAAATCCATCCAGGACACACATAGAATGAATGGAAGAACAATTAATAGGGAGTATGAGATTCACACAGGAGAAGGTTATTTATTCCTGACTTACTCCTTGGAATGTGTTATGGGATCTAATTGCAGGAGACCCCCTCTTAGCACAGGTTCCTTGGGTGGGCAGACACCCAGAATGTCGAACCGAAGGACTAAAGTTTTGTACAGATGTACTGCTGGAGTCCAGATCAAGGCCTGGGTCTCCTCTGGCTATTAGAACAGGGCATCTGCTCATGCCAAAAGGGGGTTACTCCTCCCAGGTCCAACGACAGAAGCCAGCTGTGCCGAGGGGCAGAGATCAGACTGTAATGAGATTTGTCCACTGGTGTCTCCTCCTTTGGGTATCTGCTGGGGGTCAGAGTCCTCCCCACACAATCTGCCTTGATGAAATAATTGCTATACTTACTAAACACGGTCTGAGCACTAGGCACCAAACACATATGCCCTTATAAAGGTCCCCTAATGAGAACCTAAGACATAGGTGTCTCTGCCCCATTATTACCTATGAGAAATTTGCGGCATGGAGGAGGAAGGTAGCTGGCCCAATCTCATGTATCTCATGAATGGCAAAACCCACAATCCTAAAGCTCAGGACTGCCAGGCTCCAAAGCTCATCTCACCCCTCCCATCACTGCAGCCAAAATCCCTCCACAAACTGCCATGGTGATACTGCATGATCTACAAAGAAGTGTATGAAAACCAGAAGTGGCTGGAGAGCTGCCGCCGTGAAAAAGGAATGCAAATGCAAGGCAGGGCCTAAGGACCTGGCAAGTGCTACAGGAGATTGGAGGAGGGGCTGGAGGAAGGGGAGGAGAGACATCTAGACTGAGGGGATTGAGCTAGGACCCTTTCCCAAAGCCACAGCAAACCTGGTATACAGACATCTCGCCACCACTAACTTGGCTATGAGATGCTCACCTCCCAAACCCTTGAGTTCCCAGCTCATGGCCTTCGGGACCCTTCCACCCTCCATGATGCACCCCCACACATGCACATGCACAAGCTTAGCAGGTCTGGCTTATTAAACAGCAAACACAGGCCTGACTCCAGATGTGTTTACCCCACTCGTGGGCCTGCCCCCACAAGCCCATTGTAGACTAAGGCAGCTGGGGACCTGGGTCAAAGATACACTTTCAGGAGCTGGCCGAAGTCCCAGCCTGCCCTTTCTGCCCTCACAGGGGCTGGAAATTTACCCCGGGGCCATAAACAAAAGGAGATTTCTATGGGAACTAGGGCCCCAACCTGGGAAGCTTTCAGTCAGCAATCTAGCAGCCCAAACCTGTCAACCTATGACGTGCCAGACCTCTGCTAAGGAATTTTATTCTTTTATTTACTTGATTAGTGCACAGGGAGCCTGGTAACCTGCCCGGGGTCATCCCCAGCAGGGAAGTGCTGGGCCAGGGTATGCAGGCTGAGCTCTGTCTGCCTCTGGGGGATAAGATTCCCTTCCCCACCCTGCTGCTCACCCTTGGCTGTGACCAGAAACCTCGCCAGGTCTGGAAACACCTTCAAGTGCTCTGGGCAAACTCTCAAAGTTTCTGATGACCACTGCTGCGTTTCCGAAAGGCTCAGATAACCCCCGAGGCAGGGGACAAGTAAGAGTAGGTGTCGACTGGGTACAGTGGCTCATGCCTGTAATCCCAGCACTTTGGGAAGCCGAGGTGGGCGGACCACTTGAGGTCAGGAGTTCAATACCAGCCTGGCCAACATAGCGAAACCTCGTCTCTACTAAAAATACAAAAATTAGCTGGGTATCGTGGTACGCGCCTGTAATTCCAGTTACTTGGGAGGCTGAGGCGGGAGAATTGTTTGAAGCTGGGAGGCAGAGGTTGCAGTGAGCCAAGGTCATGCCACGGCACTCCAACCTGGATGATAGAGCAAGACTTCATCCCCCTCCCTGCCAAAAGAGTGGTGTCATTTACAGAGGACCAAAAAGGTGCCAGATGCACTTATGTGGATTAGTCAATCCTTCTGACAATTCCATAAGGTAGTGATGATAATCCCCAGCCTACAGATGAGAACACTGAGGCTCACAAGATTAAATCACTCGCTCTAGGCTGCACAGCTAAGTGATGGAGCTGAGATTCAAACCCAGGTTTATTTAAGACATAAATTATCTCACAATTCTGCCCTCATGCGCTACTGCATTTTGCGGAGCCTCTGACCTTGCCCCAAGAACATTAAAAAAGAAAGAAATGTGGAATTAATGTTCTCCCCTGGAAGGGCGTGGCCTGGCTGGGGTCTTGGGAGGATACCGCCAGCCCCCTGCAGATGCAGACTCCCTGATGCGGCCTCTGCTGTGGGCACTCGCGGGTGGACATGTCACATCGTGGGCAGGGCTGAGGCTCCAGGAGGAAAATGCAGCGTAGGCGACATCTGGAAGCAGAAATGTGGTAGCCCCAGAAGTTTTCATCTGTAATCTTTGTTTTGCAAGGAATGGGGATTTTTTTTCTCTTCAAAAAGTACTCCACTTCCTTTTAGACCTTTCACAAATATTTTTTTAGGAGAAATAAGGAGAAAAAAAAAAACCCACAGAATGCCCGTCGCAGCTACTCACTTCCACCATGAATCACAGACACAAAACCACAGCTATGTGGCTAGCAAAGGAACTATGTGTTTTCACATTTCATTATTGGGAATCATTTAGCAATCTTCCCTGTGTCATCTGCAGACAGATAGACACAGACAGACGGACACACCCCTCTGGGTCCCAAGCAGCCTTGTACAACACAGTCAGCAGATGACTTTGCAGTGAATCCATTTTCCCCTTCTAATCCTTTTCTGGGAAATTATCCTGCCAGGTTTAAATCTTCCCCTTCAGCCCTTCTGCAGAGGTGGGGTGTGTGTGTGTAAGAGTGTGAGAGTGTTTATGTGAGTGTGCATGAGAGTGTGTGTGTGTGCATGCGCCATGACAGGGGGAGGAGGAGGAGTGCGGAGACACTGATTCAGTTAATTTCACAAGTGGAAACAAGTGTATGTTTCAGAGTCCCTCCCTTTTTTGAACTGTGATCATACTTTGCTAAAGTTATTTTCACCTGGGAAGCTCACAGTGCCTTTTCTGACAGTGGCAAATTAATTAACTGACGGCAGATTTAAAGATGGAGTAACTGGAAAAACTACTGGACCCATAAATCAGAAACTTCCTTTATATCCTGGACAAGAGGTGAAACCTGATACATAATTGAAAACCTTGAGCTCAAAAGGAGAATTCACGGAGCCTGAAAATCTCTCCATTATGACTTTTGAGGCATGTTCTCTCCACAGCTTCCACCCACGCCCCGCCACACACACATATACACACACACACACCCCCCCAGAAGGTGACCCTCCCTGAGTGAGCAGCCAGTTCTGTAAAAAGCAGCTGGATGGGGCAAACCTTCCCTGGACCATCTGAAAAACAGCTTTGCCAGTCTTTCCTCTTTTCTTGCTTCATTGCTCCCAGCCTCTTCCTTTCAAACAAAAATCCTACAGGATTTAAGTCGGCTAGAGGCTCTGAGCATAGCTACAAGCTTGAAATGTTTATTCTCACTACTTTTTTAAGTCCTGGGCTGGAAACTGCATACATTAGCATTTTAATGAGGCTGAATGCTGCTCCAGGCTCTCACCGACTTCTGTAGTTTTCTGAAAAGACACTGGATACCTTGCCTAACCCAGTACTCTGCAGTTTCCAAGCCAAGCTGGATGTTACCGCACTTGCCTATGCTCACATGCCCTGGAGACTGGTTCACACAGTGACTATAATCACAAGTTCTGAAGTCGAGCAGAGCTAGGATGGAATTGCCCTTACCCTCAGTGTCCTCACTGCAAAGTAGGAGTCATGGGAATACCCTCCTCACAGGGTCATGGCAAGGACTGGCAAATGTGCTGAAGATCTTCCACTCGCCCCTGGATCCCTCTCTATCCCACTCTGGGTCCTGGGAGGTTCTTTTGCCCTCTGCCTTCTGGTCCAGTTCAGTCAGTGGGGAACTCCGGCAGGAGGTCAGAGGGCAGGAGAAGGGTGAGTGGAGGTGCAGATCCTCCCAACTCCCTCGTGACAGGTACTGCAGGTGAGCTGTGGCTGCATTCCTACACCAAAGGCCACAGCCCTGTCCACGGCCCTCTCCTATAGCCTGAGCTACCCTGGGTTCTTATGACTGCTGGTCCCTTGCCCCTTTAGGCCTGGAGGGTAAGGGCTTGCCTACGTAGCTACCCTGGGATACTCCACCACTCTTCCTTGTTTTCTCTCAACCCTGCTGGTGCTTTTGTAAATACATCGGGCGTGCCATCTCTTTCCTGCTGGAGCTCTAACTGACCCAGACAAGATAAAGTATTTGCTATCGAGTACTGAGCTCTTACCTACTGACCCAGCACTTTATCCACTTTCCCTTGTGTTATTCTGACCACAGCCTTGCGCAGCCACTGTTGGTATCATCAGCCTTTCACACTGAGACTCCAGGAAGTGAAAGAACACACTTGATAGCACGGCTGGGGAGTAACCGAGTCAAGTGGAACCGGGGTCTGTCTGACTCATGGCCCATGCTCTTAGCCACTGTGCCGAGCTGTCCCCAGTATTAAATTAGGTGGTGCCCATAAACTGCCAGCTTATTCAATAAGGCTCCATCAATGGTGGGTTAGAACAATGACCACACACACAATCGAAAACACTCACAGTCCTAAATGTTACTCTAGCATAACCCTAACCCAACCCTGACCACAACCCTAAGATTAAAACTGCACCCTAATGCTGCACTACTAAAGTTATTCTTCTAATCTTACCCTAACCACTACCGTACTATTAAATAGAATGTCACCCTAACCACAACCTTAGTGCTAGTCAATCTTAACCCAAACTTCCACCATGGTAATTAATTCTAAGCACACCACTAAGGCCATGATGAGCTCTGGGGACCCTCTGCACCCCTCTGCTCCTGGGTGCTGGTCCCTGTGCTATGCCATTTATACTCCACTATTTGGACACAACACAATTGACCAAAAGACATTTGTGCCACATCCATGTCCTGCATGTCACTGAGCTGGTGACTCTAAAGTGGGGACAGCAAGGAGGAAAAGAAAAGGGTAGGAATATAGCACAATGCCTGAAACATAACAGGGTGCACTAAATCCTACTGATGATGAAGATAATGATGATGAACTGGAAGAGGCAGCTTTTCCCATCACCGAGCTGCAGGCTCTGGGAGGACAGAAGGTGAATAGCTCATATCTCAGAGATTTGTTAAGGGCTGGACCTGGGGCTGGGTGGGGAGGAGTCCTCTCCTGAAACCAAACCCAGGATGCAGTCCATACATTCCTCAGCTCTGGGAGAATGCTAAAAAAGGGAGTCATTAGGTTGTCATCAGAGAGTTTGAGATTTTCTTGGGCCAGATGTCCGCCTTCAGGCTCAAATGGGAGAAGGGGGCAGGTAGGAGGAAGTGTGTAGAAAGCAGAAACCATTTCCCTTGAATCTTCCCAGTGCCCTATGAAGGGAGAGGGAGGGGTCTCCTCCCCTGAGCACTCAGAGGCCTAAGCTGGGCATCCTCACCAACCCAGAGATGTCTGCTCTACGCCCAGCATGAGAAAAGGAAGAGGTTACTGGCTTTACCACTCAGAATAAGGAAGGCACACTGGCCCCCACCTTCCTCACAACCTCTCCTGGGACTTTTAGGCTCTGGATCAAAACATAGCAAGACCGTGTGCCCTGGGCTACATCCGCCCAGAACCAGTGTCTTTTTATCATGAAATAGAAATGTAGCCAGCCATGGCCTGCTCAGGGCCTAACCTCCATGGGTCTCAGGTATTTGTGTGGGTTGGAGATGCATGTTAACACTACAAAGCCCCAGAGATCCATCCCCCTTTCAGGGGAACCTAGAAGGGACCTCAACAGCCAAACCCAGCTGGAAAGGACTGCCTTGAGGCAACACGCGTTGTAAGGGAAATAGGAGACATCTCTCTCCTTCCCAGAAAGAAGCCAGGTCTAGTATCACCACATACAGCTGCACAGGCTATGCACTGCACAACTCTTGGGTTACCTGTCACAGAGACTGTAATGTGAAGGACAACCCCTGGTGTTGTGTCCAACAGCTGAAAGGTCCAATGCAGAACAGCAGGCCTCCCTCCTCTGCCTGGCTGGAACACAGTGCTTCAGACCCATCTGGCCACTCCAAGTAGTCTCTGCTGGGCAGGGATGCACTGGGGCTGGCAGAGGTTGAGTACCAAGGGACCCTCCACAAACCTTAGTGTGGCCCATCCACATTTCTAGAACTTACCCTCTGCAACAGCAGGGAGACGGGGCATGGGTGGTGAAGGAAGTTCTTGGCTGAGACAAAGGTCTCTTCCCACTCTCCTCAAAAAGCACAAGCAGGGCTTCTGCACCCTCAGACTTGGGAAAATAAAATCTCTTCCATTGGATCTAGCTGGAGGCCTACAGTGAGCATTCCTTTCTTCCTAGCCCCTCCGAGCCCTCTTTCTTCCCAACCCACAGTACCAGCGAAGGAGAATCCTGGGGGCTCTTCTAAGGCCCAAGAGATGGAAGAAACCAGGAGAAGACTCCTTTACGGCTGCCCACAACCCCCTGTTCAGACTCTCAGCACTCCTGAGGGTCTGTCAAGCCCACTCTCGCTGCCCTCGGGGGAGAGGCATTGCCCTCAGTTTGCCTGGCTTCAGACTCCCAGGGCCAAGGGGCACAGGGTGAGGAAGCATCACCCGTTGGGAGGGCTGGGAGAGCCCCTCCATGTCGGTGACATGCTAGGGGATGGTCTGAGCATCAGATCAGAAGGAAATGGCCCTGAGACCATCTCTTTGCTCTAGGAAGCAATAGAAGATGCATTAGGACAGGGATGTCCATTCAGTGGATATTTAGTTAGTGAGGGCCTACTACATGCTGGGCACCATTCTAGGAGCTTGAGATGTGTCCGTGAACAAAACAAAGATCTCTGCTCTTGAGGAACATAATAACTGGGAAAAATGGATTGTATACAAATGTACTAAATAAGTAAATTATATGCTATGTTAGAAAGTGGAAAATAGAAAGTACTGTGGAAATAAAAAGCGAGCCAGATGAAAAGACTCTCAAGTTGAGGGCTGAAAATATTAAATGTTGGAAAAATGGGAGACATCTCCCTCTTGGAAAGAAGCCAGGTCTGGGGTCACCACATGCAGCTGCACACGCTGTCCACTGTACAACTCTTGGGGTACCTGTCACAGAGAGTATGACACGATGGAAGGACATCCCCTGTTGTCGTGTTAAGCTGGACATAACAGAGGTGTCCTTCCCTAAGCTTAAAATTAAAAGATTTCCTTTAAAATATTTCCTCAAGGGCCTCATTGAGGAGCTTCTTCCTAAAAGTGGCTTCTGTACATGTTACCGGGCATGAGCAAAGGCCCCAGCCCAGTGTCAGGACAGCTAAGAAGTAATAACAGGCATTTGCGAGGCATGTTACAACCCACGAAGCAATCTTTCCCACACGCCTTAGTTAATTTTCACAACATCCCAGTGAGGGGAGAATTAACCCTTTCGCTTTACAGATACAGGGACATTAATGCCTAGTGATGCTAAGTGGCTTGCTCAAGGTCACAAGGCCAGTTAGTAACTAAGAGACCAAAATTGGGTTTACTGATTCCGAGTCTATTCAAAATAGTTTTCAAGGTCCTAAGTGTTGGGGGAATTCCAGAAAAACCCAAGGAGCAATTTTGGGAATCAGAGTTAAACAAACAGGTCAGGGAAAAGAAAGAGAAAAGACTTAAAAAAAAAAAAAAAAGAAAGAGAGAGAGAAGGGGTCAACCCTCGGAGGCTACCAAAAATTTGTAGGGTTGAGTTAACCCCGCAGAGAAACAGCACTCAGTGGCCATGAGGAAGTGGGTGACACAGCAGAGAAGATGCAGGCTGCTCAGCCCTCTGCAAGCTTGCCAAGGCGTCAGGGACAGCGAAGGTCTGCCCTGGTGAGAGGCTCACATGTTCTTGTCACAACCTTGGAAACAGGCAAAGTGGAGAATGAGCACATTTCACCATCAGGGATGGAAAATGGCTAGGCTGGCCGGAGTCCTAGACCATTAGTTTTTTTTTTTCTTGAAACAGAGTCTCACTCTGTTGCCCATGCTGGAGTACAGTGGCGTGATCTCAGCTCACTGCAACCTCTACCTCCTAGGTTCAAGTCATTCTCCTACCTCAGCCTCCCAAGTAGCTGGGATTACAGATGCACACCACCAAGCCCAGCTAATTTTTGTATCTTTAGTAGAAACTGGGTTTCCATGTTGGTCAGGCTGGTCTTGCACTCCTGACCTCCAGTGATCCGCCTGCTTCAGCCTCCCAAAGTGCTGGGATTCCAGGCATGAGCCACCGTGCCCGGCCGACCATTAGCTCTTGAGCTTAGAGGAGATCCATGCTAGCCCTCTGATTTACAAATGCGGGAACAAGCCCAGGAAGGGCAGACGATTTTCCCAAGGTGTCCGAGCACCCATTGGTCTCCTGGCATGTCCCAGCTGAATCAGAGAACCACCTTGGGTCCAAGGGTCTTGAATGGGAAGGAAAAAAGACAAACGGGGCCGCGTAGCCCAAAGGAACAAGCAGAAGGCCCGCAGCAGCACACAGAAGCCCAGAGGAGAGGGTGGCAGCAGTGGGAGGGGCTGGAGCAGGAGCCAGGCTCAGAAGGCCAGGGCAGGCCTTTGGGCCGGCCCACAACCTAGTGGCCAACCTGCATCCTCCCTCAGTTTCCCCAGCTATAAGCCCAGACAGTGGGGTGCAGAAAAACTCATCCTGGCAAATGAAGTGTTCCACACTGATTTTTCATAAGCACATGGAGTAGACAAGTAGGCCAAGAGATTTCAGGTTTATTGGACTGACTGTGTGGCAGACACCCTGTGAATCATGCTACATTATTTCAGTAAATTCTCCCAACCATCCTAGGAGATGGGCATTCATTTTCCCACATCAAGGTCAAAGGAATTGAGTTTCAGGGAAGTAAAGGAGCTTGCAAAGTTTGTGAGGGCATCAGGATTTACATTCTGCCTAACACCAAATTTAACCCCCCTGCTCCGGGCTCCCCTGACACACACACTGGGCCACCAGGCACCCTCCTCATGTCCCCTCCGCCAGCCACCAGACTCTAATCCTCAGGCAATCCAGCACTGCCCCAGCCAGGAACCAGTCTGCACTCCCCCATCACAGTGCCACACGGCCTCCTTCCTGCCAGC
>NW_012116265.1:19399039-19400932 GCF_000951035.1 Colobus angolensis palliatus | reverse complement strand
CTGGGACTACAGGCGCCCGCCACCACGCCTGGCTAATTTTTTGTATTTTTAGTAGAGACGGGGTTTCACCATGTTGGCCAGGCTGGTCTTAAACTCCTGATCTCAGCTGATCCACCCACCTCTGCCTCCCAAAGTGCTGGGATTACAGGCATGAGCCACTGCACCGGCCCTAGCACCTAGTTTCTGATTCTGCCTCATCACAGGGAAAACCCCTTGCCATTCTGTCAACCAGGGGGTGCTACCTTCCCTGCACCTCTGCCCCCAAGAAGGGATGCCTGGGTCTCCCTGGAAGTGGCTCTGGGGCAGCAATCTTTTGATAGTTCCCTCCATTCCCTCAGACTTAGAGAGACCACCCGTTTGGAAGCAGAGTCCCTGTGCTCCCAACAGGAAAGTTAGTCAAGGTCTTGGGTAGAGGCGGGCAGCACTGCCACGGTAAACCTGCGGGCTCACTCTCAGCAGCAGTAGGTTAAAGATCATGCCAAAAAGGGCCAACAGGGCCCCGGTGGAGCCGTGCAGGCCGAGGCAAGGCGGGGTTCTGCTCTGAGGTAGGGAGCCTCTGCCTGGGTGACCAACCCACATGCAGGCACATGCTGCCACACGTGCCCAGCAGTCCTGGCACTCACCACCTGAGGTTGGACCTCCAACAAGAACTGCCCTGGTGCTCTGGCCCTTCCCTGTCTCCCCACAGACAAAAACTCAGAGAGATTAGTGCAGGCAGAGGACAGGTGCTGGAGATACCAGGCTGGGAAAGGGTAGGGACAGGCTCCCTCCCCTCTATGAGCCTCTCCTCACCAACAGAATGGCAACACTGGCCACCTGTTGCAGGGAGTTGTGAGATGTAAAATAAAATGGGTGTAGACAGCCAATTGTAGACGTTAAGTAAAATGGGTGTAGACAGCCAATTGTAGACGTAAAACCAAATGGCTGTAGCAGCTAATTGACTCAACCCTACTCTGGGTATGTATTTACTCAACACTACAATGGGCTGAGTCATGCTCCAGGTGCTGGAGAGATATCAACCAAGAAAAGAGAGAAAAATCCCTGACCTCCCACATCTGACACTTTCTTGGGGTAAGAAGAATAATAATTAAAATAAATAGGTAAAATACCAAAGACATTAATGTTGCCAAGAAAAATAGCCAGGTGGGAGGTGGGGAGGGTGTGGAGGGCGTGGTTTTAGATGTGGTGGACAGAGAGGGCTCCACCACAAAGGAAAGGGGAGAAGCAGCCGCAGGAGTGTAAAGGGAAGTGTTTTGATGCGGGTTGAATTGTGTCCCCGCGGAAAGACGTGAGTCCTAACCCTGGACCTATGAATGTGACCTTATTTGGAAATAGAGTCTTTGTAGATGTAATTAGTTAGGTTTAGATAAGGTCACACTGGATTAGGGAGGACCCTAAATCCAATGACTGCACCCTTATGAGAAGAAGACAACACAGAGACACACAGACACATACAAGGAAGAAGGCCACGTGATGACTGAGGCACGTGATGACTGAGGCAGGGTCAAGGTCATGCAGCTACAAGCCAAGGAAGGCCAAGGATTGCACCAGATATGCTAGCAGAGAGGCATAGCACCTTCTCCCTCAGAGTCTCAGAGGGAACCAATCCTGCCACCTTGATTTTTGGATTTCCAGCTCCTGAGCTGTAAGAGCATAAATTTCTGCTGTTTTAAACCACTCAGTTTGTTATGGAAGCCTTAGAAAACTAACACAGGGGCCAGGTGCAGTGGCTCATGCCTGTAATCCCAGCACTTAGGCCAAGCCAGGAGGATTGCTTGAACCCAGGAGTTAGAGACCAGCCTGGGCAACATGGTGAAACCACATCTATAAAAAAATACAAAAATTGCCCGGGTGCGGTGGCTCATGCCTGTAATCCCAGCACTTTGGGAGGCC
>NW_012116265.1:19366747-19397469 GCF_000951035.1 Colobus angolensis palliatus | reverse complement strand
CAGGTTCAAGTGATTCTCCTCGAGCCTGTGTAGGATGTCTCCAGGGCTCAGCCTCTAGGTCCTCAGGTCTGGACAAGGAGCAAACCCAGCGGAGGTCCCTCCCATTCTTGACACCTCCCCTTAACCTCCTCTCCCCTAGGGCTGGTGACAATGGTCCTGGTGGAATGACTGTATCCCAAGCCAGCCAAAGCCACTACTGGACGTGCTGACCCCTGAGGCTGAGTCTGGACTCTGATTTCTTCCCATAACAGGTCTACACCTGTTCTGTGTACATGCATACACACACACACACACGCATGCACACACACACACTCCAGTTTCCTCTGCTCTTTGCCATCTCCTCCCATCCAACCAAGTCCTCACAGCAAAGAGATCCTGCCCATTGACAGCTATCATGTATTGAACACTGACTCATATCAGGCACCACGCTAAATGTTCTACTCACATGGTCTCATTTAATCTCTCCTGTCATCCTATCAGGTGGACACTATTGGCTCAGAGAGGTTAGGATGAGTGCCTATTGACACACAGCTGGTGAGTGGTAAATCCAGAATTAGAACACGCCAAAGCCTGGGCTCTAACCCTCATTACTCAAAATGTGGTCCAGTAGCATCAGCATCCCGTGGGACCACATTAGAGTTGCTTATCCCAGACCGGCCGAATCAGAACCTGCATGTTGACAAGTTCCCAGGTGACTCACCTACTGGTTTTATTTTGAGGAGCGGTGGTCTAAACCACTGCTTTCCAAAGCCTGCTGGTTGTAGGTTCTGGTAACCAGCCCTCTCCCCATCTCTTAAGGCCCTTCCCAGCACCTGGCTTTTGCTCTCCAGGTGAGGCAGGCACTCTGCCCAGCCTTGGGAAAGAAGCCAGGACGTGAGGCTCAAGGGAGTCTCCAGGCCCCTCCAGCCAGCCCAGACAACAGCTGGACAGCATCAGTCCACGTCTGGCCCTTTGTAGGGCACCCTGCCTGCTGCCTGAGACATTCCTGGCCTCTCCCTCTGGTCTTCCTCCGGGACACAAGTCTTTCGGTCTCTGCCTGCCTCCTAAAGGGGGCCTCTGGCCATCACCAATTCCTGCAGTGTTCCCCTCCCCAGTCATTTGCCTCCCCAACTCCTAGAATGCCCCCTGCATCATGTCACCACCTCTATCTGGACACACAGGGCCTGTCCAAGTTGCTATCAGGAGAGAGGCCAGCGACTGCTTGGGAAACCTGGCCAAGGTCACAGGAAATGTCTGACACCACCAGGCAAGCAGGATTTGGCCTCCTAAAGCAAAACACAGCTGGGCCAGCAGCTGGGCCAATAGCAGGGCGCTCCCAGATTTCATGGCATTGAGGCCCCAGGGCACAGAGAAACTAGGCTGGCTTGGAGGCTGCAGCTCATTAAGAATATCACAGTAGCCCCTGGCCAGGGAGCCTGTGAAAATCAAAGAGGACAGCCCTGCTGTGGGCCAGAGACCTCACCCAAGACCTCTGCCCTCCACTGCCCGTCACACACAGGAAACCTTCACTGAAGGATGGAAGGCTCACATCGCCCATCCCCCTGGCCTCGCAGCCTCCCCTCTCCCCATCACCTAGCCTCATTCATTTATCCATTTAACTTACACTGATTGAGCACAGAAATGTGCCAGGCATGGTGTTAGGTACCAGGGACACATTGGTGAATGAGCAGGACACAGTCCCTGTGAGTTCCCAGGTAGCTTCCGGTCCAGTGAGCAAATGGACAGACCATCTGAAGGCAGGGTGAAAAGTGCTGTGCTAGGGAAAGATGGAGTACCCACCATGGGAACTGGCAGGGGCCTCACCTCCTCCTGCCCTCTGAGTAACACATGGGGTGGTGCCCTTGGCTGCAGGTACGGGCTGAGGGTCCAGTGCCAAGTGGGCCCTTTTGTTAGGCTCACTCTGTAGTTTAGACCCAGTGTCAGAGCAAATATGGACTGAGCAGTTTTGATGGGCCAGGCACTGTGGGGGGAGCTGTAGAGAAATCCAAAGCACAGGCCATTGGGTCTACAAGCGGCTGCAAGTGCAGGGCACAGATGCACAGGATGTGTGCCAGAGAGTAAGTGCTGTGGGGGCCAGAGAGCCTAGTGAATGTGATTCACCTTGAAGAATGGGGAGGAGTCAGATGGGCAGGAAGATGTGACGGGGGACTTCATATGACTCCGACTCAAGAGTGTGAGAGACAGAGTGACGTGCCCAGCAACTCCTGCTCCCAGCACACACCCTGCCCAGCAATCGCCGCTCCCAGGACACACCCTGCCCAGCAACCCCCGCTCCCAGCACACACCCTCTTGGGATCAGTGCATCGTAAATAAATGAATCCCACAAGCCAACAGAGATGGGCGAAGCTCTGCTGGAAGGACTCTGTGCCCACCCTGGCCCTGGCTGGCCCTTGAGCTGGCACCTCTAGCATTCCTCCAGGTGCCTTACACCAGGCTTACCACCTGGGACCCTCAGCCGGGACTGATCAGAACAAGGCACCCGCACTGCCCACCTGCTCACTGCCAATCCCAGGCCCTCACTGTTGTCCACCTGGGGCCTCTTAGCTCTGCTCCTTGTTTCTGCCGCAGCACCTTTGGGCCTTGGCTGCAGGGTTTGGCTCTTTTGCTCTTGACCTTGGAGTTCCCTAGGCCCTTGACCTGAGTCCATCCTTTCTTTCTTCCTGCTCCTAGCTGCCCTTGGAAAACATCTACTTGGGTGCCCAGGGTCCCGGAACCCAGCTCACCAAGAGCCTGGTCTGCCTGACCTCACCTGCTCTCAGAGTCCCTGGACACCCTTAACCTCCTTTCTTTGCTCCTCCTGCAACTCAGCCACTCTCTCCAGACCTTTCCTGCTGGAACCTAACCTCAAGGTCAGCCTCCTCTCCCTGGTTCTCCTGGGCTCTGAAAGGGCAAATCCTCTTTCCCTTTAGTTCAGCAAGGCAGGGTTGCAACATTTCAGAAAGAACTTAAGTAGGAAGCGAATGGAAAAACTAACCTGAAAAACTAAAAGGAAAACACAGTCCCCTAGAAATGGACTCGTTTATAAAGTTCAGATTTCCTGTCCTGAGCTAGAAAAAGTCTAGCCAGATTGGCTGGCAAGCAGGCCAGGGAATCCTGCCCATGAACACTCTCCTTGTTCACTTTCCTTTCTACTCCCTTCTCCCACATGCTTCTTCTCCCCTCTAAGGAGAGAGGCTGAAGCTGAGTGCTGAGGAAACTGAAGGGGCTTCTTCCGGCAGGGGAGTCCTTCCTACATCACAGGGACCACAGGCAGAGGAGGAGGAGGTCGGGATGGGGTGTGGGAGAACGTGTATAAAGAACTTCCATGTGTGCCAGGCACTGTTCTAAGCACTTCCCTCATGTTGACTAATTTAATCTTTATGGCAATTCATAACACAGGTATTATCATTGTCCCACCTTACTGATGCAGAATCTGAGGCACAGAGAGGTAAGTGACTTACCTGGGGTTGCCCACCTGGGAAATGACAAAGCCAGGCTGTGAACCAAGAGGCCGTGGTCCCAGGTACATGCCCTCCTCAGCTTTATTTCAGGCACTCGAGGGCAAAGACTTCGCTTCCCTACTCTTTCCACCCCAGTCTGGCAAAGCCCAAGTCAGCCCCAACACCTACTCTCCTGCTCATATCTCTGGCCATGCCAGGGAAAGCCAAGGAGGGTGCGGAGGAGGGAAGGGAAGACTGTGGTCTTCTCCACCAGCCTTCACCAAATGGTCCAAAGGAAGAAGCCCCTCCAGAAAGAGACTGAGCTCCAGACCCCGAGCCCCATGGAGAAGGGGACTTACCCAGCTGGCGGCAACTGTGGTACGGGCGGTGATTGTGGTGCAGACGGCAACTGTGGTGCTGGCGGCTGTGCTCTGGCCAAGGTGCCATCTCCGGTCGCACTGCTCCTGCGCAGGTTGGGTGAACGCTCGGCCCAGCGTCGAGGTGCCACCCTGGAGTTCTGGGGGTCAAACTCCTCGTCGGGAATGACCTCCTCGCAGCGGGCTCCACGGAAACCGGAGCGGCAGACACAGAGCTGAGGGCGGCTGCAGGAGCCCCGGTTCTGGCACGGCGGCTGGCACACGGCTGAGGACACAGGGAGAGAGGTGACAGCAGTGGCCATGGGGCGCTGAGACCACAGCTGCCCACTCCCTCCTGTCAGAAGTACCCTCCTGAGTGCTGCCAACCCCACCGCTCAAGCAGGAAGCCACTCTCCTGGCCTCAGAGGGCTCCCTGACCCATGTCTCTCCCACCTCCATCCACAGACCCCCAGGACGCATTCACCTCTGATCTTTGGACAATCAAAGACTGTGTGGCCAGCTGCAGAGTGGCTCACACTACCATGTCCCACAGAGCACCCTGAAGAGGAAGTGCACTGCCTGACACTGTGTCTATACTGAAATGTTCACTCCCACCAGACTGCAAGTCCCCTGAGGACAGACAGTGGCCCTGGAACTTAGAATAGGGACTGCCACAGAGTAGATTCTCAGTAAATATGGAGCAAATGAATGAATGAATCAGTCTCTTTTGTGGGAAAGGGCCCAACACTGGCCTGAAATTCAAGCGGTTTGAGTTGCTGGGATTTTCCTGTCACTCATGAGCTGTGTGGTCTTGAATTCACTGAGCCTCTATTTGCTCGTAAATCACGGGAGGGGTGAACTAAGGAGGTTAGAGGACTCTATGCGTCCTTCAAAGGCATATTCAGCTTGACAGTCTCTCCTCTCCTTCCCATTGTTCTCCATCTCCTTAGCAAGGCAGAACTCCCGACTGCGCCAGAGAAAGCACGGTGGCCAGAACACAGCTGCCGGCAGGTAAGTCCCCTCCTCTGTGGGGCCTCCGTTCAGGGCTCAGGCTGTCTCTGGATTCTGCCCCCTGGGCTGTGGGTCTAGCCAGGGGCAAGGTGGAGCTGAAACCAGGCCCTTCTCCCAGTTAACTCTGTGCAGCATTAGCCACCAGCTCCCCAGGCTGACTCCTCTCTTCACTATTCTTCATCCCCTTGCAAATTCCAGAGTCACATCCAGTGATTACTGGCCAAGGGAACATCCCATGCAGAGGCACACACTGGGATACGGAGTCCTGCCCCTCCCCCACCAGGACTTCCACTGGGGAACATGTGTGAGCCCGGGAAGCATGGTCTGGCTCACACTGCACCCTCGAAACCCAATGCCTCATCCATTCATTCATTCATTCATTCATTCAACAAATGGCTGCTGAGCCCTAGTGAGTGCCAGGCACTGGGACAAAGTTCTTGTCTGCCTGGGGCTTGTGGTAGAGTAAAGGACACCAACAGGAAGCAAGAAAACAATAGCATGATGTGGCCTCAGGCAGTTTCAAGGGCTGTGAAGACAATTAACCCGGGCGATGCAGGGGTTCAGGCCCAACCAGGAGACTCAGATGGGGCGGCCAGGACACCTCTCTGAAGAGAGAGATGGGAGCGTGCAAAGGAAGTGAACCCCCAAAGACCCGGGCAATCTCCCAGGCAGAGGGCGAGGCGAAGACCGAGCTCTGGAGGCTGGAAGGAACGTGGCGTACTCGAGGAGCCGCCAGAGACCCAGGGAGACCAGGGTCTGCTGGCGGAGGGGGCATAGGCAAGGCCAGTGAGGAAGAGGAGGCAGACACACAGACCTTGTCATCTCAGGAATCCTAAGTGCAACTGTGAAACTACCAGGCATGGCTCCCAGACCAGATGCCTGGGTTTTGTGAGTTGAACTGTCCTTTCTGAGAAGAGCACCAGAATCCAAACTGGGGGCTGGCCAGGATAAACATCTCCAAAATTCCACCTGGCCCATGTCACAGAGACCTTCAGTGGTTCCCTGGTGTCTTCAGGATTCAAGTCCACAGACGAGCATTGAAGACCCTCCTGGTCTCATCCCCTGTAACATTCCTCTAAGCCAACCTGCTCCAGTCGAGCTGGCCTGCTGGCTGTGGCCCCAGGTAGCCTCTGCTCTGTCTTCTCTCTGTCTTTGCATGTGCTATGTCCTCTCTTCTTTCCCACTTGCTCTCCATTTGCCTGGCTCCTACTGTTCCCTCAAGACCCACTTCCCCATGCTGGACACCCACCTCTCAGCAGCTGCTCCCTCCTTTGATTAACAGGAAAACTACTTGTGTTCGCCATTCACTGGGCATGTCCTGCATAGTGCCATTAGTTTTTGTTGTTGTTACTGTTTTTGTTGTTTGTTTTTTGTTGTTTGTTTTTTGTTTTTGAGACGGAGTTTCGCTCTTGTTGCCCAGGCTGGCATGCAATGGCCCCATCTCAGCTCACTGCAACCTCCGCCTCCCGGGTTCAGGATGATTCTCCTGTCTCAGCCTCCCAAGTAGCTAGGATTACAGGCATGCGCCACCACACCCCGCTAATTTTGTATTTTTAGTAGAGACGGGGTTTCTCCATGTTGGTCAGGCTGGTCTCAAACTCCCAACCTCAGGTGATCTGCCTGCCTTGGCCTCCCAAAGTGCTGGGATTACAGGCATGAGCCACTGCGTGAGGCCGCTGCCATTAGCTTTTTTATGCACGTGTCTCAATTTCCTGACTCATGCAGTCAGCTCCTTGAAGTGTAGTGACTATCTCTTACACCTCGTTGTATCTTTAGCTCCTAACATATGCCTAACAATAACACCATTATTATTATTTTTATTATGGCGGCTACTCTCTGATGAGTGCTGACAATGGCCCTGGCACCGTGCTCTGCAAACACGCTCTCACTGAAGCCTCTCGACAATCCTATGCAGCAGGTGTGACTATGATTCCCATTTTACAGATAATGCTGCTGAAGCTCAGAGAGGTTAAGAGACTTGCCTGAGGTCACCCAGCTAGTTAATAGTGGAGCCAGGATTCAAATCCAGTTCTGTGTGACTGAGAAGCCCAGGCTCTTTCCACCCCACTGACTCCCAGAAGGGTGGGCATGGTTCTTCCTCTTCCTCTCTACTATCTCTGAGCCTTGGCCCAGAGCTGATAAGGAAACAAAGGGGGATCTGTTGGCTTCAAGTCAGCCACCAAATGCACCCTTGGGAATTCTGCCCTGAGAAACTGCACATCCCAACTGGCCCTGACAGTGGAGACCCCAGGACCCCAAACCCTTCCAAAGCCCACACAAAATTTTTAAATAATGATGGAGGACGTATGTCAGCTCATGGGTTTATCCAGGGAGCATTCGTAGAGCACTCACTGGGTGTGAAGCTTGTGATACTGTCTCTAGCACACTGTCTGACATGGAAAGTAGAACACACAGGTTATAGGACAAGTGCTATGCCAGCTGGACCCTCTAACCCAGGCTGAGGCAGGAAGTAGGGAAAGTCAGGGAAGGCTTCTTGGAGGAAGTGATGCTGACCAGAGACACAAAGGGTAAAAAATTGGACATTGTGCACCAAGGGCACTCAAGACCAGCCTATCAGCAGAGAGTGTGGGAAATAACAGGTTTTAATAGCATTCCAACCACAAGTTGGGCTGGGAGGCCAGAGCATTTTTCCTCGTGCCCAGGCACCTCTTCCCGGCAGGCTCCAGGCCTCTAGGTAGAACCATGTCAGCATTGCAACCCAGAGCACTTCCCCAAACACAAACTGCCACCATGGCAGGATTTTGGCCTGGCCACCCCTCTATCTGCCCAAGCACACTTAGTCTTCACCTAACCACCTGCCAGGCCCCTGTCACCACCACCACTGGAAACATGGTCAGCTGGGGCCAGCCCAGCAGCCACGTCAGTGCTAGTGAACACGGAGGAAGCAGACGTGCCCGGGGCAGGTCTTGGCCTTGGGGATTTTTTAGGGAGGGAATAGAATGGGAAGGCCTGAGTGATTTCCGACATAGACCCACACCTCTCTGCCACAGAGACCCAAAGGCTGGCATGGGTGAGAGGAAGGTCATGCAGCTTCCACCTCTGAGTGTGTAGTCCATGCCCCGAGGATGGCCTTTGGAAAACAGTCTAGCTTCCATCCTTCCCCTCTGGAGCCCTGAGAACAGCCCATTCTTCACATTAACAATAAGATCCTTCATATAAATGGCCAACAAATTTACCAAAAAATGTTCAACATCACTCATCATCAGGGAAATGCAAATTAAAACCATAGTGAGATACCACCTTATCCCAGCCAGAATGGCCATTACTAAAAAGTCACAAAACAATTGATGTTGGCACAGACATGGGGAAAAGGGAACACTTATACACTGCTGGTGGGAATGTAAATTAGTGCCGCCCCTATGGAAAACAGTATGGAGATTTCTCAAAGAACCAAATAGGTCAACTATTCAATCCAGCAATCCCACTACTGAGTAAAGGCGAAGAAGTCATACTATCAAAAAGACACCTGCAGGTGTATGTTTATTGCAGCACAATTCACGATTGCAAAGATATGGTACCACCTAAAGTGCCCATCAACCAATGAGTGAATAAAGAAAATGTGGTGAAACCCTGTCTCTACTGAAAATACAAAAAACTAACCAGGCGTGGTGGCGGGCGCCTGTAATCCCAGCTACTCAGGAGGCCGAGGCAGAGAATCACCTGAACCCAGGAGTGAGGCCAGATTGTGCTACTGCACTCCAGCCTGGGCGACAGAGTGAGACTCCACCTCAAAATAAATAAATAAATAAATAAATAAACGAAAATGTGATATATATTCACCATGGAATATTACTCAGCCATTGAAAAAAATGAAATAATGTCTTTTTGCCACAACTTGGATGGAGCTGGAGGCCATTATTCTAAGTGAAGTAGCTCAGGAATGGAAAACCAAATACATGTCATCATTTACAAGTGGGAGCTAAGCTATGGGTATGAAAAGGCATACAGAGTGATATAATGGACTTTGGAGACTCAGAAGGGAAAGAGTGGGAAGGGGTGTGGAATTAAAAACTACATACCGGGTAAAATGTACACTACTCAGGTGATGGGTGCACTAAAATCTTAGACTTCACCACTAAACAATTTATCCATGTAACCAAAAACCATTTGTTCTCCAAAAGCTATTGAAATATATATATATATATATAACAATACCTTTCACTGTCTAGAAATCCAAGACCCCAAACCCTGTGAGCCAAGCCCCTGTGGCTCGCCATGACTCACTTAGCTCTGGTTCTGCCTCGCTTGCTAATAATACATTCCGAAAACATTTAGTGAGCACCTTATCTTGATCAGACTGGGTGCTGAGGGCAGAAAGGTGAACAAGACTGGGCCCTGTATAGGGGGAAGCCCTGGCCAGTGGGGGTTCCCACACTCCTAGAATCCATTTTCCAAGCAGGGAATTAGGTCCTCAGTGAGGGTTAGGGCTGGCAAACTTTGGTTGGTACAAAGAACAAACAGCTCATGGGAAATGAGTGGGGGGAACTGTGAAAATGGCATTTAATATACAATAGCCTAGTAAATCAAGTTCTAAAAGGCTTCCAAACCAGCCAGATGTGTTGATGGGCAAAACCCCCTCAGGAAGGTAACCCTTCTGAATTAACCATGTAGGATGCTGTGCAGAGGCCCGATCTGCTGAGGTACAGCCTCCAACAAGTTTCAGGTTTTTGGAGGCTTAGAACCAGTTCTCGCCGGCTTCACTCGCATCCTCTCTTGTTTTCACAAGTCTCAGCAAGATGCCGACCTGGCTTCCTCACGGAAATGTAAGCATTGTGTTTTGAGCTGAGTGTTTGCGTGACGGGACTGGGGTATGTAGACTCCTGTCCTCTCTCTCCACTCCCCCGAAAGTCACCCCTAAATGGTCCGTGATGGTGGCTTCCAGTGCCTGTCTATGAATGGGACTGTTCTGACAGTTTTTCCTGGTCTGCCATAAAGTCAGGAAAAGAAACTCTTTCCTGGGTTGTTTCTTTTTCGTAGGCTGTATTTTTCCCATCTAAAGAGTGTCTTTTGCGATGATGTCTTTTCTACATTTTTGGAGTTAAAATGTTCTTTTTAATTAAAGGTGATGGCAAGTGGTAATTAGCTTTGTTTCTTGTTTTTTTCCTAATGGCTTCACTCGGAAAAATGAAAAGCTGGCCACTGTATGTTGGTACTTAAGATATTTTTGGAAACATTACTGGTGCATGAAGTCCAGTGACCCTTTGGGAGGGAGGGGCAATCGTGGTCGTGTGTCCTTTTGTTTAAAGGAGGCTGAAGTGAAACATTCCTGTTCCAAATGAGCATGATTTCAAAACTTAAATATCCAAAAAGAAATCAGCCATCTCAGAATCTCCAGTGGCAGAGGCTATTGCTTAAAACAAAGAAGGAAATGCTGAGGTCCCAGGAGAGGCAGTTCCATGCAGTGCTGTGGGAATTTTAAGAGAGAAAACCTCCATCCATGGTGGGCCAGCGAGTCTTCACGTTTTGCCCTTGGAGTTTCATGCCTCCAATTTTTCCTCAACAGTAGAGATCCTAGAGGTGGGTGCAGTGGCTCATGCCTGTAATCCCAGCACTTTAGGAGGCTGAGGCTGGAGGACTGTCTCAGTCCAAGAGTTGCCCAGCCTGGGAAACATAGTGGGACCCAATCTCTACAGAAAAAATCTTAAAAATTAGCTGGGTGTGATGGTGCACACCTCTAGTCTTAGCTACTTGTGAGGCTAAGGTAGGAGGGATCACTTGGGCTCAGGAGTTTGAGGCTGCAGTGAGCCATGATGGCGCCAGTGCACTCCAGCCTAGGCAACAGAGCAAGACCCTGTCTCGAAAAATAGATATAAATAGGCCGGGCGCGGTGGCTCAAGCCTGTAATCCCAGCACTTTGGGAGGCCGAGACAGGCAGATCACGAGCTCAGGAGATCGAGACCATCCTGGCTAACACGGTGAAACCCCGTCTCTACTAAAAAATACAAAAAACTAGCCAGGCGAGGTGGCAGGCGTCTGTAGTCCCAGCTACTCAGGAGGCTGAGGCAGAAGAATGGCGTAAACCCGGGAGGCGGAGCTTGCAGTGAGCTGAGATCCGGCCACTGCACTCCAGCCCGGGCGACAGAGCGAGACTCCGTCTCAAAAAAAATACATATATATATATATAAATAAGTGAAAATTTAAATGAGTAAAGATCATGCCTTATACTTGAGAAATCAACCCACTATGGGTTATGTGGCTCTAATGAATCTCCACTTGATTATTGGTCCATTTATCGAGCATGATACCGTGATGTCCACATTTAGCCTCCGGGAGTTGATCTGCAGAAGATGGAATACCCCCCAGCCCCGGGACAGTACCCCCGGACAACCGGAAGACTACACTGTCACGCAGCCTCCTCACACTCGCTTGCCAATGCTGGTCTTTAGCCATTCATAATTTGGGCTCCTCCGGGATCCTTTCTTTTCCACACCCCTAGCCCGCTCTTCACTGAGCATTAGAGAGGTGGAAAGTCCCAGCTTTGGGTGTTCAGCTCTGTGGAGGCAGCAGGACGCCAAAAGGCAGGGGGAATAAAAGAAAACTCCTGAAATTGCTTTAAAAGCAAGAAATAAAAGGCATTGTTCCCCTAATCCCCCCATGTTCCTAGCTGAGCCCCTTCTCCCCTCACTCTACCCCGGAACAGTCAGCAAAGGTTTGCTCAGATTTTCCACACAAAACCCCTACTTTTGGGAAGGGACCAAACTCAGAATGGGCAGGCCTGGGAGAGATTCTAGAAACAGCCCTCCCGACCAACCCATGCAGGCTGCTCCTACCATTTGCTCGGAGTCCCTGCTGATTAGCTACTGGGTAGTAGCAAGAACACGGGGTGGGGGGCAGGAGGATTGGTTTGGTTTGACCCCAGCTCTGCTACATCTCAGCTGCATGACCCTGGACACACGTCATCTCGCTGAGATGTCTCCACCAGTGTGCCAGTGGCCTCGTCCACGGTATGGGGCGGATAATTCCTGCTTCAAAGAGCTGTTGTGAGTCTCAGCTGAGCACCTGGACGTGGGCGTACTTTGTTCTCTCTAAAGCTGTGCTGTTCAAGACAGTCTCACACTGTAGCCAGGAACTGTATGTGGTTATTTAAATTTAAATGGATACAGATTAAATAAAATTTAAAATTTAGTTCCTTCAGTCTCACAAGCCATATTTCAAGTGCCTGATACCCACATGTGGCTCACGGCTACCACAATGGACAGCAAGATAGAGAACATTTCCATCATCACAGGAAGTTCCACTGGCCAGCACAGCAAAGCTTAAAACAACAGCAAAACAACTCACTCCCCTAGAAGGAAGACGGCCTCTGAGCTCCTCAGCTATGACCCTTTCCCCAGGAAACGGCAATGTCAACTCAGGCCCTCAGGATAAAAGTCTAATCTAGCTTATAGGGTTGTTGTGAGGATTAAAAATTAACAACATGAAGTGCTTCGAATCGTACCTGGCGCACAGCAAGAGCTATCGAGTTCATATCATTCACCCCCAAAACCAACTCTATATAGATTGTTATACCCATTTTATGGACGAGGCCCTGTGGCTAGAAAAGGGCCAGTCACTTGCCCCAGGACACAGAGCTGGGACTCAAAACACGTCTCCAGGGATCAGGCCCTGGTTACAGAGATGAACAACCAAGGGCTGTGCTGCTGGGTGGGGACTGCTTTCTAGGTGTCAAATACAGCCAGGCCCCTCCCCACCCCCACCCTACCCCCAGGCAAGGCGTTTGTCATCAGCTCTCTCTCCTGGGCCCCAGAGACACCTTCTCCCTCCACCCATCTATGACCGTTAGATAGAGGAGGCAGAGACTTCCGGGTGGGCCCCTCCAGCCTCTCCCTTCCTCGGTGGCCTCCAGTACCACCCGCTCTGGTCTGGGGGAGGAACTTCAACTCCGGACTCTGGGCCCAGCCCTCCCACTCCTGAAGCTCAGCTGCTTCCCAGGTTAAACCTCCATTCTCCCTAAAATCTGTGCCAGTGGGATGCTAAGACCCTATCCACTGAGCCACCCATTCCCCTCCTCAGGCTGGCGCCGTGCCCCCTTTCACAGCTAGGGGCCTTCGCAGACGGAACAGTTTGCACCTCATCCATAGGATTTACCTCAGACCTCCCTGGGCACCCGACTTGGACCCCACCTGGAGACCTCAGTGTGCTCCTGGAATCTGCTTACTGGGGGGTCCACGTGTGGCCCTGAGCTGTTTCTCCACAACCTTGACTTTTGGTTTCCAGGGGAGGGACCCTGATGTCAGAGATCCCTTAGCTCAGGGAATCCCTGTCTGGCTCACATGCACCCACGGAATCCACCTCAGAATTGCTCTCTCCACCCTCAAGCTCTGCCCAGGGGCTGTGTCTCCCAGGCCCTGACTGAGGGCCCAAGCCCCCAGGCTGTGGGAGAAGTCAGGGCCTCAGGGGCGACCCAGCTCCCATACAGCTGTGCCGGGGCCACGGCTCAGGACGGCTGGAAACCGCACTGGGGCTCCGGGGCCGGCCAAGTGCCCAGCTCCAAAATAGCAGTTGTGTTCACATAAAAGCTCCTAATGAGAGAAAGATGCCGTTCTTGGCCCCTCACTTGCTCTCTGCAGACGCTGTCTGGCAGGCCAAGCGGGCCTCTACCGTTTGGCGTTTGGCGGCTGGAGGGGAGGAAGGGGAGGTGTGAGTCAGACCTTGGCCCCCAGCCCTTCAGCATGGACCGCCCTGTTAATTGCATTAACAAATGCTGCAAGGCTGGGCCAGGTGGGGGCCAGGGAGCCGCGGGGCCAGGGGCTGGGGCAGAGAGCAGCCCCAATCCCACTGGCTCCAGCAGGCATGAAGAGGAAGACTCTGGGCCCAGCTCAGGGCTGAGAGGCCTAGGCTCCTCTCCAGCTGCTGCCCCAAAGCAGAGAAGAGTTGCCTATCCATCCCCACAGTCCCCAGGCTTGTCTGGGAGGAAGCCTCAGTGCCAGAGGGGCCCCAGAGGTGAGATGCGCTGGGAGGGGTCCCTGGGGATGAGTCTTTTCTAGAGAAGCAGCTTCCAGGGGAGACAGTTCTAGGCTGGAGTGGATCCAGCCAGCCTCCCACGGCAGCACCAGCCCCACGCCCAGGCCCGGGACGGTCGGGAAGGATGAGCACACCACTCCAAATACTGACAACTCAGAGAGGCCAGGGCAGGGGCGTGAAGGACAGTGTGGCCCTGCAGTCAGAGATCCGTGTTTGAGTTCTGACTGTGGGACCTCACCTGGGGCCAGTTTCATCGCCTCTGTGGGCCTCAGTGTTCTTCTCTAGAAAACAGTAATGCATTCAAATGCATGACTTGCCAGGATGGCAAACAAGAGAGACTGTCCTGTGGGGGCTTCCAATTTAATCAGAGGGACTGTCACTCAATAGGTAAACAAAGAAGTGGAGCACGATGGGCATGATGGCTCATGCCTGTAATCCCAGCACTTTGGGAGGCCGATGCGGGTGGATCACCTGAGGTCAGGAGTTCAAGACCAGTCTGGCCAACATGATGACACTTCTCTACAAAAATACAAACATTAGTCGAAACATCTCTACAAATATACAAAAATTAGTTAGGTGTGATAGCACACACCTATAATCCCAGCTACTTGAGAGGCTGAGGGAGAACTGCTTGAAGCTGGGAGGCGGAGGTTACAGTGAGCCGAGATGGCGCCACTGCACTCCAGCCTGGGCGACAGAGCTGGACTCTGTTTCAAAAATAAATAAATAAATAAAAATAAAAACAAAGAAGTGGAGCAGAACTTGGTATGTGAGGAAGAGACAGTCGAGGGCCCAAGATCCAGAAGAACAAGGCCAGTGGGGGCCACTCAAGCCAGAGTGGCCAGGGCAGCCGTTCTGAGGAGGACACCTCAAAACGGAGACGGAGTAGATGACAAGGGCCAGCCTCACAGAGAGATGAGGGGGAGCAGAAACAGAGGCAGTAGCGTGTCCACTGGCCTAGAGACCAGTGGCCCAGGCTGCACTTGGGGAGCTGGGTGAGTGCAGAGACGCTGCGGCAGGAAGGTTCAGGTGGGATGTGTTGAGGACAGCAGGGAGAGCGGGCAGCAGGCTGCAGTGTCACTCAGGAGAGCTGTGACAGGGCCCTGGCCCAGAGAGGCAGCAAGGAAGCAGGCAGGTCCATGAGGGACTGAGGAAGTAAAACAAATAGGGCTTGGTAATGGGTTGATGTCAAAGCCTGAGTGAGAGGAAGGTGTTCTGGTAGCCCCTGGGTGTCTGGCTCGAGCAGTCAGGTCGATGGGGGTGCCAGTTAACAGAGTGGGTAAGACCTGCACGGGGGAGTCAGCTCAGAGAAAGGGAAGTCACGAGTTCATTTTAGACAAGTTGGGATGAGGATGTCTGGGAGGCATCAAGCGCAGATGTCGAGTAGGCAGCAGATGCAGAAGACTGAAGGTCAGACGAGAGGCCTGGCAGAGGATTCATGTGAATCTGGGCGTCCTTGGCCCGGAGACGATGTTTACATCCCTGAGAAGGCAGCAGATCGTTCCGGGAGCAATGCAAAGACAAAGAAAAGAAGAAGATCCCAGACTAAGTCCTGGGAAACCCACAGTTTAGTAGTGAGCAGAGGAGAAGCAGCAGCCAGGGACACAGGAGGGGACCAGGACAGAGAACACCATGAGGGTTTGAAGGAAGATGGCAGCGTTTGGCACATCCAGGCAGAGTGAGCCCCAGGCATTACTGTAAGTATTGCATGTCAATTGTCAGGCACAGTGCCTGCCGGCACTCAATACCCAGGGGCGGTTCATGCTCTGCTTGGCTCCTATGGCCCCCCTCTTTGGGGTGAGGGACTTGGAAGGTCTGGGGAAAGTCCTGGGGAAGCCCAACATTAAGACGTCAGGTAGAGAGGGAGAAGCCAGCAAAGGAGACTGAGAAGAGGCAGCTGGGGATGGAGGGAGGAAGCTGCCAGTCACCCACGCCATCATTTGCCCACTCAGCTCTTTGATAAACAGGCCCCAAGCACATATATAGGACACAGGTATGGAGAGAGGGCCAGGCACTCCACTGGTGTCAGCAGGACACAGCACCTGGCTTCAGGAAGCTCCCAGTCAAGGACATCTCCTAATCACCTCGTTGGACAAAGAGCCTCAGGGTAACCTGCTCCCCAGGAAGATCTCCCCAGAAAGGGTACCCCCATGCAGGGGTAAGAAATGGACAGGGTCTCTTGATGAGACTGCATCCTACATATCAGCTGGGTTCCACTGAGGTCATATAATTATTCCCCTTCGCCATCTCCCACCTTCCTCTCCACCACTCCCTGCCAACTTTGGAGTCCCCACTGGATGGTTCATCTGGAGATGAGACTTTCCTGGCTTCTGGAAGGTGCTAACCAGTTAGTGGAGATGAAAATCCCACCCTTGCCCTGACCCCTTTTCCTAAGGCTTGTCAAGCATTTACCATAGCAAGGTGCTGGGCTCACCGCTTTATACGTATTACCTCACGTAAATATCTCATTCTTATAACTACTCTAGGTACTACTCTTGTCCCCATCTGATATATGGGGAAACTGAGGCAGAACCATCAACAACTTGCCCAAGATCACCGTGCTAGTAAGTTATGGAGGAAGGGTTTGAACTCAGGGAGTCTGACTCTGAAGCTGGGGCTCTTAGCCACCTTGCTACAGTCTTCCACTTTGGGATGTGGTTGGCATGAATGGGGCAAACAGGCTCTCTCAGGGAAGCCAAGGAGGAGCTCAGATCAGGAGAGACAGGGTTCTTGTAGGACTGAGATGGGGACTTGAGGAAATGCCATGCCACTGCCCACATGATACACGCAGAAAAATGCTCAGACCCATTCCAGCGTCTCCATCCCCAGGATCCACTGAACACTGTGGGGAGTTTCTGGAAGGGTCGATAGAACTTGGGCAGCAGCAAAGTCTCTCTCAGCACAGGGCTGGGGGTGGCCATGTATTATTCAGTATACACTTATGGACCCTTCACCTTGTACCCAGCATGCTGCCTGCTGGGGGTGGTGAGACACAGTCCCTGCCCTCGAAATCAAGGCCAAACATGTATAGAGTGCATCGCACACGCCAGGCCTTGAACTAAACATCTGACCTAAGTGACCTCATTTGTTCCTTACAACTCTGGGAGACAGGGCCCAATGCTGATCCCGGTTTACAGAAGAGGAAACCAAGACACAAAGACTTTAAGCAGCCTGCCCACAGCCCCTCAGCCACGTGGTGGGGCCGAGAGCTGACATCTAAACCCAGGCGGTCCAGCATGCTCTCCTGATCTAGCATTAAAATACCAGCTAAACTTAGCTTGCGCCAGGCTGTCTACACACATTTACTCATTTATCAGAAAGCACAGAGCTAAGCCCTTGTGCTCTGGAGCCAGACTACCTGGATTCATGTCTGGGCTCTGCTGAGTCTCAGTAGCATGACTCGGACAGAAAGCCAACCTCATTTGTAAATGGGGATAAAAATCCAATGTAGCTTATAGGGTTGTCGTGAGGATTAAAAATTAACAATATGAAGTACTTAGAATCGTACCAGGCACACAGTAAGAGCTATTGAGTTCATATCATTCATCCCCAAAACCAATTCTATATAGATTGTTATACCCATTTTATGGATGAGGCCCTGTGGCTAGAAAAGGGCCAGCCACTTGCCCCAGGACACAGAGCTGGGACTCAAACACGTCTCCAGGGATCTGGTGCCAGAATCCAAAGGACATGCTCTTAATATCGAGCCTTGCTGCTGGGGGCAGGAGTGAGAGAGTAACTTGCCTGCCCCCTCCTCGACAGCTGCAGGGATTCTCTTCTGTCCTCCCCAAAGCAGCCCCAGCCCCTGTGCGTCCAGGCTGAGATAAAATGAGAAGTCTAGGGAGTATTCAAATCCCCTTCCCCAGTTGGGGTGGGGTTGGGCAGGAGCCAGTCTGGGAAGAATGGACAGTCTTCCAAAAGCTGCAACTATAAACAGGACACTGTCACTCCACACCCTCCAGTTCTTCCCCTCTGCTGGGCAGGGCCCGGCAGGCCGCAGTCAGCTGCCTCCACAAATACATAAACACATAAATCCCAAGAGAGAGAGCTGGCAAAGCCACAGAAGGAAAGGCAGATACCAAGACTGGAGGAGGATTCGGCCGCCCAGCTCTAGCCCCCACCAAGGTGGAAGGAGGGGCTGGGCTTCCAGCAACGGGCACCTGCAGAACAGGGTGGCAAGAGGGCAGGCCTGGGAGACGGACTGGTGTGTGACAGTGGCCTGGGATTGCTTCTGCTAGAGGGAAGAGAGGGCAACTGAGCAGCAGCCAGCACTCCCTGCGCATGGGCAGTGGGTTGGGCCCACAGATATCCGGGAGAGACTGAGTCTCCCCGTGGTTCTGGCACTAGACTTTACCCTTGGCAGTGGGGGATGTCGGCCCCCATCTCTCACCGGCCCAGGAAGGCATCCCTTCATGTGTGAAACTGCTAGGACAGAATCATGAACATTCCCCAACATTGGCAGTCTCTGCCCCAGCCAGGAGGGCAGCTGTTGGGAGAGGAGAGGGAGGTGCAGAGCCACAGGGGTAGGGGAGAGCCAGCTGACGGGGTGTGGAGCCAAGAGCCCCCCCTTCTGCAGAGCTCTGGACAAAGCCATCCAGTGCCAACACCCCACCGCCCGCCTGCGTGGTTCTCATTAGGCTTATTAGCAGCCAAATAGCAACAAGCAAACAGCACAGGGACCAGTTAATGAGCACACAGCCCTGCTGCGGGTGAGCCAACTTCAAGTGGGAGAGGCTGTTGCCCACTGGCAACCCCCTCCAGGAGAGTTGCTGGCCTGTGTGCCTGGGTCAGGGTGGGTGACCAGGGGGCGGCAGGGTGAGAGGGACAGGGAGGGAAATACCGAGGGAGAAGGTACTGGCAGCATCCTGCCTCAGCATCCTGGTGCAGCACCCACCGGGGTACGAGGATACCCCCACACACATGCGCTGGTACTGTAACAATATGCAAACTCACTCAACCTTGAGTTTCTAGGGTTGAAACCCAGTTTGGCAGAGAATAACGCTGGAACATCACTAGCAAGTTAGGAAACTGAGAACTTCCAGGGTTGGAGGGCCCAAGTGAGACCTATGCCCAGACCCCTCAGGCAGCTGAGGAGAAGCCCACCCCCTATGAAGCCACCCGCTGCAGCTTCAGCTGAAACCTCAGCAACACTCTCCATCAGCCAATGCTGCCTCCCAGCAAAGGCTACGCTCTCTCGAACATACCAACCCTCTTCCCCACCTCCAAGTCCCAATCTCTCCTGCCCAGGCCTCCTGAGTCCTGAAAGGCCCTGCTACTCAAAGTGTGGTCCCTGGGCCAGCAGCATCAGCGTTCCTGGGGCTGGTTAGAAACACAGAATATCTGCCCCACCCCAGATCTGCTGAATCAGAATCTTCTCTTTGATGTGATTCCCAGAGGACTGGGGGAACATTCAAGTTTGAGGAGGGCCCCCAAGGCAGATCTCCCTATGACTGACCCCCACCTCTGCTCAGTGATTTTTGGCCACACCTAGAATCACCTGGGATGCTGTTTAAAAAATAACAGTGCCAGACCCCAGCTCCAGAGCTTCTGCTTAGCATAAAGCCACCTGGCCACCCACATCCCTGGCTTCCCTACCCAGAGGAGTTGCTCAGAGCTGATTTTGAGTCTCAGGTTCTTTTCCAATGAGCTGTGTGGCCTTGAGCAAGTCACCACCTCTCTGAGGCTCACTTTCTTCTTCTTTAAAATTATGAGGGGCTGGGCGTGGTGGCTCACACCTGTAAGCCCAGCACTTTGGGAGGCTGAGGTGGGAGGATCACTTGAGGCCAGGAATCTGAGACCAGCCTAGCCAACGTGGTAAAACCTTGTCTTTACAAACAAAACAAAACAAAACAAAAAAACAAAACCTACAAAAATTAGCCAGGCATGGTGGTAGGTGCCTGTAACACAAGCTACTTAGGAGGCTGAGGCAGGAGAATCACTTAAACCTGGGAGGCGGAGGTTGCAGTGAGCCGAGATTGTGCCACTCCACTCCAGCCTGGGCAAGAGAGTGAGACTCTGTTTCAAAAAATAAATTTAAAAATTTAAAAGTAAAAATAAAATAGTGAGGGACAAGGGTTTCTCCCCCACCGGTGCCCCTGGCCACAGAGGGCCTGACCTCTGAGAGCCCCCACGCGTCCAGTTTCCCGGAAAAGGAAAGGGTGTTCAAGCAGATCTGCTTTGTTGTTTGTTTTTGAGTTTTTGGCTCTGGTTCTGTTATCTGGAGGTCCTAGAAGGGACCGAAGATTCTGCCTGAGCTGCATCTTCAGACAGGCAGAGAGGGTCAGGGCCATGAGGCCTGAGGCAGAAGCCAAGAGCTTGGTAAACCCGCATGTCCAGCCTCGTGGGAATGGGAGCAACCCCATTGCATCCTGTATCCTGTCGAGTAGGGTGTCAGGATAACCACGTTATCCTATGTTGTCATAGAACTACATATGATGTTCCTAGACGAGGGCATCCATCGTGCTGGGAACATCATATGTTTTGTCACATACCTGGACTATTAACTGTGACGCCCTCCTACTGAGAAGGGCCCGGGGCTGGTCCTTGAAGGAAGGGAGCTGTTGAGACTGAGGTTTTGCAGCCAGGCTTGGGACTGGCAGAGGCAGGGGCAGCCACCTGAAGGACAGTCAGGTAGAGTTCCTGGGGAGCTGATGTGGACCCAAGAGGGGCCTGTGGGAGGAAGGAGAAAGATCCAAGGGGATCCCTCAAACTCCCATATCTGCTATGGTCTGTGGGGATTCCACACTCTGGAATGCCCAGCCCCCTCTGGTGTCGGGAGGGAATGAAGCCCAGGAGATCGGAGCCTGCAGTTCTGGAGTCAGTCTGCCCAGGTCCAGCCCGAGCTCAGCACTTGCAGCAGCAGAGCTTGGCTGTGTTTCCCAAGCAACCCCAGCCTCAGCTTCCTCATCTGTAAGCCACGATGATAAGCATACACCTACTTCATAAGATGATTGACAGGTCAAACTAAGATAATCCATGTGAAGAGCTTAGTGCAGTGTTGGGCACTAGTATGTACTCAGTTGTTAGCTAATAGTAGCAGTAGCAGTAGCAGTGACAGCAATAGTACCATCACCTCCAGTTCACAGATGCAGAAAGTGAGGCCCAGAAATGAAGGTGAGATACCTGGCAGCAGGGTACAGGTATTAAGAAGAAGGACCCTGGAGTCAGGTTGTCTGGATTCAAATCCTAGCTCTGCACTTCCTGACCATGACCATGTGACCTTGGACAAGTTACCCAACTGTGCTTCGCGTTCCTCATCCAGCCGCCACAGAGGATGTTTAAAGTGCACCCTGCACCAAGTGAGTGCTGTGAAAGTACTGGCTCCTGTTGTTGTTAATGCCCTTGATACCATCAGTGGAAGAGGCTTGGGCATGGAGGCTCTGGCTCTTCCCAACTCACTCCTACGTTTCCACAAAATAAGATGGCTTTTCTCTCCTTCGAGCCAGACTGCCAGACATCAGAGCAATCCAAGGGGAGACGGCTCCAGGCGTGGGTCAGAGAGTGTCATCTGACCATCCTGGCAGAGTCCTTATCAGAGGCCAGGGTCATTGGGCCAGGGGCCAGGGCAGAGGTGGATTCTCATCCCATGAATGGTGCCCTTGGAAATGTGGGATGCAGAGGCTCTGGGCCAAGCATGTTCCGCAGAACACAGGTGCGGACGGGCTCCTGAGACTCTGCCGGCAGTGTGAGCGGGGCCAACACAGTAGGGCAGCAGGAGGGAATGCAGGAAGCTTTGAAAATACGAGCAGTGATTTCATTTGAGAAGCTGTGTCCAGCTGGAGGCATTTTTTTTTTTTTTTTTCTTTTTGGAAAGGAGACTCGCTGTGTCACCCAGACTGGAGTGCAGTGGCACGATCTTGGCTCACCACAACCTCTGCCTCCCAGGTTCAAGCGATTCTCCTGCATCAGCCTCCTGAGTAGTTGGGATTACAGGCGCCCAACACCACGCACGCCTAATTTTGTATTTTCAGAAGAGACAGGGTTTTGCCATCTTGACCAGGCTGGTCTTCAACTCTCAACCTCAAGTGATCCACCCACCTTGGCCTCCCAAACTGGGATTACAGGCATGAGCCACCACCCCCAGCCCCAGCTGGAGGCATTTTTAAACCTCCTCCCTTCCACTGGATATTGCCTCCACTTTAAAGAGGGGCTGCATCTTCAGGACGCAGACTAGGAAAGACGCTTCTGCTCCAGGTTCTGGAGTCCCTAAGCTTGACCTGCCCTGGGAGTAGGGTGGGGAATGGCACTCCACGTCTGATACAGCAGAGTGTCTGCTACTGGTGGAGGCACTCACGTTTGATACAGTGGTTGGTGCTGTTTGCTGTTGTCCATCCTGGGCAGCACTGTCCCCCGCAGACGTTCCTCCTGTGGGGTCACCAAAACAGAGTCAACAAAAGGATGCTCAGAGCTGGGGACTATTCACAGCCCTTCCCACAGTCCCACCTTCTACAGGAAAGGCCTGGGGGAACACGGAGAGACTGGGAAGGCTGTCCCCATTCTACGTGCAAATCTAAGATTGAATCCTGACTCTGCCATTCTCTGCATGTCCCTGGGAAACCTCACTCTCTCCATCTGTACAATGGAGATAACACTAGCCGCTTAATTGGGTTGTTATGATGGTTAAATGAGGTGAGAATGTTTAACATCTGACATAAAGAAGGCAGTCCACTGGGGCAACAATGACAGTGATCCTAAAGCTAATAAACAAGCCAGTTCAGAGAGGTTCAGTGACTTGCCAATTCCACACAGCAGGTAAGTGCCTGAGCCTGATTCCAACCTGGGTTGGCCCAACTCTAAGCCACACTCCAACTCTACATTGCCTCTCACAAAACAAACAAACAAACAAACAAACAAAACACCAAGGTCCTTGCCCTACAAATGCTGACGATCCAAGGGAAGCGGGAAGACACACATAAAACAGTCTCAAGGTCATATGAGGTGTCACCTGCCAACAAATGCACACTGAGGAGTCTCAGCCCCCAGCAGTCTGGTGCATGGGAAGGCTGAGCCCTGAGTGGACACTGAAGGAAGGGGGCTCTAGAATTCCTGCTTACGAGGGGCTTACGAGGTGGCAAGCCGGTAGGAGGAGGGGCTGGGGATGTGGGTTAAGCTGCCTCTGCACAACTTTTATTTGCGAGACAGATAGGAATTACTCTATAGGGAAATAGAGTTCTTCCCTCAGCTACTCCTTTTTTTTTTTTTTTTTTTGAGTCTCTCTATATGGCCCAGGCTGGAATGCAATGTCACAATCTCGGTTCATGGCAACCTTGGTCCTGCCACCATGCTAATTTTAAAATTATTTTTAATAGAGACAGGGTTTCACCATGTTGGCCAGGGTGGTCTCAAACTCCTGACCTCAGGTGATCCACCCACCTTAGCCTCCCAAAGTGCTGGGATTATAGGTGTGAGCTACTATGCCCAGCCCTTCAGCTACTCCTTGATGTTGGCTCTGAGGGACCCGCATGAGACACTGATGTACAGTGCTGGGGCACTCACTCAGCTCCCCAAACTTTGTTTCCAGGTGTTTGGTGCACTCCAGCAGCACCAGCAGTTTCCACCCGGCCCTGACTCCGCAGCTAAAGACCCACATGCCTAGACCAGGGCGACTCCCTAGAGGGCTTCTCCTGAAGACCTCTAGGGAGCGACTCCTTGGCAGGCTGGGCCTGGCTCTGGCTTCCATCCTTATCATCAGAAATCATCACTGGGCGCTGGAACTGGAGGGTGAGAGGGGAGGAAGAAGTACAGAGGCTGGACAGGCGAAGGACAGAGCAGGGCGGCCGCTCCTGTGATCTCTGCGGCCAGCATGGCGACATCTGGTCCCACTTAGGAGTTTGTTTGACATTTGAGCGGACCCCAAAGCTTATGTGGTTTTTGGAGTCTTATGAAGAATTCAAAATAAATTCCTGCAGCTTGAAAAAGCAGAGGCCCATTCCTGGCCCTTTGGCCCAAAGTTGTGGGGCACTGCCTCCCTCCCAGGGAGCTCCCAGAATGTCCTGCCAGCCAAGAGTTGTGCCACTCGGGCCACCTCAAAGCCTCTCTGGGCGACCACCTTTAGCAGCTTCCTGGCTGCATCAGGGCCTATGTCACTGGGGTCAGGGAAAGGGCTGCTTGTCAGACCCAGAGTTTCTGGGGTTGTGCCCCAGTGGAAGGGGAAACTACATACCCACTTGTATGTCACTACCCCTTGTGGTGGTGACAAGACCTCTCGTGGGGCTAGAAGGGCTCTGAGAGGAAACAGATTCTGTGCCCTGGGAATTTTCTAAGAACTAGGGCCTGTGGGAACCCAGACAGCATGGACGCAGGAGCCTGCCTGGCTGGGAGGTCATGGCATGGAGCCCAGCCCAAGGAGGCTCCCTGAGCCAGCCGTCACCCCAGCTGCCCTCAGAATGGCTTTGCAGCTGACTGTGGGAGGGCAGGGGCCAGCCCTGCTTTGCCTGCAGAGTAGGCCCTAAGGGATATACGGCCACAGGGAGGATTGGCCAGAATCAAAGGCTGCCAGGCAGAGAGGCCAGGCTGGGGCTGGTAGGGCACTCAGGAGAGATTCAGGTCCCCAAGGAGAGACTCTGAGGATCCCTACAGGCCAATATTAAAGTCTTGGGTGCAGGCCCAGGGAAGTGACCAGCTGAGAATTGTCAGTTCAGTGGGCTCTGGCTAGCAGAGAGAGCAAATGAGCCTGAACAGCTGGGATACACAATTCAATCGCTCTGGCTCCCTAGAAGGTACCTCTCAGAGATCATCTGAGTTCAGTCCTCCAGTTGACACCACTCAGCACACATTAGCCCAGTATCCAGCATCACTGTAGCAGACACATCTGGCTAGCAGTCTGGGAGAGCTGCTATTCCACCTGGGCCAAATCTGATCACACTAGCCCTTTGTTAAAAACCTCCCACAGCTCTCCACTGGCCTCTACAAGGTCACCTGGCACCCACGTGCCTACTTGCCTGTGCAGTCTAATTGACCCCATCACCCCCACCTTGTATCCACAACCATCCACAGCCAAGGCTTTGCTCTTCCAAGGATGCAAGGTTTGTTGCTCCCTAGTTGCCTGATGGATTTCACTTTCATGCCTTTGCCTGGGCTGTTCTCTCTGCCTAGAATGCCTTCCCTCTCTGATCTACTGATGGAAATCCTTTGCATACTCCAAGACTTCCAGATCAGATACTACCTTCTTTGTATAAAACTTCCCCTGGGCCAGGCAAGGTTACAGGCAAGGCTCACACCTGTAATCCCAGCACTTTAGGAGTCTGAGGCGGGTGGACCATGAGGTCAGGAAATTGAGACCATCCTGGCCAACATGGTGAAACCCTGTCTCTACTAAAAATTAGCTGGGTGCGGTGGCGTGCACCTGTAGTCCCAGCTACTCAGGAGGCTGAGGCAGAAGAATCGCTTGAACCCAGGAGGAGGAGGTTGCAGTGAGCTGAGATTGTGCCACTGCACTACAGTTTGGCCACAGAGCAAGACTCTGTCTCAAAAAACTCACAAAACAAACAAACAAACAAACAAAAAAACCCACCTCCTCTGATATCATCTACCCAGCCTTCCCTCATTCTCCATCTGCATCTGCTAGGATCATTTAGTACTGCCTGTTTCAGGTCATTGGTTGTATCTCCATCTTGGGTATCTAGAGATTTCTTTCTTATTTCTCCTTGTGCTTCTAGAGTCTAACACAGTGCCCAACACATGGTATACAATTAATACTTCTTTGTTTCATTTAATCTGGAGTTTCACAAAAAGTGGGATGAGCCACACTGAGGGTAGCAAAGGCATTTTAGGTTTACAGATCACAACATTCGACAGTGAGTTACATGGTGAGAAAGTGATTCTCTTTTCGGTGATCCTTCTAACCTAATTATGTCAGTGAAAAAGGCCAGGTCCTCCCCTCAACACATGCTAGTCCCCCTTTCCAACAGAGAGAACTTGCCACAGAGTTGAGCTTCCTAAGATAATGAATGATGTCTGACTAGAACTTAAGAACATTTTGTTTTCATTTCAATTTTCCTACAATTATCTTCTCTTTATAACAAGTGGTACTGCTTTCAACTTATAATGATACAAAGTTTCCTTTCAGTTATGAATTTATTTATGGAGAAAAATGAGTCAAGCGTTGTCTGTAATAGCAAAGAAATGTAATTCAATTCAATGTCCAAAAACAGGAGGATGGATAAACTGTGGTAATATTCAGACAAAGGAATAATATACAGCAGTTAAAATGAATAAACTTGGGCTAATTATATTAATATGGTTAAATCTCAAAAATCTAATGAGGAGGAGAAAACAAATTGCAGAAGAATAATGAAATATGGTATCACTTATCTAAGTTTAAAATATGCAAAACAACATTGTATATTTTGTGGATACATGTATCTATAGTAATATTATAAAAACATCTATTGGAATTAATTAAATTCAGGGTAGTGATTAACTCTGGGGAGGGAAGGAGACAAATTTATAGAGAAAATTTCAACTAAAAAACTGGAATCAAAATATGCCAACATATTAAGGTTTGATAAAACTAGACTATAAGTTATATTATTTTCAATACCTTTTAGCGCATTTGTAAAACTTCATAATATACTTTAAAACAGATAAAACACAAAATCCTCTTATTTAACAGAATATAAAGTTAAAGAAAAATAATAACAGAACAAGAGGGAAAGGTAGAGAAAAATATTATACAGGTGGTATGCTGTGAGGTTGGTTCAAGAAACCCTGTAGAGGCCAGGGTGGTGGCTCACACCTGTAATCCCAGCACTTTGGGAGGCCAAGGTGGGTGTAGTGCTTAAGGTCAGGAGTTTGAGACTAGCCTGGCCAACATGGCGAAACCCCATCTCTACTAAAAATACAAAAAAATTAGCCGAGTGTGGTGGCACGTGCCCATAATCCCAGTTACTCGGGAGGTTAAGGCACGAGACTCGCTTGAGCCTCAGGCGTGGAGGTTGCAGTGAACCGAAATCATGCCATTGCACTCCAGCCTGGGTGACAGGGCAAGAGACTCCATCTCAAAAAGAAAAAAAAAGAAAAGAAAAAGAAACCCTGTAGACTGTAAATTTCATTAGTGTAGGGACGGTGTCCACTCTGGTCACTGCTGTATCCTAGATACCTAGCATCAAGCCTGGCACAAGCCTGGCACAAACTTAATAAATCTTTATTATGTGCAATAAATCCTCGCTACATTGAAAGTTCCATGAGGACAGAGTCTGCCTGTCTTGGTCACTGCTATATCCTCAGGATCCAGTATAGGGCCTGGGTATAGATGTCCTTCCAAAATATTTGTTGAATAAATGAAGAAGCTCCAGTAGTAGTTGTGCAGTTCCAAGATTCACCAGCAGGTGGCACTTGGTCCCTGGCTGTCTGCAGCTCACAAGGCAATGAATGGCCAGCCTGATCAGCCTGACTAGAAGCCATTAACCAGAATGGACCAGGGTGGAGGAAGAGAATAAACAAGATGACCACTCAGGTCCTCCCCAGCTGACGTGGAGTGGCTGACTGGAGTGTCAGGGAACCCACTCTCTATTAAAGCTGAAGAAGACAATCTGGGGGAGGAGCCTGACCAGTGTGTCATGTGATGTGTGCACCTGTGTACAGCAGGTGGCACCCAGCCCATGTCTTCACATGCCTATTCACATGCACCAGCCTTGTGGTGGTGACAATTTGCTTTGCTCATCACCACATCATTTCATGACTTCTAATAGTGCACCCTCCAGTCCCCATGCTCCACTTCTCCACCTTCCCCCGCACCTCACCTGCACCTGAATACCTGCAGTACAAGCTCCTCCCTGCTCCAGCCCAAGCTATGTCTCTGGGTTCCCCTACACCAGAGCTGCAGCGCTACCCCTGGGCCAGTGCCAACAGTAAAGAGCCTTTGTCCTTGGGCAGTGCTATACCTGCATGCCACCCTCACCTCCAGGCCCCCCTCCTGCCACCTCCCCTCTGCTTCCCCACATGCTGCCCACAGAGTCCCAGGGACCCCAGGTCACAGGTCTCCTCCACTCAGCTCTTCAGCTACAGCTGCCCCACTCCTTTGCACTTAACAGGAGCCTTCCAGTACTAGAAAGCATCTGTTCATTTCTTCAACGTGATATTAAGTAATTGGGTTGCTCTCTCAGCAGGAACAATGCCTTGGACTCTGGACCTCCATCCCCTTTCCCATGCTCTGCATGCAGGATCCCTAGAAGCATGCATTCACTTGCACAGATCAGGAAAGGAAAACGCTGAAACACAGCAGGTGCTTTCCACTAATACTTGTTGAATGATTCTATGTGTAAGCGACTTGGCAGTGCATGGATCTACTCTCTGCCTGCTTGAAGCTGGGCCTTCCACGGGCGGCAGGGAGTTCATCCACTCATTCAACAGATACCTAGAGAATACCAACTAGTGCAGGCACTATTCTGGGCACAAGAGACACAAATGGACACAATGGAGTCCCTGTTTGCATAGAGCTTGCACTAGTGTGGGCTGGGAGGCCAGGCCATAAACACATAAATAGGAATAGAACATATCAGATAGAATAAGTACTATGAAAAAACATAAAGCAGGGTGAAGGGAGAAAGAGGATGGGGCAGGCGTGGCCAAAGGCCACTCTGAGCATAAATCTGAAAGAGACAGAGCATGAATCCTGCTCTATGAGAAGAGCGCTCCAGCCAAGGAAAACAGAGAGCGCCAAGGGTGTGAAGCGCAAGGTCCTTGGAGTAGGACTCAGGGTACAAGCGTCTTTCATGCTGTTCCCCAGGACTAAACCCAACAGGCAAATCGGGCCCAGGCAAAGAGAGGCTGCCAAAGCCCTTCCCAGACTTCTTGATGGTGGCCCCGCCCAGCCCCTCACTGTTCAGGGCTCAGTGCCCTCCATTCCAGAGGCACCTGTCATACCCCAGCAAGGTGGAGAGCGCCCGCAGTCATGATAATCCGATTGGGGATGGGGATTGCTGGGGCGTCTTCTCACTCTGCGACGGCGCCCGCAGCGGGCCAGGGGTGGTACCCAGGGGGAGCAAAAAAGTAAATTGCAGGGTTGTGGGGTGGCTTAGCCCTGCAACGCACGCAAATTGTGCTTACACCTAGAGGCACGAGAGCACACTGATCCAATTCTCCACGCGCCCACTGTGTCGCAGCCTCATCGGGACACGCTTCCCGCCCAAAGTGCCCAGAGCTCACGCCCACGCCCGCATCCAGCCCTCAGCCTGCGCAGGCCGACCCACGCCCCAATCCACACACTTGTCCCGACGCACCAGCTTCGCTGCCAGCTCCCTTCCCGGAGACGCATCTACCTTCTCGCCATGGGGTCCCCGACACCTCCGCCCACCCGCGCCCTGAGCCGGCTCAACCTCCCCTGGGCCTCAAGAGCCTGGAGCGCCCACCCCACTGCTCTCTCCCCGCTGCCTCTCGGATCCCGGCAGCGCTGCAAGCGTCTACAAGAGCTCGTTAGTTGCAGGCAGGAGGAGCGCGGGCGAGTGGAGAGGCGCCTTGCGAAAGGATTTAACGTCGGGGCTCCGAGCGAGTTGCTAAGAAAGGATTAGGATGAGGATCTATCTTTGCCTTAAACTCTTCGAAAGCGGATCAAATCTTCCAGTCCCGACTTTGGACCCTCGGGGCTGTTTCCCGAAGTACTAAAGACAGAGGGACGAGGGCATGAGTCTGGCACCCTCTCCTCTCGCCTGCACGCCCCTCCACAAATGAGCCCTGGCTCCCCTCTGCACCCTCCAAACTTCCCTCTCCCGTGCTCACCCCGTGAGCCGCCCTCGCGGCGGGGTTGGGGGCGCAGCCCCGGACCGCTGTGGGATCCCCAGGCGTGGGAGAGCCGGCGCGGCCCGGGCCCGGGGTGCCGGCTGCTGCTGGCCCAGGGGAGTGCTTCTCCGGGTCTGCGCAGGTGGCTGGACACGCCGCGACTGCTGCGCGCGGGACGACCTCCTGGCCTCCGTCTCGGTGGGCCTCCTGGGGATCCCCCAGCCCAGCTGGGCCCGCTCCACGGGCGGCAAGTCCGCGACAGGCGCGTCCTGCTCCCGGAACAGACTGTACACTTTGGCTGCAGCCGCTGCCGGGTAGCTGCCCCCAGGACGCCGCAGTCGATTCGCGTCTCCGCCAGCCGGCTCGTATCTCCCTACGGGGTCCCTTTGGGCATGACCCGCGCCCACGAAGAGAGCCAGGGTGAGCGGCAAGAAGCCTCTCCAAGGGTTCCGCAGGGCGCGCCCCGGGCTGCGGGCTTTGGTCCGCGGCCTCATGGCGCGGGGGCGGCTGGAGAGTGGAGCGAGCGGGCACCGCGAAGAGCTTTGTGGTCGGTGCGCTGGACGCCCGCGGGCTGTTTTCCGGGCCCCGCCCGGCGGCCCGCTTCTCTGAGTCTAGGGGGCCCTGAAGCGGCCGACTGGGGGCCCGGTTCTCCGCGGAGCGAGGGCTGCGCGCCCCGAGCCTCGAGTCAGCGCTCCTACTCCAGCTGGGCTCTCACCGTTGCCGCACCTTCGCGCCTCCTGCCCGCGCCTGCAGCCGTCTGAAGGGGACCCGGACGGTTTTATTTTTGGAAACCTCCCCCGGCTTTTTCGTCTCTTTTATCCACACCAGGCCCCCTCCTCGGAGGGACAGCTCAGCCCCCTCATTACGGGAGAGGGAGCGAGGAATTCCAGCAACACCCACTTTGGCACCGGGAAGCGAGCGGGCGGCGAGGGGGATTAACCCGTGCGGAGCAGGGGGCGGCGCGGGGCTGACCCGGGCGCTGGTCGGGCAGATGGCGCCTGCCACGACCAGGACACCGGGCCGCCTTTCTCCTGCCCTGGGCAAGTTCGAACTGCCGATCTGCCCCGAATCGTTCTCCCGCGCCTCGCCTCAGGGACCGTCTTTGGATCGGGTGACCCAGGCTGCAGCCTCGCAGATCTGAAGGAGGCTGGGAGGGGCGCCGAGGTCCGCGTAATGGAACAGGGCTGCCAGCCCCTCCGTTTGCGCCCTGGCCGCTGGGGGCGCCCTCCGCAGG
>NW_012116265.1:19354832-19366672 GCF_000951035.1 Colobus angolensis palliatus | reverse complement strand
CCTGGCGGAGCTGACGGCCCCGGCGCTCCGTGGCTGCAGAGCCCTGGCGCCCCCGCCCCCTTCGCTCTGGATCTCAATCCCCTCCAGTGGCACGAGGGTCACACCTAGGCCTGGCGTGGTGATGGCTGGCGCTAGAAGAGGGGTCGTCTTTTTCTTTTTCTTTTCTTTTCTTTCTTTCTTTTTATTTTTTTGAGACGGAGTTTCGCTCTTGTTGCCCAGGCTGGAGTGCAATGGCGCGATGGCGGCTCCTCACAACCTCTGCCTCCTGGATTCAAGCGATTCTCCTGCCTCGGCCTCCCAAGTAGCTGGGATTACAGGCATGCGCCACCAAGCCCGACTAATTTTGTATTTTTTTTTTTTAAGTACAGACGGGGTTTCCCCATGTTGGTCAGGTGGGTCTCGAACTCCCGACCGACCTCAGGTGATCCGCCCGCCTCGGCCTCCCAAAGTGCTGGGATTACAGGCGTGAGTCACTTCGCCAGGCCAAGGGGTCCTCTTTTTCACAGAGGCAAAGACAAAGAGCCTCTTGAGTAAGCCACTCAAGGAGAGCGCGTGTGAAAGAGGGGAGTGGAATCCAGGCCTCCCGCCTCTGGTTGAGTCCATTCCTGGAATCCCACTCCAGCCCCTCACTCAGAAATTACCCAGAAGGGAATTCGGTGATCCCTAATTGACCCAGTGTGTGCACTCACATCTTCTTGTGTTGGCAGTGAGGTGGGCAGGGGTGTGGGAATGCTGATTGCCACCGTTTGCCTGTCCCCAGTAATCAGCACACCATTCTCACTCATGCCCCCTCCCTATAGCCTAAAGGCTTGGATCAACAGGGCTGCCCCTGGCACATTTGTACAGCCTATTTCCCAGAGAGGCAGAGTGAAGGAGCTGGCAGGCAGGCACCAGTTCACAACCTCCCACACCACACAAAGGACGGGCCCAGGTAATACCTACAGTTGGAATAAAGCCTCGACCCCTGATATTGGCCTACAAAGCCCTAACTGGCTGCCCCCGCTCTGATCTCATCTGACCTCTTGCTCTCCCTTACCAACCACACTCCACTGCTTTGGCCCTCTCTCTCTCTTTGAACAAGCCGAGTGAATGCCCCCTTCCCTCTACTGGAAGGTTCCTCTCCAAGATGTTAGAGGATAGTTCCTGATCACTGCTCCTCTCAGATTAAATATTGGCTCCTGGAGTAGCCATCCCTGACCCCATCTAGAGCAGCCCTCCCTCATCCCAGTCATCACTCTCTAACACACTACCCTGTTTCATCTTCATAAAACAGTTGACATCATCTTGTTATTGATTTGTTTGCTCATGTAACTGAGTTTTTTAATGGGCTGAACCTAAAGAGGGACTATCTGGAAACTATTCCACTACTACCTCCAACCGTATTATGGTAAATTTCCCTTTCCCACCCTTAATGACATCTCAGGCAGAGTCCTTGGCTTGAGAGGTCATCCCTACCAGACATGAGAACTGTTCTATTTCTATAATTAAGACCCATTTTCAGGCACAAAAAGTCTGCTCCTGTCCAGATCAAAACCTCATCCAAGTTAATCAATATCACATCCCATTTAATAGTCCTCCTCTCCCCTGTCCCTTTGCTAGAGATCCTGCAGTGGCAAGAGTGGGGTGTGGTCTGTTTTCCTGACCTTCCTTTTCTGTGGTGGCTCCTCTTTGTCAAGGTTTGGGGAGAGGTGTTAGAGGAAAAATAGCAAAGTCTTATGTGACAGGTACCCTTGGTTGGCAGGTGCCAAGCACTGGCTTTTTCATGGGCACATATGTGGGTTCTTGGGAGGTTCTCTACAGGACCTCCACCCTGAGTTGCCATAGCAAAGCACTCTCTGGTCAACCTCTCACAGACCCTTGCATCCTCTGTCTCTTATAGGACTGTCCCACCTATGCCAGGCAAAATAATAGTGGGTTGGTTGGCTGCTCCTCACCCTGCCCCCTTCTCACCTTGCCACACAGGCCGCTCCAGCCAGACTCCAAGATCAGAATTCTCCAGACAGGAAATGCACACAAGTCTCTTCATTTATGTACGTCCTCAATTCCTAAAGACATATGTTGGGTTCTCCCATGAACTGTCTTGCTGTAGTTTAATGCACCAAGTTCCTGCAACATCCAGCAACATAGTCAGCATCAGTAGGGGGACAGTTATAGGGACACAGCCTCCTCTTCTTGCAGATGGCTGGTTCTCTCTGGGATCTCCCTTCATTTGGTTTGTGTTGGGGAGTGCCCTCAGTGGAAATCTCAGCTCTGCCCACAAATGCAATAGTGTTATGCTTCAATGACTTTCTTCATCCCTTTCATTTGTAGACTGGAATTGAGGGATGTGGTTTAACTGTCGTTGAACCTGTTCTGTCTTTAGTAAGGTGTCTAGTACTTCTCTTCAGAATGCAAGAATATTTAGTCCTCATTGTTCTATCTTTGTGGCTTCAGCAGATATTCCAAGAGCAGAGGAAAAGTCCTGTTCAACAACCTATAAAATCATTTTTTGTCTGACTTCCCAAACCACAATGATAGCTCTAAAGCAATAGATACCTTGTCTGCATTGCTCACCACTGTTTCTACAGAACCTAGAACAGCCAAGAAACATGTGTGAAATGGATGGCTAACTGAATGAAGGACACAGTAATCCCATCAAATGGGGAGGGCTGGTATCATTAGACCCATTTTAAGAGAGAGGAACTGAGTTCTGGGTGGCAGCTTCTAATGCAGGTTCATGTGCTTGCTGCCTTTGGGGCTGGCTCTAAAGGTCTCCTGGAACCCTACCCCTTGCATTTGACCATGAATGCCCCTTAGTTCCCAGAATGCTCAGTTCTGTTCCTGGGACACTGCTCCTTCACAGCTGTGGAAGCCCCAGGTCCACACTTACTTCTCCTTGCCCAGATATCCACCCACCTCTGTAGTTCTGGGCTCCCTTCCTCTCCCCGGAACCCACCCAGTTCCTTTAGGAGCTCCCCTCTAGATCCCTCAAGACCCACCTCAGTTCCCCGTGGGCCTCCCAAAGCCAGAAACCTTGGCGTCATCTTCATTCCTGAGCTATTTTTTCCTCCTGTGTGTCCAAGTCATTATTACTGCTCCATCTCCTCCGTCTGCATTTCTGGAAGTCTGCCGCCCATTCATCCCTCACCCTTCGCCTCCGCCAAAACCCTCATGCAGACACACTTTCTCTCACCATCAGGCGTCCCTTCCACTCCTCAGTAAGTACAAGTGGTCCCTGGATGTTCCCACCCTGTTTGCCGGAGGGACCACAACCCGGTTCATCTACTCCAAAGACTGGCATCTTCTACCTCATCCCAGAGCCACACTCTGTCCAGCCACCTACTTACTGCCCAAATCTCTCTTACCCTCTAATTGCTGGGACTGTTTGTAGCTCTTCAGAATCTCCAATCCCACAAACACTTGAGTTTGGCTTTTTTTTTTTTTTTTAACCTGCCAGAGTTGATGGAGCCTACTGTAGCCCAAACACCATGCTAAACATGTTACATCAATTGGTGGATTTAACCAACCAAAGGAGGCATTATGATTTCCACACATACAAAGGAGGAAACTGAGGCTGACAATGGCTACTGGTTTGCCCAAGATGGCACAGTTGATAAACAGGAGAGGCAGGATTCAAACCTGGATCATTTTCCACCCAAGCCCAAGCTTTTAAGGTTACCCTGCCTTGCCTCCACCCCGGGCTTGTATGCCTGGAGCCCTCTTCACAAATGAATCATGACCTTTCCAACCACCCCACCACTATCACCACCAAAGGAGCTCTAGGGCATATCCCCAAATGCCCTCCTCCCTGCCTGCCAGCCCGCTGTGTAATTCCCTGGAGATGTGGGGTTATCAGAACTTTCTGCCCCCCTCAATCCTCTTGGCCCAGTGAAAGAAGGGAAGCTGTTTTCAGCACGGCCCCTGACTCGCCGTGTGTCACTTTCCCACCCCCTGATCAAAGCTTTCTCCCTCATGAGAACGCTGCTAAGCCTACTCACCCATCTCTTGGGTCTGGGGAGGAAAATCATCTCTGGAAAACCCTGCAGAGGGAGTCTAAAGGGTTGATAAAAAGATTCCAGCAGGGAGAAGGTTTGCCCAGACACATACCCCATGCAAGGGACAGCAGTCTCCTGGACTCCCAGGGCAAACTCACTGCTTTTCCATGTCTCACTGGAATAATGTTGGCAGCCAGAGGTCTACCAGAACCTGAACTAATTTGGTAAATAAGAGCCGCATTTCAGCCCCCTTTGCTGAGACCCAGACTCCTGACAGAATTCCAGGGATTTTTCTTCCTTGGAAGTAACTGGACCTCCAGCCCTGAATTCTTCTCCCTAGGAGAGCTCGTTCCCCTGCTCAGAACAAATAACACATTTCCTGGTTAATCAGAGGGAAGAATCACTGAAGGAAGGTTTGATTGGGCCCCCAGCCTTCCAGATGGGAGCCGCTCATGGGCTTGGATGTTCTGCTCCAGACACTGGGCAGCTGGGACCCCTGCACTGTGCAGCCTCAGCCTCCAGTTTGGAAGGTGGAGGCCGTACAGAGAGGCGCCGACTCCCTCCTGTGTGAGGTTGTTAAGGCCCGCAAAAGCTGCCAGAACCATTCCACCTTAGATGCCATGACCTGGCATCCCTTCAAGAATTCACAATCACCATGCCCTGGTCTGCCGGTGCCTGTCTCCTCCGAGTGGGCATGACATGCTGGCTGGTAGTGGTAGCCATGGTATGGATGCTCCTGCGCCATGGTATGGATGCTCCTGCAAAGGTAAGGTGAGCTGGCCTGTATTTCAGAGTGTGCTGGAAAGGGCCTCCCACAACCAGGTGGGAACATTTCTGTCTTCTGTGAATGGAGCACAGTTCTGAGCTTCACTTGGCTTCTACTTTCTTATCTGAAAGTTGAGATAATGATGCTCTTGTCTTGCCATTTCCTCTTCAGGACAAACTAGCTAGCCAGCCCTATTTACCCTGTCATGGGGCTAGGCGCAGGTGTCAATTACTACTACTCCATTTACCAACTGATATTTCATTGTTTGCTTGTTTGTTTGTTTGTTTGAGACAGGGTCTCACTCTGTCATGCAGGCTGGAGTACAATGGCACAATCTCGGCGCTACCTCCTGGGTTCAAGCAATCCTCCAGCTTCAGCCCCCCAAGTAGCTGGGACTACAGGTGCACGCCACCACACCTGGCTAATTTGTATTTTTTGTAGAGATGGGGTTTCGCCATGTTGCCCAGGTTGGTCTTGAACTCCTGGACTCAAGTGGTCTGCCCATCTCGGCCTCCTAAAATGCTGGGATTACAGGCGAGAGTCACCATGTCCAGCCTTGATATTTCTTGATCACTCAAAAGGTACCAGGCACTGTGCGAAGTCATCTTATAGTCACTTTCTCATTTAATGAGAAACGCTATTGATGAAGAAGTGCTATTATTTCCCCACATAGCAGATGAGGAAATGAAGGCTCGGGGAAGTGAATGACTCATCCACAGTCACAAGCGAGTAGGTGGCTGTGCTGGGATTCACTCCTGGTTTGTCTGGTCCCAGATGCTAAACCAATGCCAGCTTCCAGGGGAGGGGAGACCACCTACAGCTGCATTTTTCTCAGAGCTGGAAGCATGCGCAGCTGTTTGTGGTGTGGTGGGGGTGATAATGGCTGCATGGGACTGCGGTCACAGGTCAGCCCCCACCAAGCATCCCCCATTCTCCTCAGGCCTGTTTACCAGCTAGGGGTCCCCTCTGAGTCAGGGTGGTGAATCTGACTCGCACCCACACAGGAGAAGGAAGGAAGTCACAGCCACACTCACCCGACCTCCATCAAGTAGTCCGCAATTGCTGAATAGAGCTCATCTCAACTTGTAGCTTTTCTCTTTGGGAAAGAAAAATGACATACATATAATGTCTACGCTGTGTGGTAGAGGTGTTGCCATTCCCATTTCATAAGCCCAGAGGGGTAAAGTTGCTTGCTCAAGGTCACATAGCTAGGAGTTGAGCCAGGATTCAACTAAAAAGTCAGAACAATTTCAAAGTCCATGCAGTTTCCCCTGCAGCACACTGCAGTCACGCCAGGGTGTCCTGCAGTGATGGGAAATGGGCAGCTCTTCCAAATCATTTAGTTCACTTCGCTTCCCTTCCTTTCCAGTCTCTGGTGCACAGGTGGGCTGATCTGCATAAATTCCTTCAGTTCCTGGCTGGGGTGGAAAGGTGGAGGAATCTTCTAAAACCCCAGGGGGGCCTGAAGCATAACTTCTCAAGCAGAGTCTCTGAAGACCTGAGCAGGACAACAGTGTGAGCAGCTGGAAGACCTCCTCCCTGTAATTCCTCCCAGTGAGACCAAGGGGACTGACTTCACATGCTCTGCTGGAGGTGGAGAGAGTTACCCAGATGGGCAGAGCTCATGTACCTGGATTATTCTTCCCAAATTCCCAGGAAGAAAATCCTGTGGGCTGGGGCATTGTGCAGGCCTATCTAGGCTTCTAGAATGGCTGTGCAGGAATTTGAGGACAAAAAAGGACAAGCAGCAGCTTCCCTTGGCTGTCGCTGGGGTCTTCCAATCTGTGCCCACCTTGGCTTTGAGCTGGGTCATAGTAACACTCCTCACACCCTGACGGATAAGGGTTGCAGGGGCAGAGAGGAAGGTCTACAACAGGGTCTTTCCTAAAACAAGCTCTTCCCAGGGAGGCTTGCAAGCCAGCTCCCCGTCACTCTCCTTTGTCAAGGCGAAGAGAGGAAGACGATGCCTTCTGCCATCATCCCCTGAGTCCATTTTCCCTGGATCATCCGTGGAGAGTGGGGGCTCCATGAGGTTTGCCCTGGTGCCCCCAATACCCTCTCTAGGGCCCCAGTCCCTCAGGAACAGACCCAGACCCGGCAAATCCCCAGGAAAGGGCACAGACACCAGGCTGAAGGGCAGGCGAGGTGCGGCAGATCCCAGTGGGCCCCGGCTAGTCCTAGTCTGAATGACTCATTCCTTGTTTCCGTCCACTGTGGTCTGAGTGCCTTGGCCCAGGGGCCCCCAGGAGGTTGTAACACAGGCTGGCCTCTCGCCCATCGGGGCTCAGCAGACAAAAATTAAAGATCTCACTCCTCAGGAACTCACACAGACAGTGCAGGCATGCTCTGTACTCTGCCTCACCAGACCAGACCTCAGGCCAGAGGAGGCTGATGGCCAAGGGAGGAAGGAAAGTCGTCTCCAGCTCCTCCTCCTCCTCTTCACCCACCACGACCTGCCGTGAAGGCCTGGCCCTGCCCACTCTCTTCTTACTCCCACTCTGGTCCTCCACCTAACGGTGGTGGTGCCAGCAGCATCTCCTCAGCTCTGCTCCCTTCCTCCCCATCACTGACTGAAGACAACAGCAAAGGTGAAATAGCCTGTGCCTCCCAGGAGGAACAGATTTACAGGGAACTAACCATACATTTTCTGGCAGCCCAATTCTGATCAAGTCACTCACCTGCTCAACAACCTTCAATGGATCCCCACTACTTCACAAATCAATCCCAAACTTCTTATTGGGTTTGACACACAAGCTTGTCTCATAACCCTCCCAGTCATGTATGCTGACACTCCACACAGTCTCACCCTCTCAGAATCCCGCCCAGTTTCCTCTCACCCATCCCCTCACCCAAACACCTTGGCTAACATTATTTCCTTGATCTGGAATGTTCTTCACTACCCCTGCCTGTTTGTTTAAACTCCCATTTTAAAGGCCGCCTCCTTCATGAAGACTTCCTGGGCACCTTCCTCCATCTGGAAAGTTTGCTGCTTCCACCAAATCCCCATAGCCCTCAACGTACTGCACTGTGCTCTGCATGACTAGTCCATAGCTATGGGTCCTGGAGTAGTGGGAAGAACACGGGGCTTTGTGGTTCTAACCTTAGCACCATCATTTACCAGTTTTGCGGCCTGGGCTAAGTGACTCATTGAGCCAGTTTCCTCACCAAGAAAACAGAGATCCAATAGATAACTTTCTAAACAATGCCTAGAAAAAGCAACTGTACTTATCAGTGACATAACACTCCAGGCCACAATGGACTGAACCAAAGATGAGCACCTGGCCCACGGGCAGCCCTTTCACTGGCCAGTCAGTGACCTAAGACTTCTGTGGGCTGATTAAATACAGACATCATTGGCTGCTGCACAAATGAGATTCTCTCTGAAATTTCAACTAAGAAGCTTTACTTTGAAAGCCAAGTCCTGGGACTAAAACAGAACAGGCAAGTCCATGTTCCCTAGAGCTTAGAGCCCAATGGGGCTCATATAACCACAAAGCAATAAAGCCAGAGAGGTGGAGTGACTTGCCCAGGGTCACACAGCTAGTCAGTTACACAGAGAAGGCTAGAGCTCAGGTCTTCCCACAAGGACTTGGTCTAGGTTGGCTCCTGCTACAGGATGGAAAGGTATGGACCCTGAACTGATTGCCCACAGAAGGCTGAAGAGGCACCAGCCATACCCTATGTGAACCTATGCTAGGCACATGGGCAGCTTTGGCGCAAAGAATTCTTCCATTCAAAGCAGTCGTTAAAACCAAAGTCAGATCATGTCTGGGAGCACAGACTCCGGTTGGAATTCTGCGTCTGTCCTTAGTACATCTACATGATCACACCCCTTCCCCTCCCTGGGCCTCAGATTCCTCATCTATATGAAGAAGATTTTTACAAATTCCCTGTCAACACTAAGATTTTGATTTGAGGAACAGACAGATAAGGAGAGCGTGTGGATCCAAGGAACTGCAGGGTCCACAGAATGAGTGTGCAGAGGGGACTCCCCAGGACCAGCCATCCCATTTCTTCAACTTATAGCTGGGGAAACTGAGGCCCAAAGAGGGATGGATGCTGGCCCAAAGTCACATGACTGGTTATTGGCCCGCACTTGAACCAGGGCCTCCTGACTCCCAGGCCTTTCAACTCTTTCCGCTGCTGCAAGAAACTGGGAGCTATCTGGCCGTCTGGCCCAGGGAAGCCGAGAGTCACGATGCATGTCAGGGCAGGGCCTCGGGGCTTGGGAACATCTCTGATGATGAGTGCAAGTGCCAAAGCCGCTGGTGGAGAGGGGTGGCTCGAGGGTCCTGGAGGGCATATTGGAGATGAGCTGTCAGCAGCTTCCCTCCTCTGGCTGATGAGAAGAAACAGGGAAGGGTCCATGATGGTTGAAGGGAAACAGTCCCCATTTCTGATGAAGCCACTGCTCCATGGAGTGCCCCCCACAACTCACACACACACTGTCCACCCCTGCCTAGCTGCTGAGACCTCCTACCTGCACCCTCCGTCTCAGGATGTGTGTCGGTGTCCTCTGCCACATTATTTTGTGGAGCCTGGAATTCCTTTCACTGCCTGAGATGCTTCTAAGCACCCGCTTCTCAAGTTCAGCCTGTTTGGCTGAGATCATGATGCCCTCCCATTCCACAGACATTTTTTTGAGCAACTAATATGTGTCAGGCACTGTGCTAGGCACAGGGACACCTTAACTCCCTTTGTGATGTCAAGTGTTTCCATAGGGGAATTGACACAGTCTTTTGGACTCACTGAAAAACTGCTAATTGTGCGAGGAGGGGCTTGGTTGGGGAACATTTCTCAGAAAACCTTGACTCTGACTTAAATCTTTTTTGAGACAGGGTTTTGCTGTGTCATCCGGACTGGAGTGCAGTGGCACAATCACAGTTCACTGCAGCCTCAAACTCCAAGGCTCAAGAGTTCCTCCCACCTCAGCCTCCCAAGTAGCTGGGACTACTGGCGTGCACCAGCACACTCAACTAAGTTTTGTACTTTTTGTAGAGACAGGGTTTTGCTATGTTGCCCAGGCTGGTTCTGAACTCTTGAGCTCAAGTAATTCATTGTCCTCGGCCTCCCAAAGTGCTACGATTACAGGCATGAGCCACCACACCTGGTCTCTGACTTATATCTTCTTTTATCTTTTTTCTTTTTTTGGAGACAGGGTCTTACTTTCACCCAGGCTGGAGTGCACAATCTCGGCTCACTGCAACCTCTGCCTCCCGGGCACAAGTGATCATCCCACCGCAGCCTCCCAAGTAGCTGGAACCACAGGCACATACCACCATGCCTGGCTACTTTTTGTCTTTCATGTAGAGATGGGGTTTCACCATGTTACCCAGGCTTGTCTCGAACTCCTGAGCTCAAGTGATCCACCCACCTCGGCATCCCAAACTGCTGGGAATACAAATGTGAGTCATTGTGCCCGGCCTCTGACTTAAATCTTAAAGTCTAAGAAGCAATTCAGCATATGGGGAAGGGTGGGGAAGGGCAGCGCATGCCAAGGCGAAGACAGCGCACATGCAAAGCCTGAGTGACTGGAAGGATTGCAAGAAGCTGTATGGCTGAAGTTTCCATAGAAATAAGGTTATGGAAAGGGAGGAGGTTGGAGGGGAAGGCTGGGGTCAATGCATGTGGAGCTTAGCTCTAGTGAGCTCCTTCACTCAGAAAAAAGAATCTGGCCAGGCATGGTGGTTCACGCCTGTAATCCCAGCACTTTGGGAGGCCAGGGTGGGTGGATCACCTGAAGTCAGATGTTTGAGACCAGCCTGGCCGACGTGGCGAAACCTCATCTCTACTAAAAATACAAAAAATTAGCTGAGCATGGTAGCATGCACCTGTAATCCCAGCTACTCGGGAGACTGAGGCAGGAGAATCGCTTGAACCCGGGAGGCAGAGGTTGTAGTGAGCCAAGATCATACCATTGCACTCCAGCCTGGGCAAAACAAGAGCAAAACTCACTCTCAGAAAAAAAAAAAAAAAAATTAAAAAAAAAAAAAAAGAATCTTTTCACCACACCCAAGCCACCAGCTGGCCCCAGAGAGGGCAGACAATTACCTGGAATTCTGAAACTGATGTCTATTGGTCAACAGGGAGGAGTCACTTGGGTGAGGAGGAAGCAGCATGATCTTAATCTCATCAACCCCCCCTAAAGTCACCCCAAAATAAACATCTAAACATAAAGCCAGACACATGCCAGACAGGTGTTTGCCACGCTTAAAACAATGCCCATCCTGCTTCCCAGCACTGCATCCCCCCGTGGCTCCTCTTTTCTAGAAAGTGAGGAGCTGCCGGTGCAGCAGGTCTGGCCTGGGCCCTGGGCTCCTGTCGCCATGATCCACCAGCCAGACTGCATCTCTTCCTTGCTCCAGCTACCTCTACTTTTCTAAACCCTGTCTGAATTCCCTACTCCCTTTGGACCCCCCAGTTCCTCTGGGGACTCAGCCTCAGTCAGGATCTTGTCCCCAGTCACTCATTCTTACTGGGCCTCAGGTTCTGCTCTGATCCCACAAACTCATGTTGAAGTTATATCATCCCAGGTGTCACAATATACATCTCCAAGCCCGCCTGCTCCTCAGCCTCCCTCACAGCTTTGCTCCATAGATAGAGAAGCCTTATGTGCTTGACATCAAACAGATAGCTGAGGAGTGCCTGGTACATTTCAGCCATTATTTCTTGAGTATCCCTTTGTCAGGCATCAGGGTTGCCAAGAAGAATAAGGCTAAGGACGGTCCCTACCCTCAAGCAGCTTCCAGTATACTAGGAAAGGCACATCATGGTAAGTGCTGTGAGTGAGATAAGATCGGGGTGCAATGTGAATACAAGGACAGGGCACCTAATCCAGGCTGGGGGGCATAGGATGATTGGTCAGGGAAGGTGCTAGAGAAGATGCTGTCTGAGCTCGGGCTAGAAGGCTGGGCATGTCTCAGCCAGGAGAAGGTGGAAAGACTGAGGAAGAGAAGGCAAAGCTGTGATTACCAGAGCCAGGCTCATACAAACTAAGCCACGCCCCGTTCAACCCTGTTTCTTTTTTCTTTTTGAGACAGTCTTGCTCTACTAGAATGATGTGGCCTGATCTCGGTTCATTGCAACCTCTGCCTCCTGGG
>NW_012116265.1:19347237-19349227 GCF_000951035.1 Colobus angolensis palliatus | reverse complement strand
TAATCCCAGCTACTTGGAAGGCTGAGGCACAAGAATCACTTGAACCTGGGAAGCGGAGGTTGCAGTGAACCAAGATCGTGCCACTGTACTCCAGCCTGGGCAACAGAGCAAGAATCTATCTCAAAAAAAAATAGTACTTTACCTATCACAGTGGGGTTCACAATGGAGTTTCAGATTCAGGACTAGGAACAGCAAAAAATATGGAAATACAGATTTCCACTCTAATAAATGCAGCACCTGGAGCTCTCCAACAGTAGGACAGATCCCACTGCTGAGTAATGAATGAGCTCTCTAACACTGGTAGTATTCAAAGAGAGCCTGGATGAGGCATTGTAGAAGGGATTTCTACATGGAAGGAAGATCTTTAAGGAGTATGAGTCTGTGAAAGGCCCAGGATTTTCCTAAGATTTCATGATCTCTCTTTGCCCAAGACCTCTTCTCCACCCTTGGCCTTGGGCTCCTCATCTCGGACATTGAGAGCTTGACCTGGGGGAAGGCAGAATGGCCCAGCCTCCTGAAGCCCCAGGGACCACGCTGCTGTTGGCTAGGGGTCCTTCAACCTCTGATGGCTCCCTTGAGTAATGAGCTAGCTCAGGGGTTGCTGATCACACAACAGCAGGTTTTCCCAAAGTCAGTGGAGAGAACTGAGTAATCCTGGGAGATCAGGAGAAAGAGACTGAAGGGCCAGGGAGATGGCATGGGAGGACTGGTCCTTATTTTTAAATATGTGGGGCCAGTTGTCTTTGTATCTCTACCTCACCCTCACACATTTCCCCAGGGATAAGATGTGGGAAGCAGAGGCTACAAGATGAAGTTCATGGTAACTGTGTGGAGGGTTCCTGAGATAGGAAGAGAAGGAGGATATAAAGCACAAATATGTAGCCAGGCATGGTGGTGCACACCTGTAGTCCCAGTTACTCGGAAGGCTGAGGCGAAATGATTGCTTGAGCCCAGGAGTTTGAGAACTGGTCAACGTAGCAAGACCCTGTTTTTAAAAAACAAAAACTTGGAAAGCCGTGTGAAGCTTCTGCACTGCTTGAGCTGCTGATGGTCAGGACTGTGTCAGCTGGATTTGTTCCAACATGAACTCTCAACCCATGGCAAAGGGGAGGGAATTCTTGACAACTCCCAGAGTAGGCCTGACAAGCTACGGTACTGCCTGGTCACCAAAAAGGACACACAAGAGGCAATCCACTCTCCCAGCCGACATTTCTCAGGCATCTTCTATGTGCCAGGCCCCCTCACAGAGTTTGCAGTCTGTTCATTCTGTTCATTCATTCAATACGAGGAAACTGCCCCCAAACTGCAAGGAAAATGCCAACCGGGCTAGGTAACAGCTGAAGGAAGAAGAACCAAGTGCATGCTTTGAGCCTGCCTCATGAAGTCAAGTCAAACATCTTTCTTTCTTGTCTCTGGACAAGAAATCCACCTGGGGAAGAAGGAGGAGGTGACTGCAACAATACGTGCTTCCCATTGTATAGATGGCAATCTTGATCTCTGAACTGCTACATGCCCAGTCACAGGGGGCATCCCACGTGACAAGGAATTAGAACTACACTGCTTCCTAACACTATACTTCGTGGTAGGAGGAGTCGCAACCAAAGGACCTGGGGTTACTCTCTCAGCATGTGGGAGGGGAAAGGTAAAGGTAGTGTGAAGTGGGCCTCAGCAGAACCTCAGAGCCAAAAGGAACTCCGGGGACCATCTGACCTGCAGCCCTTCCACCTGCACCCTCCATTCCCCCAACAACCATCCCATAGCCCATATTGCTCCTCTGGGTTCCAGGAGACAGAGTGTCCCAGGTTTTGCCTTCTCTGGTCTTTTCTTCCACATGCCCTGAATCTAAGGAAACAATGGGGCCTATCAGGCTCACAGATGACTGTGTCCCCACTTCCACACCAAATGGTACCAGCAGCACATGTCAGCTGGGAGCAGTGGCTTTCAAACCTTTTAACCACAACTCATGGTAATTACTTTTTTTTTTTTTTTT
>NW_012116265.1:19332436-19345802 GCF_000951035.1 Colobus angolensis palliatus | reverse complement strand
GCTGAGCAGGAGCCATGAGGTCAGTGTTGGGCAAAGAGGCAAGTCTGGCTCCCATCATACCTGCACTAATGAGCTGGAAGCAGACGGAAACGGGCACAGCGTGTGAAGGCCAGCAAGGGAAGATCCTCCCCATGCCAGCTGGATGGGAAAAGACCGAGCATGGTGGAAACAGGGTCTGTCCCCTCCCCATTCCCTGGGATCTCAAGCTAGAGGCTGGAACAGCCAGGAGAAGGGAGGTGAGAGCTGATCAGATGAGGCTAAAACAAGACCTCCTGGGGGAAAGGGGATTAGAAAGATGTCAAGGGACTGTGGCATGGGGGAGAGAAAGCCAAGGGGCTACAGAGGCACCCTGCCAATCCTGGGGAGGGAGGAGTTCCCAGGGGGGTTGTCAGCTGCAGGCACCGGCCCTGAGAAGAACAGCTGGACTGAGCCAAAGGCTGGACAGTTGACTGACTTAAAAGGGCAGGCAGAATGGGCGAGTCCACTCTGCTCCGTGAGGGCAGCAAAAATGGCCACAAGTATTCGCAGACTGTAAACACTAAGGCAGGGCTTGTCTGGGACTGGGAAGATCTGGCTGGGCCTGGCAAGGGAGAGCCAGGGGCTGGAAGGAGGCCTGAGCCTGGTGACTTCTGCAGTGGACTATCCTGAGACACAGGAGAAGGGTCACTTTGGGAGCCCCAAGGATCACTCAGAAAGCCTCACTAGAGCCAGGAGCTAGACACAGCTCTAGACAGACAGCAGGGGCTGTGCTTTGTGTGTGTGCAGGAGGCAGATCACCCCAGCAGGTAGTTTTTCCTCTCCAGGGTCCAGGATCCAGGGACTCGAGAGTGGCCTTTCTGTCTGCATCCTGGGCATGGTATTAGAAGTGAAGGGGTGCTGACTCTGCCTCCCAGCTCCAGTGGGCCCAGTGCAAGTGGATAAATATTTACAGAGCATCTGCATTAACCTTTCACAGGCAGGGTGGCTCCTCCCAGTGGCTTCCATATGGACCCTCACCCCCACCCCGCCTCTGGTACAGAAAATTCCTACCAGAAGCAGAGCCTGTGGATTCAGTTTGACTCTGTGCACTCCTGGTTCAGCATCAACACTGGCTGCAGGTGAAAACCTAAGGCTGTGACCACAGACAAGTGACCTCCCCTCTTGGGGTCTCGGTTTATCCACCTATAACACAAGAGGACTGAGCCCTCTCTGCACCCAGTGATTTTCATTGGTTCCAGCCTTTTGCTCGACCTATGGTTGCTATGGGAACCGCACAAGGGACTAGTGCACCCAGAAGGCAGGGTGGCACCCTCCAGCCTGTGACTATCTGTCTGCCCAGCATCCTTCGTCTCTTATTCTCCTACCAGCATCCATTTTCCTTTAGGGAACTGCTCTTCCCTTTTCTAGGTTGTCTGATGGAACAGCCAGTTGCAATATTTGCAATGGGGTAAATAACCCAAACTGGCCCAATCAGATTCCCTCCCATGATTTGACCCTGATGCAGAGACACAGTTATAACTAAACCATCCAACTGCAGCTCCCCAAAAAGACACAGCCCAAGGAGTTCCTGGGGCTGGGAGCCCCATCACTGCCTAGATTCCTGGCCTTCTTCCTATCTCCTTGTTCAGTTCTTATTTCTATTCTGTTTGCTCCTAAAATCTTTGTGATAACCTTATTCTTTTTTAATGTACAAATGAGAGTCCTGGCCAGGCGCAGTGGCTCACACCTATAATCCCAGCACTTTGGGAGGCCGAGGTGGGGGGATCACTGGGCCCAGGAGTTTGAGACCAGCCTTGGCAAGATGGTGAGATTCCATCTCTACAAAAAAATAAAAAAATTAGCCAGGCGTGGTAGCACACACCTGTGGTCTCAGTACTTGGGAAACTGAGGCTGGAGAATTGCAGGAGGTGAAGTCTGCCATGAGCCATGATCTCAGCACATACTCCAGCCTGGGTGACAGAGCAAGACTGTGCCTCAAAAAATAAATTAATAAATAACAAAAAATAAAAATTAGAGTCCTTAGGCCGGGCGCGGTGGCTCAAGCCTGTAATCTCAGCACTTTGGGAGGCCGAGACGGGCGGATCACGAGGTCAGGAGATCGAGACCATCCTGGCTAACATGGTGAAACCCCGTCTCTACTAAAAAATACAAAAAAAAAACTAGCCGGGCGAGGTGGTGGGCACCTGTAGTTCCAGCTACCCGGAAGGCTGAGGCAGGAGAATGGCGTAAACTCGGGAGGCGGAGCTTGCAGTGAGCTGAGATCCGGCCACTGCACTCCAGCCTGGGCGACAGAGCCAGACTCCGTCTCAAAAAAAAAAAAAAAAAATTAGAGTCCTTGTTGCTTGTAAGAAAAGAACTCTAGCCGGGCACAGTGGCTCCCACCTGTAATCTCAGCACTTTGGGAGGCCAAGGCAGGCAGATCAACTGAGATCAGGAGTTTGAGACCAGCTTGGCCAACATGGTGAAATCCCATCTCTATTAAAAATACAAAAACAAAACGTTAGCCGGGCATGGTGGCGGGCACCTGTAGTCCCAGCTACTCAGGAGGCTGAGGCAGGAGAATCATTTGAACCCGGGTGGCAGAGGTTGTAGTGAGCTAAGATTGTGCCACTGCACTCCAGCCTGGGCAACAGAGTGAGACTCTATTTCAGAAAAAAAAAAGAACTCCAATTTATACACCAGCTGAGACAGACAGGCTAGGTGGACTCCAGCCCTCCCTGCTTTGCAATCCTAGGGCCATGGGCTCAGCTCTCCCACAGCGTTGAGTGCATGTAGTCAGCGTCATGTAGTCAGCGTGGTGGGGTTGGCTCTGTTTGCTCAACAAGACTGCAAACATCAACAGTTGTATCTCAGACACCTAACTCAGAACCTTACACACACTGGAGGTGCTTAGTTGCACGGAATCATGATCTTACAGCTTGAGACAGGTAACTCCAGTGGGAACAAAATGTAATGAGTATCAGGGGATAATTCCCAGAGCACCGACAGCTGCCCAACAGACTGGGTCTGGGACAAGGCAATTCCCACTGCATCCAAGTGATGGATAAGTGCAGGGGAGAAGGGGTCAGGGTTCATGGCAGGGTGTTTTAGGGAAAGCCTACTCTGTCCCCTGAAGTCTCTCCCCCACCTCTTCATGAATACTTCTGATTTCTGAAACAAGATGCTAAGGCACTTGGTCAGCACTTAGAAATGCATCTACCCCAGAGGAGAGCAAAGAGAATGTTTTCATTTACTCTGAAGTATAAAGAATGGGTATAGACCCAGCACGGTGGCTCACACCTGTAATCCCAGCACTTTGGGAGGCCGAGGCAGGGGAATCATGAGGTCAGGAGATCAAGACCATCCTGGCCAACATGGTGAAACCCCACCTCTACTAAAAATACAAAAATTAGCTGGGCGTGGTGGTGTGCACCTGTAATCCCAGCTACTCGGCAGGCTGAGGCAGGAGAATTGCTTGAACCCGAGAGTCAGAGGTTGCAGTGAGCCGAGATCGTGCCACTGCACTCCAGCCTGGCGACAGAGCCAGACTCCCTCTCTCAAAAAAAAGAATGGGTATAGACTCTTTCCTAAGAGGTCTTGACGGGAAAAAGGTTAGGGGGCATCAAGGTTTTCAGGGTGTGGAAAGTAAACATAGATTTTCAGGTAGAACATGAGAAAGAGAAAGGGCTAGAAAAGAAGGCTGGGATACAAGCATATGGGATACACATCAGCTTTGGCTGCAAGTTACAGACGCTGGCTCTGGCAAACACAAGTGGTGAAAGAGAATTTGTTGGAAAGATACATGGTACTGAAGGAGGCCCTCAACACTCAGGCCTGAGAAGGCTGGGAAGGAAGGGCAGCTTTGGGGGTCTGGGTGGCAGGAACTCATGAGCTGTTTGACTTTGGATGATTCTAAGGCAATTGCCTTCCATTATGGGTAGTGACTCCAACTCAGATTCAAATTCCCCCGGGAAAGAGTCTGACAGACCTTGGGTCTACGCTCACCCTTTGAGAATGGAGGGTTGGGAGAGTCCCTTGGCTGGCAGCCCTACTAGGAATGCATGGAACTAGGGAGTTTGAGTTTCCCAAAGGAAAACTGAGTTTCTGTTACTCAAGGAAGGGAAGAAGTGCCGGGCATATGCGCACAGCAGATGTTCTCTACACATGGGATGTCAATTGAAAGAGGCGGGGGATGGATGGGTGGGGGATGGGAATTTCCAGGACACTGCAGAACCTGCCACAGGGGCCAAGGCTCCTGCCGCAGCCCTGGATTGCATCTCCCTCTCCCCCTATAAAAGCAAGCTCAGGAAAAGAACGTTGTTTCTGTTCTTGACAGCTCCATAGAATTGTCTCCTTAGCTTCCAGTCACGCTCAGCTCCTGCTAGAATAATTACCACCCACCTGTTCTCCATACAGGAATTCACAGCCAGTGGACACACATCTGGCCTGTAAAAGACATGCTTGGAAGTCTCCCAGGCTGCTTGGAACAGGCAGGGGACAAGACAGGGTCAGCCACTAATTCAAAGGCAAGGAAACAGCTGGCCTGAGAGCTATGATCACTGGAGCCTAAATGGCAGCTCACTCCTCCCCTGCCAGGTATCTCAATAGATGTGGGGCAGGTGTGCCCTGAGACAAACAAACCCCTGAGACTCAGAGGAGGTCTGAGTGCTGGGCCCTGCCCTCTTCTTCCAGCAGATGGCTGTCCTCCCCACCCCCATCTGCTTCTCTACTGCGTGGAGGGGGCTATTACCCTACCTTTCTTGGAGTTCCTTTATTTTTCTTCCCATTACTGTTTACATCACTCCCTTCTAAACACCCTGGAAATTAAAAAAAGGCCAGGTAAGGTTTTAATGAGGAGGGCCAGAAATATTTTTGTGGTGAAGGTAATTGCATCCAAGTTTTAAGGATGTGGATGCAGAACTGTAAGGGGCCAGGCGCCGTGGCTCACGCCTGTAATCCCCACACTTTGGGAGGTCAAGGCAGGTGGATGTCTTGAGGCCAGAAGTTCAAGACCAGCCTGGCCAACATGGTGAAACCCCTCCTCTCCTAAAAACAAAAATTAACTGGCCATGGTGGCACATGCATGTAAACCTAGCTACTTGGGAGGCTGAGGCAGGAGAATCGCATGAACTCATGAGGCAGAGGTTACAGTGAGCCAAGATCGTACCACGCACCACTGCACTCCAACCTGGGCAACAGAGCGAGACTCCATCTCAAAGAAAAAAAAAATGGAATTGGAAGGGGACTGAGAGAGCCTCTAGGCCAGTGGTTTTCGAGTTTTTTTTTTTTTTTTTTCCCAGCAAAACCTTTGTGCAGTGTTTCAGCACTCAATAAATATTTACTGAATGCCAACTCTGCCCCAGGTGCTGTGCTAGGGGATACAGCAGCATGCAATCCAGACCTGATTCCAGCCCTCGTGAGCATACAGTGCAGTGGAGGAGACAAACACTGGGAAAATAATTAGATAAGTAGATCAACAGTGAGTTGCAATTGAAGTAGAGTTAAGAAAGAGATGTATGCAACTAGATGACCTAATACAGACATGGGAGGGGATATGGGGAAGGTATCCCTAAAGGAATGACATTGGAGCTGAGAACTGAAGGGCCCACAGAACTCAGAAAGGAGGTATGGAGGACGATGGTCAGGAGGAGATGTCATAAGAATCCTGGAGGTAGGAAGGCTCTTGTGCTGGAGGAACTCACAGGCAAGGCAAGCAGAGAAGTGCGGGATGCAGGGGCAGGGATTCAGTGACCAGACTGCCAGGGGTTCAGGAGTCAGATCCAACATGTGAACAGGAAACTGGGGAGCTGCTGTGGCTGGAAAGAGGCCCACCCCTGATCTCTCCCCAAACACCCCAACACACATACTTCCCTTTGCCTTATACCCTCTGAGGTATCTTGGAGGAACGTTGGGGCTTGTCCGAATCCAGCCCTATTGCCATTTTCAAATGTGAAGACTGAGAATCAACAATCGCCCCCTCCCAGTACCCTCTCTGTTAACTCTGGGCAGCTAACCTGGCCTCCCCGGAGACAGTATGATGCTGTGACAGACTCTGAGGATACTGTGCACAGTTCAGTGTTTCAGGAAGGATGGGACAGCCTCGAGAGCCAGCCCAGGGCTCTGGCATGGGGAATGGACCCCAAAGATGAGAGGTTGGCCCAGTCTGGGGCCCTCAATCTTTTCTGCCTGTGCTGGGAGAGTCTCTGACCCTCTTAGCCCATCCCCATCATTCATCCAGAGGCGCAGGCAGGCTGCCTGCCAGGACAGCAGATCCCACTCAGCTCTGGCCTCAACATTCCTCTTCCCGCCAGGGGGAAAGGTCAAGTGTAGGATATTTTCCCAAGCCCTGGAGAACAGCAGCACCCCCTGATATCTATAGCTACTACCCAGCTTGAACAGCAACTACCAGGGGAGACAGGGCGGACAGGAGAGCAGTCAGCCGGCCCTCTAAGCAGGGCTGCAGGGGGAAGGGTCTGGGGAGGCAGGATCTGAAATATATCAACAACTTCAGTCTCAAGAAGTAGAATAGAGAGTGGGTGATGGGAGAAGGGCTTGCATGGCAGGGGTCTGAGGCTGAGGCTCCATCTGCCTCAGGAAGGCTAAAACGTTCCTGCTTCAACCCAGCTGGTCCTCATTTAACTAACTCCAGGGTCTGGCCTCTCTGGAGACCCCCTGCTGGCCTGTCTGCAGCTTCTGGAGCAGAAGCCAAAAGCAGCCACCAGCTTAGAGACAGCAGCTGAACCCAGAGGCCCCCAGCAGGAGACAGGCAGTGCAGGCATTGCAGGCCCCTTTGCAACCCTGCAAGGAGTCAAAGGCTAAGTAGGTGGGGCTGGGGGGAAGGCTTCAGAGATAAAGGAGAAGGCAGAGGCAACTGTCTCTAGGCCAGATCAGGAGCAGCTATGGAGAGAGAAATCTCTTGGAGCCTGGAAGGTGGTTTCATCAGTCAAGGCTGTCCTAAGGCAAACTGTGCAACAGCAGCCTCCCTTCTTCCCCCATCTCCCTTCTGCCCCTCATCCAGCACACTGCTCTGCGAGCACTGGGCACTTGCCATCCTGCCATCCTCCCCCAAGGGAAGGCAGGTACAGAGGAACAAGGGAGCAGGTACCAGAAGGCCTGAATTCAAGTCTAGCTGCTCCCGATTCTAGCCGTGTGACCTTTGGCAAAGATCTGAACCTCTGAGACTCTGCTCCTGCTTCTGTATAAATGGGATGGATAAGAGCTACGTCACAGGACTGTAGAAATGATTGAATGAGAAAATGAAGGTAAAGATCTCAGTTCTTATTGAGTTTGCATGGATACTCCTCATGGGACAAGGGAGAGAGAAGAGGGAAGTGGGGAAGTACTGGGGACCGTTGAATGATTCAAATGGGATGCTTGATTAATGGGGCAGGTCCCAAATGTTTCAACCCTGTTTCCAAGGTAGAGGCTGGGCCAGGGAGTGGGTGGTGAGGGCCTGAGGTAGGGAAAGTTATTCTCTAGTGAAAAGAAAACAGAGAGAGGAAGTCAGATCTCACGACGTGCGTCAGCCAAGAGCCTGGGCAGACAGTGTCTCCTCCAGAGGAAGGGTTGGTGCTCTGGCGCTCTGTTGCCCTCTGGCAGCCACTAAGCTCCTGTTTTCCTCATTAAGCTGTCTGTAACCTGGCCCCCTTTACACTGCTGATAAGGGCCAGAAACAATTCAGAATCTCCAACAGACGGCATCTGCGGCTTTCAATGTCACCTCCCTATGGAATCAAGGTGGGGCTGAACTCAGGTGGACTGCAGGGAGTCAGCGCAGAAGAGCACCAATTCCCAGGGGTGGAGTCCAGGATTCGGGGAACCTCATTGTGTGACCAGCAATGTCAGGCATCGTGGACACGTACAATGGTAAAAGCTAGTCTGTGTTGGGCACACTATTTGCCAAGCTTTAGTGCTAAGCACGTATGTTTATTATCTCATTTCATCCCCACAACAACTCTACAAAGTTGACAGCATTATTCTTCCCATTTTATAGGCAGAGGAACTGAGGCAGAGTGCCTCGGCGGCATATAATTTGTTGGGGAGTCAAGAACACAGGTTAATACCCCCATGTGAGAAGAGAACAAAATCTGAGCTGTTTCTCACCATCCCAAGTGGCCCTGTTCTCAGTTTTGCGTCACTTTCTGCCTCAGTTTCCCTAGATTTCCAACTACCAGCATGGTGGCTGAGCTCAAAGGGCAGCTTCCACTCACCATTCTAGGGATGGACATGCTCATTTTCCCAAAGTTCAGCCAAGGCAGAATTTGTCAAAAGAAGCTTATTTAGGAAACTAAGAAGAGGATGGAACAAAATAATATAAAAAGCAAAGACTCTGGGAAGAGAGCGGCTTATGAGGTCATTTTCATGTCCCAAGATGAGGAAAATAATAATAGCTATTGGTGTGCCAAGTATCAGACACTGTGCTATGCTTTTGATATATGTTATTTTGTTTAATTCTCAAGGGGACTCAAGTATTAGACAAGCATTATTGTCCTTGTTTCACAAATAAGCCAACAGATGTTCAGAGAGGTTAAGCAACTTGTCCAGGTCACACAGCTTGTAAGGAATAGAGCTAGGAGTTAAGCTTGCTTTGCTTTTAACCATTTAAATAAAGGAGACAGGCATGGTGAGCACAACCAGCTGACAACCAGACAGGCCTCTTGCTTCCAGGCCCCATTTAGGTCTAATGGAGAGATTTGACTAAACAACCTAGATTCTAAATGGAAGGTTTTCAGGATGGCCCTGCTGATCTTCCATCTGATAGATTTTCAGATCTTGCTCAGGAAGTAATCAGAACACTTTTCCTCCTGGACAAGTCTGGAAAAAACCTTGGCAAATCTGTACCTTCCAGTTCTCCTAGTCCCCATTTACACAGGCCAAAATAAAACAAAGAGAACCCAAAACACCCCAATAAATTAAAATCCTGTATTTGCACTTGCGCTTCATTTCAAATGAAGTACGTGCCTCATGGCCGAGCGCGGTGGCTCATGCCCGTAATCCCAGCACTTTGGGAGGCCGATGTGCGTGGATCATGAGGTCAGGAGTCCAAGACCAGCCTGGCCAAGATGGTGAAACCCCATCTCTACTAAAAGTACAAAAAAAAATTTAGCCAGGTGTGGTGGCGGGCACCTGTAATCCCAGCTACCCAGGAGGCTGAGGCAGAGAATTGCTTGAACCCGGGAGGTAGAGGTTGCAGTGAGCTGAGATCACACCACTGCACTCCAGCCTGGGCAATAAAGTGAGACTTTGTCTCAAAAAAAAAAAAAACAGAAAAAACACCAAACTACCCTCATTGCCCTCATAACATGCTACAATTTCCATACTATTTCACTGGTTGACTGACAGTTCTTAAAGCCCAGAGATAATGTGAGTGAAGCCTGTAACCCAGCGCCCTGGCATCTGATGTGTTATTGCTGCAATTATCATTGACAGACCTCTTCCTGTGTTCACATCAGCAAGTCGTCCCTGATACCCCTGGAGTAAAGCAGTATGAAATTAAGTACTAATTGAATGGTTGATATCAATAGCTATTGATGAGTAATATTTACTGAGCAGCTACTGCATGCCAGGTTTCAGTCTATATAGCTTTACACGCATTATCTCTTTTAATCTTTATAACAACCCCATGAGATAGGAATTATTCTTATTATCTCTCTTTTAAAGACAATGAAACTAAGGCCTGGAGGTACTAAATAATTTGCTTACGGTCACTCAACATCCAGATGGGATTTGAACCCAGACAGCTAAGTTCAGAACCTGCACCAGTAACCTCTTTCCTGTCCTGCCTCCCGTGACGGGTTTGACAATAGGATATAGGGGTCAAAGAAGGAAGATGTCCTTGTGTGCTGGGGGAGTTGGGGAAAGCTTCCTGGAGGGAATGGGCTCTACTGGACCCTGAAAGAAGGACAAGATAAATGAAGCAAAACGGAGGTAAATTTTAGGCTGGAAGATGACCGTGAAGTCTCATGGGACCCAAAAATGGGACATCAGGAGAGCTCTCATCTTTGGAACATGAGGGATTGCTTCCCCTCTGAAGCAGTGTCATTTGGCCAACTTGTCAGTCCAAGAAAGAACTCAGAGCTTATCAGGAACCTGGGGGGTCTGCACTGGGTCTCTAGCATCAGAATAGAGAAGGAGGACAGCAACAGATCTCCTGGGAGACCCTGGGGATAGGGCCAGGGTTAGATCAACCCCCGGCCATCTCCATACTATCCACAAGATTTGCTTAGAGGAAGTTGTGTTTGGTTTGCTGTGACCGTGGCAGGGGTGCCCCAGCGGGTAGGGATGCAGAGGGGCTCAAGGACCCACAAGTCTGTAGGAGTTCACAGAAATCTTAGAAGCTTCAACTTCACTTAAGCCACAGAAATGTTGGGGGTTGGGGAAGAATTAAATTCCAGGCTAGGCAGGCTCCCAGCTGACAGCCATGTTAGAGTCTTCCCACCCACCACTCGCCAAAGGCACGTATGGGAGGGCCAAATGAGACATGCCTGGCACGTGGCAAATGCCCTTAAATGTTCAACAACCAGCCGGGCACGGTGTGGCTCACACCTGTAATCCCAGCACTTTGGGAGGCCGAGGCAGGTGGATCACCTGAAGTCACCTGAGTTTGAGACCAGCCTGGCCAACACAGTGAAACCCAGTCTTTACTAAAAATACAAAATTTAGCTGGGTGTGGTGGTGCATGCCTGTAATACCAGTCGCTTGGGAGGCTGAGGTGGGAGAATCGCTTGAATTTGGGAGGTGGAGGTTGCAGTGAGCCGAGATTACACCACTGCACTGCAGCCTGGGCGACAGAGCAAGACTCTGCCTCAAAAAAAAAAAAAGCTCAGCAACCTTCTCCAGACCCCATCTTTCAGAGCTCACTTGCTTGGCTGTGGATTACAAATCTCTCAACCAGACTCCCAGATGCCACCTGCTACCTGTTTGTGAACACACACATCTTCCTGCACAGTCCCGTGTGAATGTGTTACAAACCTCTCCATGAAGCAGAGTTAAACTGAGAAGATTCTATCTCTTCGGGTCCCAGCGGCCCACAGTGTGCCTCCCTGGACTTAAAAGTCTAGAATGACTTTGCATGGATTGAGATGCTGTGAGGGTAGGACGTTATGAGAGCTGGCCAAGCTGAGACAGGCTGCGGAAGGGATGTCACAGGCACACTTAGGAGGCCTGAGAATCCAAACAAAACGGTATCACTAGGCAGAATGTGGCTGAAGCTACTAGTTGGGTGCTGAGCATAGTTCAGCAATTTTGTGAGCATATTTGTAAGAACATATATGTTTATCAGTAGAAATAATGCACTGTCTGGGTTGACTGGCTCTGTTTGTGTACATTCTTGGATCCCAGAGAGCCCTGGGGAGCAATACATCACACAAGCATTTCTTGCCTGAGAGCTGGTCAGAGGGATTGTTCCAGGGAAAGCTGGGCTGGTGTTGACCAGCTGAGGTCTGAGAGAGAACATGTGTGCACCCCAAGCCCAGGCCTGGCTCTCACAAGCACTGGTGGAATTTCTGAGTGCGTCAGTTACTCCACACCTGTCCCTTTACACTTAGCCCCAGCCTGGCCTGGCCCATCAAGTCTGCAGCCAGAGGTAGCCTGGAAAGAACTGACCAACACTTCTGAGAACCAGGCTGAGGCCAGAAGGCACGCAAAGCCTGAAGGAGTCCTCTCTGCTCAGGATCCCATGTGAGAAGCCTGGGACTCCTGTCACGTATGTTCTCAGCTGTCACCACACAGCTCACTTTCTTTTATCGGGGCCACATGTGTGCATGTTTGGCTCTCCTACTGTACTTCAAGCCATTGTTACTTAAAGTGTGGTCTGTGGGCTCAGAGCATCAGCGTCAACCAGGACCTTGTTAGAAACACAGAATCTCAGGACCCATCACAGGCGTATCAGATCACAATCTGTATATTAACAAGAACTCCAGTGATTTGAATGCACATTAAAGTTTGAGAAACACTGCTACTTGAAAGCAGGAGTGAACCTTGTCAGGGTAATCTTTATACAACTAAGCTTTTGTACCCCAGATACTTGGTGGTAATTAGGTGTTCAATAAATATATGTTTTAACATTTAATTTTGAAATAATTATAGACTTAGAGGAAAGTTGCAAAAATAGTACAGTGATGTATGTGAACCACTAACAGCTTACATAACCAGAGTACAATTACCAAATTGACGTGGAAATTAACACAGGTATCATTAACCAAACTACAGGGTGTTTTCTAATTTCCTTTATTTTTCCCACGTCCCTTTTCTGCTCTCCAATCGCTCAGGGTATTTACTTGTTGGTTCTCCTCAATCTCCTCTAATCTATGGCAGCTCTCTAGTCTATCCTTGTCTTTCATGACCTTGACTCTTTTAATGAGTACCCCTCAATTATTTTGTAATCTTTCAACTTGGGTATGTCTGCTGTCTTCTTGTGATTAGATTGAGGTTATACATAGAATAGAGGTGATGCTGTGACCTCAAGGCATCATCTCAGGGGGGACGTAATGTCAACGTCTCTTATTCCTGGTGATGTTAATCTTGATCTCTTAGTTAAGCTCATATCTGCCGGATTTCTCCACTGTTTCTCCACTCTAAAATTACTACTATACTTCCCTCTTTAGTTAATAAGTATACTGGGGAAGATAATTTGGGACTGTGCAAATATCCTGATTCTCCCACTGATTTTAGTGGCCGTCACTGGTGGATCTTACAAATAACTTTTGTTTGTTTGTTTTTGGTTTTTGTTCTTGGCCGACAATTATCACTATTGTGTCTGCCTAGTGGTGATTCTGCATTTCCCTCCTTTCTTCTATATTTATTAATTGAAATTCTTCTGCCAAGAAGAGTTGTTACTTCTTCCCCATTTTTTAAAATTCAGTTGCTTATTTCAGGAGGGGTTCTAATTCAATGTTATCATTATTTTATGTTCTTGCTTAAACTGTTCCAGCCACTGGGAGCTCCTACAAGTTGGCTGTTGTGTCCTTTCAACATGCCCATCCTTTTCTGAGTACTTCCTTATTCTCTGGTACCACAAGATGTTTCCGAGTCATCTTGTTCCATATAGTTTGAACAAATGAATGGGAGAATGAATAAGTAGGCTGTATGTATAAACTCAGCCTTCCTGTGATTCTCCAACTAAGAAGCTATATTTAATTCAGTTCTCAGCTGGGAGGAAGAATGCATGTTCAGATGCCCCATAGAATCACTCATCTCCAGCCAGGCATGGTGGCTCATGCCTGTAATCCCAGCACTTTGAGAGGCCGAGGCGGGCGGATCACCTGAGGTCAGGAGTTCGAGACCAGCCTTGCCAACATGGTGAAACCCCATCTCTACTAAAAATGCAAATAAATAAATAAAAATAAATTAGCCAGGGGTAGTGTCGCGCACCTGTAATCCCAACCACTGAACTACTGGGGAGGCTGAGG
>NW_012116265.1:19298987-19331684 GCF_000951035.1 Colobus angolensis palliatus | reverse complement strand
ATCTCAGCTCACTGCAAGCTCCGCCTCCCAGGTTCACACCATTCTCCTGCCTCAGCCTCCCAAGTAGCTGGGACTACATGCGCCTGCCACCTTGCCCAGCTAATATTTTCTGTATTTTTAATAGAGATGGGGTTTCACTGTGTTAGCCAGGATGGTCTCAATCTCCTGACCTCATGATCCACCCGCCTCGGCCTCCCAAAGTGCTGGGATTATAGGCATGAGCCACCGCGCCCCGCCACAGACTACACTACTTTTTAAGATAGTAGAGGGGGATGGGAACAGCTGCATTTTTGTCATCTAGCAAAACTATTCACCTTCTCTTGGTATAAGTATCCATTTTCCTCTGTAGAACCATACTCTGGTATCATGCGATTCATGCGTTGGTCAATCAAATAACTGTATTGCCCTAGCCACAGTGATTGGTCAGACAAGGACACATGACCTAATCAGCACCAGAAAGAATTTCGCAGCTGGGACTCTTCATGGTAAAATCAGTGAGCTAAGAGCTGCAGAGAACTGGGGCATGTGGCTTGAGAATAAAGCCAACACCCCTGAAGGCAGAGCCGGGAGTGGAGGGGAAAGTCCTGATGGGTTGTACAAGCCCCTGAATCAAGAATGGGCCTGAAGTTCATCCCAGGCTTGACTTCTCAGTTACATGAGACAGTCAGTTCCCTTCTACTACTTGTTACTGAGAGAGTTCTGAGCTTACTTCAATCCCTCAGAAAGCTGACACTGAGCAGGAAGCAGGAGCCTGTCCTGATTCCCCCACTGCGCCTGTGTCCTGAGCCCCCGGTCTTGCTCTAGCATTTCTGTTTCCTGCCTTGCCCTAACACACACACCACCACAACCCCACTGCCCATCTCAGGCCACCTCCTTACTTCCTCTCAAGGAGATTCCTGCCCCGTCCTCCACAGAGCTGGAGCCTCTCCCTCCTGCTCACCTGGCTTCCCTCCCATAGTCTTCTGCCCAAGCCTCTTCTTTCCAGGCAAGTCTGGATGAATCCCCAGCTCTCAGTTTTGCCTCTTGTGGTCTGGTCTCCTCCTCTCCAGAGGCCTGAGGGGCTGACGTGTGGTTTCAGATGCCCAGCAGAATGCTACCCCCAACCTCAGGAGTCCCACCAAGGTTTACATCTCGGAAGGTCCCCTTTTTATTACCTAATCTCCTGCCTCTCATGTCTTCCTGTAACTCTAGGCCTGAGCGGCTTCAGGGCAGACTCAAGGATGTTTGAGTTCTCCCACCTCTATGTTCTGTTAGAGAGCCATGTCCTCAGAGCCGACGGGGAGAAACCAAACTCCCACTTCCTTTGGGAAGATTTCCATTTCCCTTTTCCAAAATCCTAGGGAATGTACTGTGTAAGCCCCTTAATTATACACTGACTCATGACATTGCTTGTGCTGTTCTCTCCCATCAAGCTATCTTTCATTCACTAGAAGATTTGCCTCTTATGTGCCGTAAGCCTAGCACAGTGCTCAATAAACACTGAATGAAGAAATGAGTGGTTGAATAAATGAATTATTGAATGGGCAGTGAAAAGAGTAAGTGAATGAATAAATAAATGAATAAACTAATGAGGAGAGGTAGTAATAGGCCTAGGATGGAGTGGCAGAAGGGTCAAAAAAAACCCTGGAGGGGACAGGTCCTGAGCCCAGGGAAGGGAGGATGGGGCAGCCACCATGGCAGAATGGCAGGAGGGAGACAGATGTTGTCAAGTCTCTCAGCCTTGTGTTTACATAAAAAACTGGAGTTTGGGCCTGGGTTGTTTTATCAAACCCATTTACTAGCTTTTTAAAACTTTTTTTTAAAACACATAGCCGGGTGCAGTGGCTTACACCTGTAATCCCAGCACTTTAGGAGGTGAGGGGGGTGGCTCACTTGAGGTCAGGAGTTTGAGACCAGCTTGGCCAATGTGGTAGAACCCCATCTCTACCAAAAATATAAAAAATTACCCGATTATGGTGGCACGTGCCTGTAATCCCGGCTACTCAGCTGAGGCAGAAGAATTGCTTGAACCCAGGTGGTGGAGGTTGCAGTGAGCCAATATCATGCTGCTGCACTCTAGCCTGGGTGACAGAGCAAGACTCAGTCTAAAAAAAAAACCATAAAAATAAAAAAATTTTAAAAAACCACACAAATGCCATTTTCAAGGCCATTGCACATCTTGCAATGATGTGGTCAGTTGTGCCTCTGCCTCAGCACCCCACTTCCCAGATCCAGGAAGGACAAACTAGCCATGCCGACAGCACGCCAGGTGCAGCCTCGGGGGAAGGGCCTGGGAGATCCAGTGGACTTGGGGTGCCTCCCAAAGCCCTTCAGGAAGGACTCAAGTTCTCTGGAGGTCAGAGCCAGAGGGCCTCTTTCTTCCCCCGACTCCCTTCTCCTTCCTCTGCCATTGACTCTCCATCCTGATTCCACACTGGCACTGCCAGGAGCCTTGTGGGGCCTCAGGCAACCCAAGAAAGCTGCAGATGACTCCATGGATTTGCAGCTACAAATGAAAAACCACGGTTTGTTTTGAATGGATTGTGGCTCTGGTGAGAAAGTCTTGGGATGTAAATCCGCCATGAGTGGGGATGCAGATGGGAAGCAGATGTGGGGATGTTGAAAGCCCCTGCTCCAGTGCCTAAGGCCCACCTTGGAGAACACATGCCTTCCACTGAAAAATGCGGATGGGCAAGGCAGCTCAGACACTGTGGGAGCCCCAGCTAAGTGCCCAGTCTGCTCAGTTGTCGCCTTCTCCTTCTTCCCCTCCCTCTAGGCAACGAAGCACTCCTTCTCTTGCATTCTTGGAGGATATGCCTCTTCTCCCTGCTTCCCTCTCCCTCTGTCTTCATATCACTGCCTGTCTTACTGGCTTTTGCTCTCAGGCGTTCTCTGACTCCATGTCTGTCCTTGGTCTGTGTCTCTCCCTCCCTCCCTCTTCCTGGCTGCTGCCCAAGGCCAGTGCCCCTACCCTTCATGCTTGGATAAGTCTGCCAATCAGCTTGAACCCCTGGGGTGAAGAACAGGAAGAACAGTCCAAGGGCAGACAGCAGCCCCAGTTCCATGAAGGAAGGCGATTTCAAGCCAGAGAGGCCTGGGCAGGATGAGGCCAAGAATTTCTCACTTACCCGCAGGGCTGGATATTTAGTCTGAGTTGGGGAGGGCAGGTGGCAACCAGCCTGGAGCTCCCAAGCCTGCAAGAGCAGCTCTGCCCCAGCCTCTACCCAGCTTTAGGTTTCATTCAGTGTGACTTTCTCTCCTTCCTGGCCTGGACCCAGCCCTCTCCAGCACCAGGCAGAGGCAGCACAGCTGGGTGCCATGGTCACAATTACCCGCAAGGACACAGGCCCAGGTGAAGGCTAGGCAGGACAGGACGGAGCATGTTTTGTATCCTCCACTGCTCTCCAGAGAGCTAGGAGCAGCCCTTCCCTTTCAACCCCTGCAGGGCCCCAGACAGCCTCCAAAGGCAAATGTGCTTTTTCTTTGGCTTGTATACAGTCTAAATACTTTATCCAATTGATACGGGCTCTATATCCAGTTGTCTTATTTTCCTTTTTGGGTCTGTCCACAGCTCTCTGAGCTCTCAGGCAGGATTTCGGGACCATTTGTGGCACATTCCAGAGGCCACTAGCAATCTCACAAATTAATTCTAAACTTGTACACAGGCTGTGAATGCTACACAACTTTTGGGGGGGACTTGAGGGACACACCAAAACCCATCCAAAAATAGAATGTTGCCATTCCCAGGAGACTGGAATCATTTAGAGGACAATTTCACAAACGCTTCTGCAGATGTGAAGGAGGCTGCTGTCGGAATGCAGCTGGGACCCATCTCCCTGGCACTCTCGAGTCTCTGTTCAGGGACTGTTTTCTCTTCCCAGCAGGCACTCATTCCAGGACCCACAGGCACCTTGTGGTCCCCAGCACTGGGTGGCACTGAGGGGCTATCACTGTGGCACCATACTGTAAGGCATGGTCCCAGAAGGCTTGGCATTTAGTGTGGAAGCTAAGATCTTGGTTCTAGGTTCCTTTATGCATTGAGCATCTTTTTCGTACGTGCCTGACACTGTGTTAGGCAGTGGGTATGAATGGCGAACAAACCAGACAGGAAGCCTCTGCTTGTGCAAGAAACAAACAGGGTGCTGAGACCTGGAATAACGTTCAAGAAGACCGAAGAGAGCAGCTTGCAATTGAGGGAGATCTCAGGCAGGTCAAAGCAGCTGCCTCTGGGCTTCAGTTTCTTCACCCATAAAATGGGGGTGCTAACAGCGCTACTTTGAGGATTCAATGAGATAATTAACACAGGATAACTCCTAGTCATAACAAGCCACTAATGAGGACCATACAACCAAAACAGTTAGCAGCAGACAGGGCAGGAGGATAGCAGATGCAGTCAGCACTCTGCCCCCATGTCCTCCCATCCCCATGCCACTTCAGGACCATGGTTGACTCCCAACAGCCCACTCCTGTCTCTGTTTGTCAGCGGGCTGCCCTCAGGCTGTCAGAACCTGCTCTGGCCACCTGTATGGAGGGTAGGCCAGTGCCCGGGAGGTTTCGTCCCTGAGCCCCCACAGGCAGCCCCTGACCAGTGACTCTGTGTGGAGATAGAAATATCTCCTCCATCTCCAGAGCTCCTGCAGACTGAGCCACTTACCCTTCATAGCCTTTTGCTTGACATTATATCCTTGCTTGGCCTCCTCTTTCCAGCCCCCTTCCCCTACTCCTGGGAAGATTTGGGAACAAATCACCACTTTTACACAAATCCTTGTTTGCCGGGTCTGCGTTTGGGGAAAACATCTTAAGACACTGAGAAATGCTAAACATTAGGAGGTGTCCCCTAAGCTGTGTGACCCTGTCTTCCCGCAGAGCTGCCCTCGGGCCAAGGCAAGTTCCTCCCAAGTTTCTAAGGAATTAGTCACAACAAGATAGCCTTCTAACTCAGGAAATGTGTGCTCCTTGTATTTGAACACGGCAAAGGCCAGCACCATGGGAACCCTGGATGGCTCCTGGCATGTAGTTCTCGGCTCTCAACTCAGGAAACTGTCTGAGCTGCTGCCTTCGGGACTGTGTCCTCCCTCCAGGAACCTGCACAGGGAGGCCAAAATAAGGGCATAAAATTCATATTTCATTATTGTTATCCTTCTCTATTCCTGGAAACCCCAGTGGTCATTCTGAAGCTGATTCTTTAGCGTCTCTCTTCCCATGAAATGGTGGAGTGGTGAGGCAGACACACAGGCAGCCAACAGGGAACATCCAAGATGCAGGTCTGGATTATTTGTCTAGACTTTATGATGTTTGTGGTATTTGCCAGCTTTTTAAGTTTTAAGATTTGTTGTGATTTTTTTTTTTCTTATTTCAAATAAAATTTTCCTTCATACCTAATTTTGTATTCTTTTTTTTTTTTAAGGGATCCCAAAATTATGTAAGCTTTAGGCAACAGAAGACCTCAGTAGGCTTTGAGCATCCGAGGACTGAGAGACTTTTTCACAGACTAGCTTCTGGCTCCATACTTTTTTTTTTTTTTTTTTTTTGAGACAGGGTCTCACTCTGTCGCCCAGGCTGGAGTATAGTGGCACAAGCACGGCTCACTGCAGCCTTGACCTCCCAAGCTCAGGTGATCCTCCCACCTCAGCCTCATAAGTAGCTGGGATTACAGGTGCCTGCCACCACACCTGTCTAAGTTTTGTATTTTTAGCAAAGACAGGGTTTCACCATGTTGCCCAGGCTGGTCTCGAACTCCTGGGCTCCAGAGATCTGCCCACCTCAGCCTCCCAAAGTGCTGGGATTGCAGGCATGAGCCACCACGCCCCACCTGGCTCCATATATTTCAACTCTTGTTTTTCCTCTCCTGTCTTCATACTTCTGGTCCCGATGTGACAGCTGCTGATCCTGCACCTGCCACTGTGTCAGGTGAATCAGCACAGTGTGTGGTGGAATTCTTTCTGCACGCCATTTATAATCAGGACAGCCAGCAATAAATTTATTACATGACATAGACATATTACAGACAACCCGACGGAGTGTTTTCCCAACATAACCAAATGAATATATTACAGAAGGCCCAACTGAATATATGCCCAACTCAAATTCCTTTAGTCATACTCTCAAATGCCACAGCCACCTCACCACAGCCTGACACGAAGGGAGGTATGACAGAGAAGAAATCAGGGTGGAGACTGACTACAGTTAAATTTTTTTGGGAGGAGACAGGGTCTTGCTATGTTGCCCAGGCTGGAGTATGGTAGCTATTCACAGGTGTGATGATAGTGCACTACTGCCTCAAACTCCTGGGTTCAATTGATCTACCTGCCTCAGCCTCCCAAGTGCTGAGACTACAGGTGCATACCATCACAACTACCTATAGTTATTATTATTTTTTACCTTAGCAAATACTATGACTTTGCAAAAGAAATATGACCTTTGAAGGAACTCATGTAGGTGAAGGACCCCCAGTGTAAGCCTCATTAGCTTCTCAGGAAACTGGCCTCTTGTAGCTGGACTTGCTGTGAGACTTGGCAGACAATATTTTAAGGTCTGTAAATTTTAGCCAAATCCTGGGTGTGTGTGTAAGGGAGGAGGGTGGCTCAGAATTGTTCTGGGCTCTTCATTTCCTCGGTGCCCCTCAACCCTGAATCCATGTCAGGAAGACCCTGGCAAGACTGAGGAGGGAGAGCAAATGGTAACCGTGGCCATAACTGACAGTGAGTTTGGCCCCTGAGGTTGGACTTACTAGCAGGAGACATCAGTATTTCGAAAGCCCAATTGCTCCTCTTCTTTTGCATTTTCCTTTAGTTTAGCCCTTTTTTTAAACCAAAGTTTCTTCTGAAAAAAATTCTTGTTTTGTCTTTGCTGAATAGAAGAGCAAAGGAATTTAGCTATACCCAGGTCAGGCCAAGGTCAGTATCAGTGGACGTGGGAGAGGCAGTGTCAGAATTGAGAGGATGTTTTGTGATTTACAAAACACTATTCACATCCATTGTCTCATTTGAGCTTTACGTGCCCTCTGTGGGATACGCTTTTGTACATTGTTAGAATCACTATTTCCCAGTTAAGAGCGACTAAGCAGTTTATGCAGAGTATACACCTAGACAGTGGCAAGTCAGAAATTTGAACCCAGATCTTCCAAGTTCAAATCCACAACATAACCAAAGACAACTGTGGATAGTGGTTTGCTATTGCTAACTACGAATCTTTTTTTACACTTAATGTGTGTCAGACACAGTACTGGCACTTTTCATGAGTTCTCTTATTTAATCCTCACATCCTCTGGCATGAGCCAGGTTTGAAGGATGGGGAGGTAGCAGAGAGGAAGGATGGGATGGACCTCATTCCTTGCCGAGTATACAGAACAAGTAAAGGAACAAAGGCAGGCACAAGCTGAGATGGTTCAGACCACGTTCACCGAGAACTGGTGGTGCTTTACAGCTGCTGTCCTTGGGCCTCTGGCCCAGTCAGGTAAGCCTCCTAGAACCTTTCATCTTAGTAAAAATGGGCTGTGCCCACAGAAAGTAGCCTCTGGCTCAGCCCTGGAAGCAACAGCTGGAAAAGGCCTGTGGCCTGTCACTATCCACATGGTTGCTTCTCTGCAAGACAGGGGCCCGCCATGGTGAGCTGGTCTGTCCAACCAGCTTCCAGGTTACCAGTCAAATGATGGGCTCTGTCTCAGCACTCAGCTTTGAAGTTTGATGGGGCTCCTGGTAGCCCACAGGTCTTGGCCAGATCTTACCCTTTAGAAAGTGTCTTCTTCCACTTCCCATCAGGGGCCTGGAGCCTGGCCAACTCCCTGAGGCATCTCCCCCAGCTTATTTGGATTGAGGGATGGAGAGTGCCTGGAGAGGGAGGTGGAAAATGACCCCGTATCCTGATTGGGCAACAGAAACCTCAGGAGGCACCAGGAGGTAGGACTGGACAAAAAAGTGCTGGCCAGACTGGCTCCCTGGGGTCCCAGAAGTCACAGACCCACACAATGTCTCCCTGGGTTGGAGGATGAACAGAACACTAGCAACTCTCTTACCAGTGTTCTCTGGACTTGTCTGTGCAGACCCTAACACCACCTCCTTTGAGCTTGTGTGAGAAAACGTGTCAGAGCCAATTTGACACCTACACTTATCCACTGGACATGTAATCCTGGGCGACTTACTTCTCTGTGCTTTGGTTTCCTTATCTGTAAAATGGGAATAGTGATTGTCTTTAGCTTATAGAATGATGTGAATATTAAATGAATTAACACAAAGTGCTTAGAACAGGGCCTGGCACAGAGTAAGCATGCATTAGATGTTGGCTGCTATTATTATTATTATTACAAGAGTTCTGAGATTACTCCCTTAGGCCCCAGTATTTTCCTCTGGGGTGTTTTCTGTCACTTAAAATGGATTGAGATTTTAGGGCAAACACTGGAGAGGCTTCTCAATTCCTCCTAGTGGGCCTGCTGAGGGTGCCGTGGCTAACTGTGGGAACCGCCTTGCTGCTCCTCTCCTGGCCCCCTCCAGTTCCAGGCTGCTTTTGCTGCTCTGACTCACTGGTCTGTTCAGAGGATCCACAGCTGCTAGCTGGAGAAGCGGTGTTAATACCTCATTAGCACCTCAGGCTGCTCCTTGTGGGCACTAATCACTTCGGCTTGCTCCCTCTGGAGTGACTCTGTGCTGCCTTTGAAAAGCAGGCCATGTGATGGCCCAGAGACTTCTCCAGCTGGTCCCAATTCCCTCCCTCAGATTATTACTTTTATCCAGGAAGTGAAACAACTTACTGTTTACATTTTGTACACACACACACACACACACAAATATAAAATTTTTTAATAGGTCAAATCCTTACTCCTTCATCAGGACCTGAAACCAAACCTGTAAGCAGCTTCTTCCAGAGCCTTCCTCTTCTTCCCCAGTCCACACCTGCAGACCTGCCCCTCACCCATGCCACCTGTGGTTTATACAGGACTGAGACAAGAAGGCAAGGGCCCGAATTGGAAGCAGATGTTTGGGACGATGAGTAAGGTTGGGGTGGAGACAATAGGAAGGATGTAGACCCTGCTAGAGCTGCTTGTTGCTCTGACCTACTGCCAAGGCTCAGAAAAATAGAGTGACTGTTCCTGGTTAAATACCCAGCTGTTACTCGTGCCAAACTTCCCTGGGCCTCAATCCTCAGAGTCTCTGGCTCTGCTTCCAAAGTTCTCCACATCCTTGTGCCAACCACTATCTTGGCCCCTTCTTCCCACCATGCCAAGCCCCCAAGACCAGGCGTACCCCCAAAAGTCAGGACTGGAGTTTTACTTACCCTGCCCTGCAAAGCTAACCCACAATGCCATTTTTTTGAAGCCTAAACTCAAGATATGGTCTGACAAAACAGGTTTTGCTGATTCTGGGTGTGAGAGTCTACTGGAAGACATGGCTTGGATGCCAAGACGACAGAGTTTTCAAGGGTTAGCGGGATAATGGGTCAGAATTGTTAAACCAGATCACTGTGGAGTATGCAGATGGGTGGCTGTCAAATGCACCCACTTTGGAACATCTCCAGAGCTGCACACAAGCCTGCCAGGACCCAACAGCATGTTTGTCTACCCTGACTGTGACATAAAATGCTAGACCTACAGAACACCCAAGTTTAATTCCACTGATTAATTAATTCCATTGTGATTTTTCAAGGAGACACAAGTTGGCATCATCATGAACAAGGTTTCAGAGAAATCCCATAGGAAAGAGAGCCTAAAGAACTGGTTTTCTAAAGGCAATGGCCTGACCCAACCCCTATCCAGCTGTGATCCCAGTCAGAAGCTTAGGAGATCAACTTTAAGATCTGCCCAATCCCCAGGGAGGAATAGATGTCAGCTGCTGTATATGACAGAGAGATAACCAGGGACTCTAGTTTCCTGGTTTAATATTAAGGGAAATTCCACTGAAGCTCAGTGTTTCCACCCATAGTGGTCACAACCAACCAACTTCATGGCTGTTCATAAAACTGATTTGCCTTTTCATGCCTCTAAGTTTATTGGAAATGGTATTCCCTTGACTTTCCTCTGCCATACTGATTATAACCATAGCACAAACCCTTTGATTGCCATTAGTGTTGGAGATACCTCCCACTCCCCATCCACTCAAGATTCTAATTTCATTCACTGAGCTGCAGGCTACTGGCCAGTTCCCCATTGCCAAAGTCAACACTTCAAGTCTGCTTTGTCTGGGAGAGCAGATTAAAGGAAGAGTGAGCCCTTAGATCACCAAGTCCCCTTTCTCAGCCTGTCCCAGGACCTGCCCAGGTGACGGCCTATTTATGGCACAATAATAGGTCTCTTGGGTCTCTTGGTTTGGAATCTTATCTTTACAAGGGTTCTTTCTTCTCTGAAAATCAACAGGGAGAGTAACTTCCCTCTCTTTCTGTGGGAAGCTAGACTAATTTCACTTGTAGCAACAGCAACTCTGTACTAGAGAAAGTCTCCAAATATATAAAAAGAAATGCTCCCCACCAAGTAAACAGGAGAAACTATTGAAGGGGGGGAGGGGTGGCAGTGGTGATGGGTTTGGATGCCCAAGCTTCATGAGAAGGAAACTCTAAGGAAAATAGATTGTTTATTTCTGTCTCCCAAAATTGTAAGCTGCTCAGAGGCCAGGATCACATTCTATCTTGTGTGTCCCTAGCTCCCCACATAGTGCCTGATACATAGGAAATGTCTGCTGAAATGCGGAACCGCACAGAACTCAAGAAAAAAAAAGGGAGGCTACAAACCCAGGGATGGAACAGAAATACCCGACTGGGGAGAGGAGGAGGTTAGGAAATGAAATGACAGCTTAGAGCAGGATTGGATGTAGGAGACCAAGCACAAAACGATGACCCACACATAATCTTCCTCTTGCACAATAACACAACATTTTGTTTTCAACATAACATAAAAGCCATCAAAGGCTCTCTAGCTGGCTTGCAAATACTCTGATATCCCTGACTCTGCTAATGGGCAAAGAGAGGAATGTCTTGGCAACTCCTTCAAGTGGGAGTTCTGAGGAGAGAAGGAACATTGTTGGTCTGTAGAAGACGGGAAGATTCAGAAAAATTCCTTTATGTGCAAATCCATAATGCAGGTGAAGTGGGGGGCTGCAGAAAGAGCGACTTCACTCAAGAGAGGTACAGAAACCCCTCACCCTGGAGAAGATACTATGCTTATAGTTTCAAGAGAATAATTTCATAGTATCTTCACAGTCTTGTTTAGGGTGTGTGTAATCTCCCTTTAACTCTGGCATTCTTGAAAATGTTTGCTTCCTCAGTGAGATACCCACCAGGAATTTGGCCTTTGCCAAATGGTGCTATTTCATATAAGCAGAGTTTAGAGACAAAAGATTTATTCAAATAAGTCTTTTTCTGCAGACTTAATTACCAGAGATAAACATCAGGGTATTGTGTAACATATCTGACTTCATTCTTTCATTTGATACCTATTGATTTTCCACCAAAGCAGGGATATTAAAATTTCAGGGCCTTTTTCCTCAGTTACATCCTCAAGGGTGTCTTGTATTCTTTATATAGAATTCACTTAAACTTGGAAGTCACTTCGCTCATTAGTTGGTAGTCTAAGGAACTTTCTACATGCAAAAGATTCTAAAGCCATTATTAATAGCTGTATCTCTTAAAATCTCTCTATTCTGCATGAGTAGGACCTTTTCCCATGAATCCCAAATCCCCAAGTGATAGGTAAGCCAAGGTATAAAGTGTTAATCTGTCACACACAGCATCACCAAGTGAACGAGGCAGAGTCAGCGAGCACAGTGGCCCAGTGCCTGGGCTGTTTCTTAGTCTAAACTAATCTGCTAGAGACAAACCAGAAATATGGAGTTTGGGCTTTGACACAAAACAGACCCATGTTCAAATACAGCTCTACCACTTGCCAGCTAAGGAACCTTGGCAATTACTTATCCTCTGTGTGCCTCAACTGTGTCTTGTGTAAAACAGAAAAACAAGACATACCTTGCAGGGTTGTTGTGAATGAGACAATAAATACTAGAGCTCCTAGCATATGGGAAGAGCTAAAAAAAAAACGGTAGCTATTATCATGATTGAGTAATCAGGTGAATTAAAGGAAGTCAAGGTTCCTACCACATGATATAGGCTTGAGATACAGCTCCCTCAAATACCTCTTCCATCCTTACAGGATCATGCAAAGGAGGAAGAAGTCTCTTCTGACTTGGGGTCTTCTTCATGAATGTTTGGGCTAGGTGTCTTCAGTACTCATTCTCTCTGGCCCGCCTGGACATGGCAAGGTGAAAAACAGAGTCACCACCCCCTGGGAATTTCCACACCAGTCATCTTCTCTAGCACTCTCAACTGCCCCCAGACCCATACAGCCTCCTGCTACAGAGATTACCAGGGCCCTAAGTCATAGTCAGTATGGTAACATATATACTATACATAGGAAAAATTTTTTCCCCAAGAACTCCACATTATTAGTCAATTTTCTTAATTGGTTAATAGCATCATTTTGCAGGTCAGGCAACTGATACTGAAAGAAGGCTGTCTTGCCCAAAGTTGGACCATGGGAGTTAAAAATATGAACATCTGGCTGAGCCCAGCGGCTCATGCTTATAATCCCAGCACTTTGGGAGGCTGATGTAGGCGGAATACCTGAGGTCAGGAGTTCAAGACCAGCCTAGTCAACATGGTGAAACCCTGTCTCTACTAAAAATACAAAAATTAGCCAGACATGGTGGCACACACCTGTTACTCGGGAGGCTGAGGCAGGAGAATAGCTTGAACCCGGGAGGTGAAGGTTGCAGTGAGCTGAGATCATGCCACTGCACTCCAGCCTAGGTGACAAAGTGAGACTCTGTCTCGAAAAAAAAAAAAAAAGAAAAAAATCAAGCCCATCAGTTCATGGTTTTCTATCCTTTGAGGGTCCCATGTTGCACACTTGATGCAAACGTGTCCAGGGGTATCTTCTTTGAGAGAACACCCAGTGACACGAGATGCCTATCCTGCAAGGAGCGCTGGAGGCCCAGGGCCCCTAGAGTCAGAAACATAGGATACAAGTAAATCCCTGTCAACAGCATGGTCGCCTGGTAGAGGACATAATGAGGTTTACAAAGAAGCCTCCTCTCCATCCTGGCTAACACGGTGAAACCCCGTCTCTACTAAAAACTACAAAAAACTGGCCGGGCGAGGTGGTGGCACCTGTAGTCCCAGCTACCCGGGAGGCTGAGCCGGGAGGCAGAGCTTGCAGTGAGCTGAGATCCGGCCACAGCACTCCAGCCTGGGTGACAGAGCGAGACCCTGTCTCAAAAAAAAAAAAAAAAAAAAGAAGCCTTCTCTCCTACCTCCTTATGTAGTCCAAGGCTGACTTCTTCCTAGAGTCATACCTAAAAGACAACTCCTAAAACCTCACTTGGAAATTTGCCTCATTTGCAGATGAACCTGGTCTCAGGCATTCACAGCCATCACAGACTACAAAAGCCACGGTGGCCTGCTTATTATTGGGTATTCCAGGGAAATAGCAACACAGGCCTCATCTGGATAAACTATCCATCATCTCCCTGAAGGGAGGCTACAAGGGCAACTAGATGGGGAGTCCCACTCTGTTCTTGCAAGGTGACTGGATGCTATGATTCTGTGCTGGTGTGTCTGATCCCTGTCCCTAGAGGTACCAACATTGTCACTATCCCATGTTTAAGAAGCTGCTACTGCTGGCTAGTATTGACAAGCCAGGACAATATCGATAGCCTGAACAACTTTGCTAAAGCCACCTCCGATACCATATCGAAAAACCTACAGGTATCATTCCTTGACTTCTGGAAAGAGACTGTGTTCTCCACATCTCCTTCCAGGAATTAACTGCCCATCTTGTAGAGACCACACCTGAATTCACTCCAGAGAACCAGGTCCCTGCTGTGGCTATCACAAAAATCTCCTTATATAAGCAAAATTAAAGCAAATTGAATCCAGGAGGGGAAAAAAACGGGTATTTATAACAAGGTATATCTGAACTCTAGGCAGCATCACTCTACTGGATACAAACCAAGGTCAACATGACCTGCAGATCTCTAAATCCATCTTCTAATACTCCAAATAAAAGCTAAAAAACAAAAACACAAAAAACTAAGCTCACCAATAACTTTAGGATAGCTTTCTGTTAGGTGGTGTGCAGTCAGTATTCTGAGTCAGAAATACTGGCCTATTCCACAATTTTTGAGACATGTTAGTGCTGAGCCATTTTTAATACTACTACACATATATGATACTCAACAATTTCCTGCTGCCCAGCCTACAAAACCTGTTGAGGGTATAAAAGCAAAGAAGTATCCAATTTGGAGTATCTAGAGGAAAAATCTTTACAGAAATAAGAGACCTTATAGTCTTAGAATAATTAATCAGATTCAGCATCAGGAATCCAGACTAGATTCTCACAGGGCAATGATGGTCTCAGAAGACTTTTCAAACCAATTATGAGGTCTAGAAATTACCATGGAGAAACGGATCTTGGTTAGCTTCTTTTCATGACACACGTGGGCTCTTTTTGCCCCTCCCTCCCCCACCCTTTTTTTTTGAGATGGAGTCTCGCTCTGTCGCCCAGGCTGGAGTGCAGTGGCACGATCTTGGCTCACGGCAAGTTCCGCCTCCCAGGTTCACGCCATTCTCCTGCCTCAGCCTCTCGAGTAGCTGGGACTACAGGCGCCCGTCACCACGACCAACTAAGTTTTTGGATTTTTAGTAGAGATGGGGTTTCGCCGTGTGTTAGCCAGGATGGTCTCGATCTCCTGACCTTGTGATCCACCCACCTCAGCCTCCCAAAGTGCTGGTATTACAGGCGTGAGCCACCACACCTGGCCGCCCCTATCCACTATTAACGTGAGGACAGGCTGTTTGAAAAGGGGCCTGGTGAAATAATGATCATAAGTCAGGACAGTAGTTACCTTTAGTGGGGTGGGATGAGAGTGTGCTCTGCAGCGCTGCAATGTTTTATTTCTTGACCTGGATGGTGGCCATTTGTGCATTTCCTATAATTACTCATAACTTACACATGTTAATACCTTTTTTTATACATATTGCATCTTAAAATAAAAGAAAAAAGGAATTTTAGTATCCTGTAATACTTTTACTATTTCACATTATCTGGAACTGGTTTACTATGCTCGAAGGTCTATGTGAAGCCAGAGTAGAGGGAAGGAGCCCTTAGGGTTCAAGCCACTTGCTGGAGAACCTTGCTGTGGTCCTGAGAGAAGTGGGGCTGGAGAGAGGTTTCAAAGCTCTATCTACAACGGCTCAGAGGCAACAGTGTACAAGAAGCTGAAGCTAGTATTTATGGAGTCATAAGAATGACTTGATGGGCTAAAATCACTCAATGGTCAATGTTCACAGTGACCTATTCAAAGCCACAACAGCAAGTGTATAAGATTCAGGACTGTACATAATCTTAAAATACACAGTTAGAAGGACCGAATTTTAAGACTTTTTTTTTTTTTTTTTAAGAGATAGTGTCTTAGCCAGGCACGGTGGCTTATGCTAATCCCAGCACTTTGGAGGTGGGTGGATCACTTGAGCTCAGGAGTTCAAGACCAGCCTGGGAAACATACCAAAACCCCATCTTTTCAAAAAAAAGAGAAAGAGAGACAGTGTCTCGCTCTGTCACCCAGGTTAGAGCACAGTGGCACAGGCATAGCTGACCACAGCCTCGAACTCCTGGGCTCAAGTGACTCTCCTGCCTTGCAGCCTGGGATTATACGTGTGAGCCACTGTGCCTGGCCCTTTAAGACACCTCATATCACTCAGGAGCTTGGTGAGGTAAGAGGAGAATGCACTGTTTGGGGTCGGGGCAAGAATCTGTTTTGTTTTTAAATTCAAAAGGGAATTTTTTTTTTAAATTTTCCAGATTGGGAACCAATATACAAGACATCATAATTACTTTCCCAAGAAAGTCAGGGTCCTTAATACTTTTCCTTCTAGGCCCAAATCAGAGGTCTGTTTTTTTTACTTCTCTTCCAAGCTTACCTTTGTAAGCTGAAAAGAATCAGTAAGATTTGCCACCAACAAACTTCTTAGGAACAGTATCTTTGTTTGCCACTCCCAAACCCCTCATGGGTTAGGGAGATGCTGGGAGACAAATGTGTGCTTAAATATGAAAATCAAAAGGCTATTTATCAAAGTGTTAACAGTGATTGCCTCTGGATAGCAACTTACCTCTTTCCCTTGTTCTTTTTCTTATTTCCAAATTTTCTATATTGAATTTCTAGGTAGTAAAACAACAATGAATTAATGTTTAAAGACTGATTTAACTGGTTCCTTCTTCAGAAGCTGAGCATAAACACTTGTCCTCGTCTCCCCATGGCTGAGACAGTGGCCCTGCCTGGCACCATGGACAGCAATCAGGGAATGGTGAAAGGGCAAGAGTGGGGCAGGCCTGGGCTTCAGGTGTACACTCTACCCCGAGCCGACTACTTCAGGAGGAATTACTGGGGAAATGCAAAATCATTTCCAAATCTTTTCCTTCCCCACCTTCCAGTCAAGCCATGAATCTCCATTTAAAGCAGCCACTCACTCCTTAGTTCTTTTAAACATTTATTTATTTACTGTACAAAATATTTACATCGTCAGCTGCAACTGCCTGGCCCTTTCACCTGGCCTGAGCAATCTGCAGCGGGGCTTGGTCTCTGCCAGTTTTCCAGAAACATGCTGACACTCTCCTAGGTATTCACTCATGTCTGGTCTCCTTCAAAGACGCTAAAAGGCCAGAAGGGTAGCTGGCCCCCCAAGTACCTGGGTCACAAGGACATAAATAAAATAACTGTCCAAAATAAGAAACACTAATAGAAAATTGCCCAAGAAATAACACACTCTCATCTCTTTGACATATTGTACCTTTTCCCCACACTGGCTAGTATGAAAGCAGGATTAGAAAAAAACAAAAAACAAAACAAAACAAAAAAAACGGTAAAAGAAAAGGCCCATGAGAGCAAAGATACTTTTGAACAGAGTTAGGCCAGAGAGAGTAAACTGGAAGAATAGAAAACCACAACAGTACCAAAGGGTTTTGTTTAACAAAGACTGGTGCCTAAGGACCACCACAGGGATGCAGCTGCCCTGGTTGGGTTGCAATGGTGCCTAAGATGCTCTGAAAAAGTGCTATGACTAGAGCTTAAAATGACAGATCTAGCCAAGACAATCAACTCAGTCTCCAGGATCAGTCTCTGGAAGGCTGCCGGAGGGGAGAATTCAGAAAAGCGACTGCCAAAAACAGCAGAACCAGTCCACGTGCCCCTAGCTGGAAACCCCTTTCTGGGCCCAAGGGGCAGCATCATGTTTCCCAGGGTGATGATAAACCTTCCTGTACATATCCCATGGGAAAACATTTGGGCAAGCAGCAGCACCTTGTCCTGGTCCCTGAGGAGAGCAGTGACCATGTGGCATGGAGGATCCTGGGGTACAGAGACCCTGATGCTGGATCCCGGACGCCAAGGATGAGTGAGGTCAGCACCCATGTGCCAAGAAAGGACAAATGATGACTGCGAAAGAGTGAGGTCAGGCAGGAACTGTAGCAGCTCAGGAGGGCTTGTTCCTCATGATCCCTGGGAACAGGAGGGCTCAGACATGCTTCCAGGAGGCCAAGGCATTGCCAAAGTCCTGCCTTGTCTCAGGACACTGTGTACTTGCTGGTTTTGGCAATAAGGATGGCTTGTAATATTCTCAGAGTTGACTGCCCCATTGGGAATGGTAGCTTGCAGCAAAGCCTTCTTAAAAACACAAATTTGGGAAGTCAATGAGATTTTGAATCTTGAAATTGTTCTCAATCAAACAGTAATGAAAAAGGATGTTGTCATCTTCCAAGAGACAGCAGCAGGTACTCTTCAATCATCATTCAACAGTGAACCTAATAAGCTTCCTTCCTCCTTAGTTCTCCTTCCTGGTAACTGATGGAGCAAAGGGGACTATAGGGGCTGGCAGGTGTTTACTGTGTAACATATCACCTCCATGTTCGTCCCTAGTGTCCTGACCCCAAGGACCTGTGATAAGCATGTAAACCCCTAGTCCCTGGTCCTTTGTCTTAGTGCTGCCAGAGAACACCAAGCAGACAGAGAATCAGGGATTGCTGGCATACTATTCTTACTGTTCTAATCTTTTGCCACAAAATTTTCTTCAGTAGAACGCTAAAGAATCCCCAGCTTTTAGCAGACTACATAATGGGGAAGTCAGTGGCCCAAGCTGGCCATACTTCAGTGCCAATAACCAACTCAGGGAAAAGCATCAGTAGTCTCCAAGCCAGCCACACGCCTAGGCATGCCCCACTCTGGAGGCTACAGCTCAGCTATCCTTCATATTCTTCAGTCTATCTGCTTTTCTCACTGGCTACAATTCAAGAAAAAGCTTGGAGAGTTCTTCTTTGTGGATTAATAATCGTTTCCAGAAATGCCCGAAGGGAAAGTGCTTTTTCCAGTTCTGACACCACAAAAAAAGATTCTTTTTATCAGTCCTCATTAGAGGCAGTCCAGTGCCATGGCCTATGCCTACCATTGTGCAGAGGGACTGCTCCTATGGGCCACCTCCTATCTGTCCCTCTCTCCTGGCTCCTGATGAGAAGAGGCAATCACCCCACCCATGAGAAGGACCCAAGTACCAATCTGGTCAAGTAGTGAGGGCCAAAGAGGGTGTCTCCAAGGAGTATCAGCAGAGGGAGTTTTGGAGCAGTGTGGATTTAAGGGTCTCCACACTAGTTTCCCAACAGGGCAGAGCCCCATGTGCCACCTCCCTCAGCTACTGAGATCTTCAAAGGACCAAATAAATGACAGCAGCATGGTCCTCTTCTCATGACAGAATGAAGAACTCAGCTTACATACCATGCCAAAGTGGCCTGTGGTAGATATGGGCAGGGAGCAGGTGAGGTAAAGACAAGGCTTGTAGGTGACACAATCCTCCAGACACAGGGGAGCATGCGGCATCTTCTGGCTGATGGTTATGTGTGTTAGGATCAGTGGTTATGATGTCTGTAACTTGCGCCCAGAAGCTCCAGAGAGCATGGGAGCCAAGTGGATGACAGGAGAGTGGTCAGAGCATGCCAAAGCCCTCGCAACCCTCGCTGATGGCCAGCTGCAGCATCCTGTGCACCTCTTCATAGGAGTCATATGTAGGGAGGCACAGCTGGTTAAAACTGGAAGGGCAAGGGAGAAGTGATTAACTCATACCACCAAACACTGGACATGCATCAGACAGGCAGATACCTACCATGTGTGTGCAGTAGGCAGCGTGCTATGGGTCGGAGCGGCAATAATCTGAAATGAGGGACAGAGGGCGGCAAAGCCTCCAGGTGGTAGCTGAGAGGAGCCTGTTGTGAACTGAAGTAGCCGAGCCAGCTCCTCCTGGGTCAGACTGGAAACCACAGTCCAAAACCACCTCATGACCTGGCAGGGAGAGCACAAGGCTGGGATCACACATGGTAAACAGCCTAGGATTAGATCCCTGTGGGAAGGAACAAGATACACTGGAGTGGGGCTGTGCCCCAGTTACCATTCTACGAGGACACAGGATAGGAACAGTTTGACAAGCACTTCAAGAATTTACATTGTCACACCATTAGGAGGGTAGTCACGACTATTGGTTCTCTTCCTTTGCCATCTCCAATTTACTACTCCTGTGGCAGTCAGCATGATAGCCCCTAGGGATCAGGGCTCCCTTCTGCCTGGACAATCACCTGTCTTTCCCCATATATCATTTTCTTTTCCCCAGAAAACATGTCAACTGCTTTGACTCCTCTACTTTTTTTTCTTTTTTCTTTTTCTTTTGAGACAGAGTCTCACTCTGCTGCCCAGGCTGCAATGCAGTGGCGTGATCTCAGCTCACTCCACCTCCTGGGTTCAAACGATTCTCCTGCCTCAGCATCCCAAGTAGCTGGGACTACAGGCATGTGCCACCATGCCCAGCTAATTTATTTTATTTTATTTTATTTTTTAATATTTTTAGTAGAGTTGGGCTTTCACCATGCTGGCTGGCTGGTCTCAAACTCCTGGCCTTGTGATCCGCCTGCCTCAGCCTCCCAAAGTGCTGGGATTACAGGCATGAGCCACTGCACCCGGCCTCCTTTACTTTTTCCTTCTGAAACTTTTTCCTTATAATATGGCACAAATCCAACTGAAGAAGTTTGGTCCATTTACCTTTTCTCTGAAATGCCATGAGCCACCAACAACTACTGCATGAGCTTTGAAGTCAGACACACTGATGTCTCCAGTCCCACACATCAGAAGCTGGAAAAAGATGGTAAGGTGTTACTATGACAGAGAGACAAAGACCCAATATAAGGTCAAAATTACCTAAGTTAACAGGCAAAATGTAGAATAAAGAAAACATTACTAGGAAAAAGACTGAAGGTGAGATCATAATGCCAGAATACTGCTTTAGGAAAATCAGTTACATACAATAGGGCAATAGTTGCTAACCAGTGGGTAAAAAAAAGAATCACATGGCTTTTAAAATACATATTTGTACAAGTGTTGGTGGCCCTACCTTGGACCTCTAAATCTGAATCTCTTGGAACAGGTTATGAGCTTATGCAGGAAGAAAAAAAATTGCCCAGGTATTTCTTTCTTCCTTTTTTTTTTTTTTTTTTTTTTTTTTGAGACAGAGTCTCACTCTGTCTCGGCTCACTGCAACCTCCACCTCTCCACCTTGCATGTTCGAGGGATTCTCCTGCCTCATCCTTCTGAGTAGCTGGGATTACAGGCGAGGTATTTCTGATGAACACCCTAATTAAGAACTGCTGCTATGGATTATTTTTAATTGAAACAAAGGCCAAAAAAACCACACACACAAAAACTAAGTGTTTCCTGAGAGTCTGGTCTAAACTTAACCTGTGAATAACAAGGAGAAAAGGCAAGCTGTTTCACCAAAATCCCCAGTCCCATGAATTTGTTGGATGGCCTTTCCTTTTTCTTAGGATGCATTCTTTTGTGGATTGAACTTTTACTACCTTCCCTTCGGCTCTGCCTCTACTTGATCAGATAAATTTAAAAGTATGCCAAAAAATGAGAACATTAATGACATCAGAGCCCTAAACATCTTGTTGATGTCCTAATTTGGTTCAGGATCCAGCATGTTACTTAGCAGACTGCAAGTACTCATCCAATAGCTATAAAGAATAATACATCCTAACCAAGAGACAAGAAAAACCCAAACTAAGCCTGAGAAGCCTTGGCTCCTTCAAAGAGAACTTGCTAAGCTGATGAGGAACAAAGAGCAGGATGTGGAACAACTGTAAGAGACCACGTCCTTCCTTTCTACTCACTTCTACAAATGGTTACAACTGCTTTGCTTCAAAATAAAACAAAATTTGCCCGTAGCTACTCCTCAGCCCAAAAACTAACAGTGCTAGGTAACATGTTTATCAGAAACTTTAGGCTGAGCGGTGGAGAGTTCATTTTGTTTGGATTTCACATCTGAAGATATAAAACGTGAAAATTACAGATTTTGATTTTTGTTCTCAAATCCACTTCAGTTAATAAAGAATCGGGCAAGACCACCTAAAACTACTTTTTCCCCCCATTTTAAAAGAAAACCTTCCTCCCTAAAGAAAGTTTGCAGAAAGACACTCCTCACAGAAACTATGGGAATTTAGAACTAATAACTTGCACCACACCATCTTGTACAGACATCTCATCTGTGAGCAACAGGCCACAACAGACTCATTATTCTTTGCCCACACCTGATAAGGACTTCAATTCTGCTAATTATACAATAGTATTTACCATCTTAGAGCCATTATTTTAGTTGTTACAGGATCTGAAATAAGAATAAATATACTATATAAATAAAAATATATACTATATATTGTTGCAGTCTAATGCTTTTGAAATATGATCACATCTTTTGGTTTGTTTCCTTTACTTGATTAGAATGTAGCCCATGAGGGCTGGAACTTCGTCTTGTTCGTTACTCTCTCTGCAGTAGGGTCAATGAATGGAGGAGCAACAAAAGTGGAACCACCTCTTGCATAAATAGCTTTCCAGCTGCATCTCATAAGAGAAGGTACACCAAGCTGGTTCCTGTAAGGTACAAAAATGCCAAGTTAAGAATGGGAGTCTGAATTGCAAGCACTTACCTCAAGCTCATTCTCATCAAAAATAGCCAAAAGGTTCTCAGGGACCAATTCATTCAGGCCTGAAACAAAGTAGGCAAGTTAAAGTCATACATAACCACACTATGGATACAGGTGTTTTAACTTCAAAGAAAAGAACATACAGGATCCCACCTTTTAGGAAATGTTCCACCTCTTCTTTCACTTGACTGGCCAGCCGATATTGGGCCAGCAAATTTAAATAGAAGATTTTATTCGCATTGGTGACTGGAGTTTGAGCTCCACCTGTCATGAGTTCTACAACCTGTAACAGGTGGCAAAAGACAGACAAGAAGCTGTGGATGGAAATTTTTAAGATGACATCTGCCTGTATGTTTTACAGACACAGAATTACTGACCTCCATCACTATCAGTCACAAGTTTCTGCCGTGCATTCAGCTTTTCAACACACTTGGTTTAATTTAGTTCCTAAGCTTCATGGTTCCTACCACTATTGCTGTATACTAGCTACTATTTCAGAAATGGGTGTCTGGGTAAGGTCTTCTCTGACTCAGTCAAGTAGTAGTGATGCAAGAGAGGATATTATGGCTCCTTGTTAGCAGTGTTTTAATCTATGATCCAAAATGAAACCACTACTGACCTTTTCTCTAAGCAACTAAGAGTAAAGTCAGATAAGCATTAAAAGAGTCTTTTTATGTCTCAGAAATTCCAAGATGGAAACAATTGTTCCCACACATTCTTTCATCTCTGAGTCAACAGAACAAGCCAAGTTTGATACTTGAAGATCTTGGATTCTAATCTCAGCCCTGATGCTAGCTTGCTACAGACCTTTGGTTAACTGCCCCTCCAGACCTTAGGGGCAATTATTTGGCCCTAATTTTCCTATCTGCAAAGAAAACACTGAACAAACTGTATGACTCTCAAATAGAATTGGTAACCCCCAATAAACTACTAAGGGAATTTTGAAAGAGCCCTGAAGCACAGCTTAAAACCATCATCCAGGCCGGGCGCGGTGGCTCAAGCCTATAATCCTGGCACTTTGGGAGGCCGAGACGGGCGGATCACGAGGTCAGGAGATCGAGACCATCCTGGCTAACACGGTGAAACACCGTCTCTACTAAAAATACAAAAAATTAGCCGGGCGAGGTGGCCGGCGCCTGTGGTCCCAGCTACTCGGGAGGCTGAGGCAGGAGAATGGCGTGAACCCGGGAGGCGGAGGTTGCAGTGAGCTGAGATCCAGCCACTGCACTCCAGCCTGGGCGACAGAGCAAGACTCCATCTCAAAAAAAAAAAAACAAAAACAAAAACCATCATCCAGGAATATTTGTGTAGCGTGACCAAGGTTGTCTCCACAGGTGAATGAAGTTATAAGATCAGCTTTTAAGACAACAGCATGGTAGCAATAGCATGCTACTCCACAGCAGGGATTCTCAATGGATCTAAAAATGTAAAATGTTTTTCCTGTTGGTATGTACAATCCTGGATCTTTTTTTTTTTTTTTTTAATGTAAGCATTTCTATCTAGGAGCCTAAGAAATAAATTATTAAGATTTAGTATTCATATTAAACACAATTAAAATGAGCAATACCTTGGGTCTGAGGACCCTAATTCAGTGTCCTATTGACTCTAGCTGCCTTACCATGCCAGCTCAGGAAGTCAGGTCTAATCCCATGTGTACAAAGGCAGACAGCTGGGAATCCCATAATTTTCAGAAAGGATATTTGATTATCAGTATAGTGGTAACAATGGTCACAATTTTTCAATCATTCCTATTCTGCTTTTAACTTTAAATTTACTGCAACTTTAGCTTCATCATTATCATTTGATGCTGTTTAACACCACAATGTAAATAGAAGCACGTGCATCAAAAATATCTCCGGCTCATCGTTTTCTAATAAAAAGTTCTGGTTTTATTATTTTGGGACAGGGTTTTGCTGTGTCACCCAGGCTGGAGTGCAGTGGTGCAATCATAGCTCACTGCAGCCTTAACCTCCTGGGCTCAAGCGATGTTCCAGCTTCAGCGCCCACTTCCTTCCACACTCCCCCAGTAGCTAGGACCACAGGCACACACCACCATAGCCAGCTAGATTTTTTCAAGTTTTTGTAAAGACAGGGTCTTTCCAAAGTTGCCCAGGCTGGTCTTGAACTCCTGGTCTCAAGCAATCCTCCTGTCTCAGCCTCCCAAAGTGTTGAAATTACAGGCCATGAGCCACTGCACCCAGCCAAAAAGTTTAAAAATATACAGGCATTGTGTTAAAATAGAAATCACCTACATCACTACTGCAAATGTTGACACAGACACTGCCATCTCTTCCAAATATGCTTGCACAGTGACACTTCATCATCATTCAGTTATTTTTCAATTAGAAGTAGGACTCGGTGGGACAGATGGGAGATATGTGTCTTTTGCTTCACTCAAATGTAATAGACAACACAAATATGGAACATTTCCACCACTGCAGAAAGTTATCTTAGACAGTCCTGCTCTATAGGAAACTGGAGAACATGGGACCCCAGAGGCTTTGGTCCTCTTCTCACCTTATCCAATTGACCTGATTTATTATATTTCTCTTCTGCAAAGACCAGCTCCATCTCACTCATGTCATTGTTGAGGATAAAACAAACTTTAGATTTGTAGAATTCTGGGTCATCTGTTTCAAAGTACTGAGGAGGCGGAAAGACACAGAACAGAACATGAATACTTTTGCCCTGAAAGGAAAGTTTTAACTGCGTAAAACCACTTATCCCCTCGACCTTAAAAATTATTATTTACAACCCCAGGAGGAGAGATTTCAGGGATAATGGCCAGGGGCCTTAGTAGAAAATGCACACCCAAGACGTTACCTTGTAATGCATACGCAGTCCTATGATTTGGGCCAGGAAAGAGCGGGTGAAGCGAGCTCGAACCAACTGCTTGTAGGCTCCTCCTAGAGAGGACTCATAGAGACACTTGCCCACGAGCCGTCCGGCAAACTCATACATTTTCAGGCGCAGGTGAGCGGGGCGATTAGGGTTGGGATGCACCTGTTCAAGAAAGAGACTGAAAGGCCCTGAGCCATTTTTCTTCAAGCCCAGTTTTGGAAAGACCCTTCTTCCCCAACCCCATGCCAAAGGAACAAGAACTTCACTCCGAGGATCAGAGCCCATTCAAATGTTAGTTTTTTGGTAGCCACCACTGAGTAATTCCAAGTGACTGGAAGATAAAGGGCAAAGGTGGACTTAATTAGGAATCTTATATTAAGTTTGTGGTTATTCAGCAGATGATGTGATGCCTTTTCCCTAAACCAGAACTTCTTTCAGCCAAAGTGTACTTCTCTACTGACATCTTTGTCTAGTCAAAGATCTAGTACAGGAATCATTTGCTTCAGATATGTTTTGAGAAAGAGGCTTAATTATTATAACTAGCAGAGTAGACATTGTACTATAATGCTTTTTAGTCAAATATTCAGCTGTCTGCATTTTTGCTTATCTTACAGATGAAATAATAAAGGCAAAGAGGAGGAAGACAATCTGATTAGCTCATATTTTAAGTAGCAAAATAAAGAACAGGACACAGGTTCTCAGGTTCCCAGATCAGTTTCATAATTTCAAATCCCGGTTAGTCTACCCATGATAACATAATCCACGTCTTCCACCCACCCATCACCGACTCACTAGTGCTTGGTTGTTGTCACTGAACCGGGTGAAGAGCTGATTGGTGGTATCAAACAGCACTTTGCAGATGAGCTCAAACCATTCCCGGCGAGGCCCTCCCCAGTCCAGAGCTGAAAAGCATGATGAAAATAAAAAATGACTCTGCCCTACCTCCTCTTACCACTTTTGTTTATTGAGTCATCATTTTATATTCTCCACATTCCCTCTATTGTACTACCCTAGTGTTTCTCCATTGCAACTCATCTAAACTGTGGTCCTTTTGAAATCCCACCCCTTTTTGTAGGATTAATGGTATTCTGATCACTAAGGAAATGCCCCCTAGTATGGAAACGCCAGAGGTCGGAGATCCCAGGAAATGGACATTTCTCTCAAGGTAACCAAGGTTCAGGCTCTTAGAACCCTCCCTCCAAGTCCCTGTATGTCTGTGTTCCACAAGCTCCTCCATGCTATCCTGCCCAGTAAATACTACCCTTCTTCTATGGACTCATGGTTCTCTTTCCCTGGGGGCGGGTGGGGAGGAACAAACCAAAAAAAAAAAACCCTAGGGTTTTTTTTTTTTTTTTTTTTTGTGGAGAGGGAGTAAGAGAAGGTGGGAGTGGGGAGAAGAGTTCAAAAAGATGAATATAAAATTTCAAAACTGACCTTCTTCATCCTGGAAAACAACCTCAAAGTTCTTGCTCCAATCTGAGATGGAGAAATTCCGAGTGGCTTTCAGAGACTGAAAAGCAGTGAAAGGAAGGGAATTGTCAGAACACTGGCTAGTATCCTCTGGATGTTAAAGAAAACAACACAAGAGCACTGCCATTGTCTATTGGACTAACTACGACTACCTGAAGGAGACATGTTACTCATAAACAAGCTTTAATGATACTACCTGACATTTGTGCACGTAACTTCAAATTTAAAGTTTTTAAAAATAATCTGATTTGTCTCTACATCATCACTTTGTTGGAAAGTTGAAGTTTTTTTTTTCTTTTTCTTTTGTTTTAAACAATCCTTGTTTTAGTAATGAAAACATTCTTGCATAAAGAAGTAAAAAATGACTCAAGTCAGTAAGCCGTAAGCAAAACAACCAAGGAATCCTGGTTTTCAGCAAAGCATGGTCTATCCTCTAGACATCTTTATCCACAAGGCTAGGTTCAGACAGTGAGCCATGCCACACGGAGAATATGGCTGAGAAAAGGGGTTTCCAGTCACACCTACCAGAGCCAAACATCACAAACACTTTCTGGACAGGAACCAAGCCTTCTCATTCCTGGGGAATGTAAGAACTATGCCAGTGTCTGTGCAGTGGAGACAGACACACATCAGGTGTTCCTTTTCCATCAGACCAAAGTGACAACAAAAATCATTTCCTTTTAATTCAACAAGAGCTCTTCTATTCCAGGGATTCAATAACAAGAAGTTTCTTCTGTAATCACTATTTACACCTGCCCTACATAGGAGTTCCATGGGACTGTTCAGGAACCCATTCAGTAGATTTGAAGGCCAGTAAGTAAACTCCTCTCCCCTCGATAACATACCTCCAACAAATCTGCCCCAAATTTGGTAGGATCAAATAGAAGAACAGACATACGTAAAGAGAGAAATTTAGGTTTCAGAATTTAGTATATTTGTCTTTTACAGATATACTTAAAAAAGAGAAATGTAAGTTTCATGAAAAAGATAACCAGATCAGGCATGGTAGCTCATGCCTGTAATCCCAACACTTTGGGAGGCTGAGGCAGGTGTATCACTTGAGTCCAGGAGTTAGAGACCAGCCTGAGCAACATGGCAAAATCCCATCTCTACAAAAAATACAAAAATTAGCCAGGCATGGTGACACACACCTATAGTCCCAGCTACTTGGGAGGCTGAGTTGGGAGCATCACAGCCTGGGGAGATCAAGGCTGCAGTGAGCCATGATCGCACCACTGCACCCCAGCCTGGGCAACAGAGTGAGACCCTGTCTCCAAAAAAAAAAAAAAAAAAACAAAACAAAAAAAAGGTAACCTGCAGAATATAGATGTTCAATTGGAAAACTCTGGCATCTGCTGACAGAGATGAAATTTCACCTACCGATTCCAATAAGGCATGCCTGCTGACCTTCAGGGTGACTTTGGAATGTGGTCTTTTCATGTGGACCTGCCGAAGCTCTCGCTGGAAAAAGTTCACCTTGTCCTGAAAGGTCTCAGAGCCTCCTGGGGAGTAGCAAGATCCATCATTACAGCCTCATTACAAGCCATCTGTGCAGTCCTGCCTCTCCACCCTCATGGATGTGGCTGGGCTCACTACCCTCCCTATAGAATCCCTGTGTAACCTCACCTATGTTTTTATGCAGGGAGCGGATAAAAGTGGCAGCTAGAATGTTCCTCTCCTTACAGCTGAGCTCCACAGGAGGTTGAATGCCATCATCCACCACCAGTGTGAGAAGCTTATGGACAGGGTCAGGCCCAAGGTATGAAAACTGGTAAAGAAGAAGAAAGAAATTAATCTGTAAAACCCTCAAGCCCAGTAAAAATCCTCCACAGCTCTACCCTCTGTACCAACCAATAAGAAGAAGTTAGGCTTGTTTTCTTCAAATGAGGACCTACCAGGAATACATTTCATTATTTTTCCCTTCAGTGATTTACATTTCAACATTTTAAATTATTTCAGTCACAGAGACTGCCTTTAGTTAGGACCACTGGCAAAACTACAGACCTTCCAACATAAAATATAGGAAGGGTGATATATTAAATAGCAATAAATGGTAATATGGTGATATATTAAATAGCAATAGTAAGGATACATTAAACAGCAATAAATGACTACTCCAAACTGATCAGAAGAAAATTATTTTTATAAAATGGCATATTCTAGCCTTTGGGCAAAAGTTTAGATTCCTGAAGCCCAGAAAAGTTAAAAACAAACAAACAATGTATTTTAATATATGAGAGAGCTGCTTCTAAAGGAATTAGCTTCAGCACACTGGGAGACCAAGCTTGGGCCAGTTACAAACATCTTCTCTATTAACTTAAGTCTTGAAGGCAAAGGATCACTGTTGAAGTATTCTGAGTTGCTGCTAATAACTGTTTCTGTAGGCATGTGTCCTTCCAGATTTTATATATTCTTCATGCCATTTAGTGAGGAGATAATTATGCTTTATTTGGCAACGAATCCTGTGTACACTGTGAGATCTTGCAGAAACATTGAAAGTGCTTCTGAGAAAAAATAAAAGGTTGACAGTCCAGAAATGAAGCATGCTTGACGTGAACCAGACATAAGGTTCAGCTTACTTTTGTTCCTGGACACACTCGGAAGGTGTAAAGGCGCCAGGGGATGATCTTCAGGTAGAACTCCTTCACTGAGAATTGCTGGAGGACCAAGAGACAGGAAATGAAGTGAATGATAGATAAAAAGGCTCTATTTGAGTATTCCTATTCAAATATCATAGTCCCTATTTACATTTCTGATAACCTTTCCTCTCCATGGACAAAAATAGTAATAATTTAGTGAGCACTAAAGTCAAATAAATACATTAACTCTCTATTTAAAAAGGCAAATTAAAAATATTACTCTGATGACCAAGTGTGAATGGCTCACACCTGAAATCCCAGCACTTTGGGAGGCTGAGGGAGGCAGATCACTTGAGGCCAGGAGTTCAAGACCAGCCTGGCCAACATGGCAAAACTCGTTCTCTACTAAAAATACAAAAAAATTAGCTGGGTGCGGTAGCTCATGCCTATAATCCCAAGTACGCGGGAGGCTGAGGCACAAGAATTGCTTGAACCCGGGAGGCAGAGGGTGCAGTGAGCTGAGATTTGACCATGGCACTCCAGCATGGGTGACAAAGTGAGACCCTGTCTCAAAAAATAAAATAAACAAATAAACAAACAAACAAAAAATCACTCTGACAATGCAGTTTCACACAGAGATATTTCATAATTGTAATACTCAAGTCTTTCTAAATATCTGGGATCAGGTCCTCACTTTATGAGAACAGAGTATTTCACCTAGAAACAATCAAAATCTCCTTCTGCTCAGCGCCATGCTGCTCAGAGCCATGCTGCTCAGAATGACCTCCTCCAAGTTACTGGACAGCAAACACCAGCAACCCACATACACTGCTTTATCCCTATTTGAATGGTGCCAAGGATCTGCCAGGGAAGGGAGACAGAAGATGGAGTGGGCTGGAGTGGAATATGTTGGTGGTATAAGGGAAGGTCCTCACACAAAAAAGTTCATACAAAAGGGGAAAAGATGATGCAATAATTTTTTAATCTTAAAAAAACCCTTTTATCTGAATATGCAGGTCAGCTGTTTTCTTGATTAAAAAAAAAGTTTAAAGAAAATTTCAAACACATACTAAAGAAGACAAAGCAGTACAATGAAACTATCAGCTGCTTCAACAATTATCAATTCATAGCCAATCTTGTTTCATTTATTCACTTACCCATTTCCTTCATTACCATCACCCCTAGTCCAAATTAAGGCTAGATTTTTAAATGAAGAATGGTACACAGCAAAGTGTTCTGAAGTAGAACAGAATTATAACTCATTTTTGGTTATGAGATTAAAGAGATGTAATGGGATGTTGCACAGAGTCTCATTTTTATGAGGACTGAATGATAAACTAACACAAAGTGCTTCTTAGCTCGGGGGCTTGGGAAATTCACCTTCTTTCCTCTGCCAAAATGTCTTTACTCCAATCCTGTTGCCTGATAGTGACATCCATTTACTGTGGTTTCATGAATCACAGAATAAAAGATCAAATTGTTTTAACACAGCACAAGAAGCCAACAGTAATTTTTACGCTGGCACGAAATTTTTAACGGTTGAAAATAGCTTTCTATACAACTAGTTAACAATCTTGCCCTGATTCTCAGACTGTTACTTTGTGTTTTCTGTTACCACATACCAATTACACACAGGTTCAAGCAGGGGGATTTTATGTCAAGAATGGAAGTTCCAACCTTTGGTGACACATAGCAGTACACCTTCTTCGGTTTCTTCACCTTCTCAGGGGTGTGGCACTCAGAGGGCGAGTCTTCATCTTCCTCGTCAACAGCAGTGGACGGCCGGCGCTGGGAAGAGGTCACGTGCATGGGTGGCAGGTGCCATGGAGTGCTGCTACAGTTGGTAGCATTATAAAGATAAGCCTCAAAATAAATGCTCACACCTGAAGTGGACACATTGCGTTCGACGATATTCTTCTCATCCTCTGAAGTATAAGAAGGAGTAGAAGTCAGGGGAGAAAAAAATTACCTATCACTAGGCTTTCAGTCCACAGGACAAGCCAAATATGGCCCAAATATCAAAGGTTTGTGAGGTCAGACAAAAGACTGCAGACAGGCAAAGAAGTGGCTGAAGAACAGCACTAAATCATACTTTTCTTTCAACTTACCACTTAGGACAATAATGTCAAATTCGCCATTATTGATTGGCTGATTTTGGTATGAAATGCAGGCATGGAAGCAGCCTCGAGAATGCAGGGTGAGTCGCAAGAACACCTGGAAAGTCTGCCTGTTGGATGTCACTGACTTCTCAAATGAGACACCAGTACTCTCTTCTTCTTGAGGGCCGAGCTATAGGAAGACAACAGAGCATCACTTAACATATAGTATCAGCCGGGCGCGGTGGCTCAAGCCTGTAATCCCAGCACTTTGGGAGGCTGAGACGGGCGGATCACGAGGTCAGGAGATCGAGACCATCCTGGCTAACACGGTGAAACCCCGTCTCTACTAAAAATACAAAAAACTAGCCGGGCGAGGTGGCAGGCGCCTGTAGTCCCAGCTACTCCGGAGGCTGAGGCAGGAGAATGGCGTAAACCCGGGAGGCGGAGCTTGCAGTGAGCTGAGATCTGGCCACTGCACTCCAGCCTGGGCGACAGAGCAAGACTCCGTCTCAAAAAAAAAAAAAAAAAACATATAGTATCTTCCTCGTTTACAAGACACTTTACTCTTTACAAAGAGCTTTCCTATCTACGATCTAATCTAAATCACAAAATTACTAATGAGACAGGTATTGTCAGATGAAGATACAGACAGCACAGAAGTCAGGGAGAAGGAAATAGAGATGGAAGTGAATTAGAAGGTGTGAGAATGACAGAGAAAGCAGCCAGCTCTCTCTAGCACACAGATAAAGAAGGGAGGCTGCTTACCTCATGAATGGACAAGGTGTAATTGTGCTCGTCTCTCAAGGACATGGAATTGTTGGTGGGATTATCATACTCATCTCGGGGTACTATTTGAAGAGTGTGCGGCTGCCCACAGGTCAATACAAGAGTAGAAAAGTGGCACACAATTTTGGTCTTAGAAGGAACCACCATTCCTGGAACAAAGATAATGGAATCTAACATTTAAAGGTGCTCTTCAGGGCACAAAGATCTGCTCAGTGGGTCCTAGAAAGCTAGGTTTCCTCCCAATTCCTAGGGATAAGTAACATTATCAAGAGGAAGAGGCTGGGCGCGGTGGCTCAAGCCTGTAATCCCAGCACTTTGGGAGGCCAAGACGGGTGGATCACGAGGTCAGGAGATCGAGACCATCCTGGTCTACACGGTGAAACCCCGTCTCTACTAAAAAAATACTAAAAACTAGCCAGGCGAGATGGCAGGCGCCTGTAGTCCCAGCTACTCGGGAGGCTGAGGCAGGAGAATGGCGTAAACCCGGGAGGCAGAGCTTGCAGTGAGCCGAGATCGCGCCACTGCACTCCAGCCTGGGCAACAGAGCGAGACTCCGTCTCAAAAAAAAAAAAAAAAAAAAAAGAGGAAGAGCGGCTAGGTGCAGTGGCTCACACCTGTAATCCCAGCACTTTGGGAGGCCAAAGCCAGAGAATCCCTTAAGGATCCCTTAAGAAGTTCAAGACCAGCCTGAGCAACATAGCGAGACTGTCTCTACAAAAAATAAAAATTAGCCAGGCGTTCATGTAGTAGCTGGTTCATGCCTATGTCCCAGCTACTCAGGAGGCTAAGGCAATAGGATCACTTTAGCCCAGGAGGTAAAGGCTACAGTGAGCTGTGACCACACCATTGCATTCTAGCCCCTGTGTGACAAAGGAAGACCCTGTCTCTTTTTTTTTTT
>NW_012116265.1:19254242-19298089 GCF_000951035.1 Colobus angolensis palliatus | reverse complement strand
GTGTTTTTCCAGAACAAGTATCACTGAGAAAAAAAGAAGACAGAGCTACAGTAATCACGATTCTGTGGTGTGGCGGAGGGATAGGTACATAGATTAATGAAATAAGCCCCCACAAATATGTCCAACTGCTTTTTGATAAAAGTACGAAAGCAATGTAATAGAAGAAAGATCACCTTTTCAACAAATGATGCTGGAGTAAATAGACATGTATAAGCAAAAAAAAAAAAAAAAAAAGGGACCTTGACCCAAATCTCACATATTAAAATTAACTAAAAATAGATCATGACCCTAAATACAAAATTTCAAACTGTAAAAACTTCTGGGGGGAAAAAAAAAAAAGAGAGAGAGAGGATCTGGGACCAAAGATTTCTTAGATGCTAACAGTTTGACCATAAAAGAAAAAAAATGGATACACTGGATTTCTTTCTTTCTTTTTTGAGACAGGGTCTCACTTTGTCACCCAGGCTGGAGTGTAGTGGCATGATCACAGCTCACTGCAGGCTTAATCTCCTGGGCTTAAGCTATCCTCCCATCTCCCTGCTCCAACCTACTCCCCAGTAGCTGGGACTAGAGGTGCACGCCACCACGCCCAACTAATTTATAAACGTTTTATAGAGATGAGGTCTCACTATGTTGCCCAGGCCGGTCTTGAACTCCTGGGCTCAAGTGATTCTCCTACCTTAGAAAGTGGATTTCATCAAAATTGAAAACATGTGCTCTGTGAATTACTCTGTTAAGGGAATAAGAAGAAAAGCTCAGCCTGGGCAACACGGGGAAGCCCTATCTCTACAAAAAAATACGAAAACGAGCCAGGTGTGCTGGCACGTGCCATAGTCCCAGCAACTTGGGAGGCTGAGATGGGAGATCATCTAAGCCCGGAGAGGTCAAGGCTGCAGTGAGCCGTGACTGTGCTACTGTACTCCAGCACGGGTTACAGAGTGATATCCCATCTCCAAAAAGAAAGAAAGAAAAGCTACAAATGGGGAGAAAATATTTGCAGACCATATGTTTAACAAAGGACTAGCATATAGAATATATACAAAACTCTCAAAAGTCAACAGTAAAAACTCAGAATGGGCCAGGCACAGTGGCTCATGCCTGTAATCCCAGCACTGCAGGAGGCCAAGGCGGATGGATCACCTGAGGTCAGGAGTTTGAGACCAGCCTGGCCAACAGGGCAAAACCCCATCTCTACTAAAAATAGAAAAAATTAGTCGGCCATGATAGCAGATGCCTGTAATCCCAGCTACTTGGGAGGCTGAGGCAGGAGAATTGCTTGAACCTGGGAGGCAGAGGTTGCAGTGAGCTCAGATTGTGCCATCGCACTCCAAAAAACTAGCTGGGCGAGGTGGCAGGCGCCTGTAGTCCCAGCTACTTGGGAGGCTGAGGCAGGAGAATGGCGTAAAACCCGGGAGGTGGAGCTTGCAGTGAGCTGAGATCCGGCCACTGCACTCCAGCCTGGGCGACAGAGCGAGACTCCGTTTCAAAAAAAAATAAAAAAAAAAAAAAGAAAAAGAAAAAAGGAACCAACTACGGATATACTCAGTAACCTAGATGAATCTCCGGAAAATTATGCTGAGTGAGGAAAAGTCAACTCCCACAGGTTATATACTACATGATTTTAGTTATATAATATTCTTCAAATGACAAAATTATAGAAATCGGGAATAGATTCATGGGTTGCCAGGGGTTAAGAAACAAGTTGGCAGCGGGTGGGGCAGAGGGGCGGGCACGGTGGCTCACGCCTGTAATTCCAGCACTTTGGGAGGCCAAGGCGAGCGGTTCATGAGGTCAGGAGATCGAGACCATCCTGGCCAACATGGTGAAATCCCGTCTCTACTAAAAATACAAAAATTAGCTGGGCGTCGTGGCACGTGCATGTAATCCCGGCTACTCAGGGTGAGGCAGGAGAATCCGTTGAACCAGGGAGTTGGAGGTTGCAGTGAGCCAAGATCGCACCACTGCCCTCCAGCCTGGTGACACAGCAACACTTCGTCAAAAAAAAAAGAAACAAACAGGTTGGGAGGGGATGGGTGTGGTTGTAAAAGGGCAATATGAGGGATCCTTTTGATGATGGAAATGTTCTGTGCCTTGGCTATATCAATGTCAATAACCTGGCTGTTATCTTGTACTAGTAGTTTTGGAAGATGTTACCATTGCAGGAAACTGGGAAAATGGTATACCAGATCTCTGAGTTATTTCTTACAAATGCATATGAATATAAAAAGGGCTGGTACATATAAGGATATGAGCTGTTCTCCACTGGTGGCAAGGAGGTGGGTGATGATAATTCATATGAAAAGGAGTCTCTGAGTGAGGCACTTAAGCAAAGGAGAGGATACATGGAGAAAGAGATGGCTTGGGAGCCATTTTGCCCAGAGCCTTACTCTGCTATCAGAGAAAGAAAACTGAGGACTAGTCAAGCAAAGATACACAAATCTTAAGGCCCCACTCAGTAAGGTTTCACTTCAAAAGTTACCTAAGGACCCCAGGTCCTATTATTTCTGTGGACACCACAGCCCTTAGCCCTTAAGAACTAACCAAACTAATGACTCAGCAATTTCACTCCCAGAGTAATAAAAACATGTCAACACAAAAACTTGTACACAAATGTTCACAGCAGCACTGCCTACAGTACCCAAAAGTAGAAACAACTCGACCACCAACTGATGAAAAGATAAATAAAACGCGGCATACACACACAATGGAATATTATTTGTCAATAAAAAGAAATGAAGTACAGATTCACGCTACAGCATGACTGAATCTGGTTTAGATATTTGTACCCTCCAAATTGCATACTGAAATGTGATTCCCAATGTTGGAGGTGGGGCCTGGTGGGAGGTGATGGGGTCATAGGGGAGGATCCCTCATGAATGGCTTGGTCTCCTCCTCATGGTAATGAATAAGCTCTTGTTCTGAGTTCATGCAAAATCTGTTTGTTTAGAAAAGCCCAGCACCTCCTCCCTCTCTCTCTTGCTCCCTCTCTCACCATGTGACACTCCTGCTCCCACTTCGCCTTCCACCATGAGTAGATGCTTCGCAAGGCCTCACCAGAAGCAGATGCTGGTGCTATGCTTTTTGTACAGCTTGCAGAACCGTGAGCCAAATAAACCTCTTTTCTTTATAAATTACCCAGTCTCAGGTATTTCTTTACAGCAAGACAAAAGCAGCCAAACACAGTAGGCAAATCAACAGAGACAGTAGATGAGTGGCTGCCTAGGTCTGGGGGATTTGGGGAGAAAGTGACTACTGATATGTATGGGGTTTCTTTCTGAGGTTATGAAAATGCTCTAAAATCGACTTTGATGATGGCTCCATTTAAAGAACCATTAAACTGTATACTTTAAAAGGATGATTTTATGGCATGTGAATTAAATCTCAATAAAGGTATTATTTTTAAAAAGGAAAGATGGGATGGAAGGAGGGAGAGAGAGGGAAGGAGACAAAGGGAAAAAGAAAGGGAAAAAGAACCTACCAGGCTGAAAAATTTTGTAGTAGGGACTATATGCCACATTTAATCCACCAAGCTTCACTGTGATTTCATAACGCCCAGCCTTGCGCACAGTGAAGGCCACTTTTACCACATTGGAATTGGGCTCCTGAAGGACTTCCTGGGTCACTGGAATTTCCACTGCTAGCTCGACATGAGAGATGTGAACTCTTAGTCCCACAGGCCGATGTGCAGGGAAAGGCTGCCCGTTCTTATAGAATAACTGCCATGGAAAGAAGGACACTCGTTAGCAAGCAGAGGAAAAAAACATTTCCTGTGCAGAGTGAGTGGGGAGAGAGGAAGTAGCTGGCAGAGATCACACTGGTAAATCCCAGTACCTACCCGTTCCTCACAGTCCTGCTCACAAAAACACAGAGAGAAACAAATCCCATCAATACTCCAAAGAAAACCATTAAGTCATGAGCAAATTCTTAACCTGTTCAGAGGACAAGGGTAGAATTTACCACTAAATCAAGAAAATGCCCATTTTAAATTGCCACTTCTGAACCACCAATGTTGCCTCCTTGGTCTTACCACTCCTTTATATTATCACTGCCAACCCAAATTTAAAGGTAAGTTAGCTGGCAGCACTGGCAATGAGTGAACTAAAGCGTTACCAGACAAAGGTAGGAGGGGTTCAGGCCAAGCTTAATGCTACAGTGAAGAAGTCAATGCAAGAGTTGGGAAATTTTTTCTGTAAAGTGCCAGAGAATAAATGTTTTGGCTTTGTGGGCCGTACACAACTACTCAACTGTCATAACTACTCAGGTGTGAAAACAGCCATAGTCGATACATGATGAATGGGTGTGGCTGTGTTCCAAGACAAATGTATTTAAAGAAACTGAAGGTGGGCCTGATTTGCTAACCCAAAGAGTAAGTATTATTACTTATTCTTTTCTGTAATATTTTTATTTTGAAAAGGTAACATTAAGCCTTATACGTCTTCAAAGCTAAGGACCTATTAAATCAAAATGACAGAGAAATTTGTGACTCTTCTGATAGCAGCAATTCACTAGTTTCTGGAAGGGGTTGAAAAACAAGAGAAAATGTTAACATTCCAGGCCAGCACCTGGTAGTGTTGAACTGGGCTCTGGAAAGCAAGTTACTCAGAAACCCCAATGGGTATGGAGACAGAAACATTCCCTTACATGCACTCGGAAGGCCATGCTGTGGCCCACCTCATAGGGGTCCTTCCAATCCCAGGAGACTTTGCAAGACCGGGGATCCAGGTAATTTCCTCGCACGTAGTCATAAATAGTCCGGTCTCCTCGGCGCTCGCGGTCCTCATTCTGGAGGAAGCTGACTACACGTGCGGCAAGCTCAAAGAGGAACTTAATTGTGAAGAAGAATGCAACCACAGACACTGTGATTCCACCTATGCAAAAGAGAGAACACACAAACCGCCTGCCAGTTACACATTACAGCTTTTCATTATGGAACAGGCCAACTATTTCTCAAAAATTAAAGGAAGTCAGGATGAGACTGTAAGGTTGCCAAAGAAACACTGCACTGGGTACTACCTCTGTGGATAAGAAAGGAACTTCTACACCAGGGGTCAGCAACTAGAGTCCTCAGGCCAAAGTCCACCCACTGCGTATTTCAGTAAATAAAGTTCCATTGGGATATAGCCACACCCAACATTTATAAGTTATCTATGGCTACTTTTGCCCCACACTGGCAGGGCTGAGTTATTGAAATGAGCCTTTGGAACCAAAAATATTTACTCTCTGGCCTTTTATAGAAAAAGTTTGCAAACTCTTGCTCTATACGAGCTGCATACAATGTCCGCCCTGCTCCCTACTTTCCTGTACTTGCTGGGCCCCCCACAGAAGCAGTAAAAAGGATGTGCCTTTGGTTCCCACCATTTCCTTCTTAAAAGAATGCATTATTTGGGAGCCCTCCCCTCCCTTGTGTACTTGGCAAAAGTCTTCCCCAATCCCCACCAGAGTTAGCAGTTCCCTTTCCTGGGCTCCTTCAAACTCCTGCACATTCATCTGGTATAACTTTCCTCCTCCTTGACCATTCCTCTTTATGTTATGAATGAGTACTCCTTGAAGGCAGATTTTCATCTTATTCAGCTTTAGACTCCACAGTAAACAGTGTCTGGCATTGACTATAATTGCTCAATAAACGCAAATGAATGAATTCCAATGCGAACTCTGTGAAGGTACATTCTGGCATGACTAGAAATATTTCCAGCTCCATTTTCAAAGGGAAAGGAATAGGCAGAAAAGGAAAAAGAATCCAAGCAACCTTAACAAAAATATAATAGAGGGAGTTCTCTCCATAACGTACCAATAACGTAAAACATCAGGTCCCTTCAATGCCGACAGACAGCCGAGGATCACAGCTGCAGCTGTTAAAAGAAAACTTGTTTACTTTTTTTTCTCCAATTCTGCCTTGTAGCTATCTCAGAGTAAGACAGAGTGTATGGCGTGAGCCAGACAACTCTCTCGAGTCTAGAGCCCTACTACTCCTGTCCTCTTTCTAGCTTGACAGGTGCCCTACAATATATTTCAGAGAAACAAACAGAGACTGCATCATTCCCCTTGAAGACTTCCAATCTACTGACCACTCTAGGAATACCACAAACAGCCACTTGCTTTATTGCTAATTTCAAAATGCAGTAACATGGCCTTCATCTTCTTAGATCCACAGTTCCCAAGACAGTTTCCCTTCCTCATGCAAAGTGGTGCTAATTAACACATGCAAAGAGGATAACGGAGTCACTTTCCCCTTATGTTTGCCTTCTGGAAGTAATTCAGCTACATAGAAATAGCTATATAAAATGTAGAATTTTTTTTTTTAAAGCAAGTATCATTATCATCATGTTGGCATTATGTAATTAAAATGAACTCTGGGTCATCCCAATAATAAGCAGTGGGTCTGAAAGGGAAGTCACTCATGCTGTTACCAATCAGGCAAACTAATGGGCCCTCTGGAAGATGAGCTCAGCAGAAAGACCAAGGAGAGGAACAAAAGGAGACTGTACTTCTCATCCTGAGTCATGCCTGTCAAGGTAGGAGTTTGAGGGAAGACTTTCACTGTTGTTAAACTTGCTTCCAGAATAACACTTCAATCTTAATTACTCATTTGATCATTTGAACCAATGAAAGTACTGCCAAGGAAAAATGCAACGTATGCTAACGTTCATATCTTATCACTGAGTCTGACCTTAGCACAGGTTGTATATTCTATTTTACAATGCACTGAATTCACTCTTTCTTTTCAAGTCAGTATACACTAAGGCTGTCAATGTTTCTCCACCTAGCACCTTTTATCAGCACTAGAATATTACGTAGAGACAAGACAGCTAAAAATTTCTAGGTTCAGATCTGGGAGGGACCAAAACAATTTTTTTTTCAGGGTATATTTTTACATTTGATTGTGTTTGCTTAGTTCCTCTGATAACAATATATCCAGTGGAACCTGCAGAGAATAGGTAATTTGAGGAATGACTGTCAAAAGTTTCATAGAAATCCTACTTAGAGTGATTATCTAAAGTCCTACTAGAAAAGAAATCCACAGGGGAACATTAGAATTGTCACATGGATTAAGGTGCTCCCAAAAGGGTTCATTATAAACAATATAAAGAGCCAAAATTTGGGATCATAACTACTGAACCTCCTTCCCAAACAAGTATCTCATCTCTTGGGACCCTATGCTGAATTAGCTGGGGACCCAACAGCTATCATCTCAAAAAGCTGCTACCATCTCTCAAAAAGCATCTGTCTGCATCTTACAGGATGCACTAGATGACTTGGTGGGACCAAAACTGGCAGTTTAACTGCCTTAAATACTTCCTCAGCAGGATGCCATTCAATCAGACCCTAGATGTGAAACTTTCGGTCCTCAGGGAAGTTACAGCACTCAGCAAAGAAATGACATATATATATGTGGCTGGTGTTACAGATTTGTGGTCTTCTTAGAGGAATAAAAGCAGTGCCAAATGTATGGCTTGAGTCATGAGGGCTGGAAAAACTCCCCCCTACTATCTCTGACAACTACAACAACCCTTTCTGTGAGAAGACAGCTGACATGCAGTAATTTAGAAGCCTAGAGAACAATCCCAGGACGGCAAACTGTGTGACCTAGCTAGGCTTCAGAATCTCACTGCTGTAAAAAGAGTTGAAAATTAATTATTTATATAGTATCATCTCCTTTAGTATGATATGACTTCAATGCAACTCCCCACAGCAATCAAAGCTCTAGTCAAACAGCATAACAAATAGTATAAGATAGAGGATAAGGGGATAGACTCTAGAGTTAGGTTACCTGGCTTCAAATCCATGCCCCACCATTCATAATGTGACCCTGGACAAATCATTCAATCTTTGTAAAGGGGTGCCAGTTTCCTTATATATACCTCATGGGGTGCTGTGAGGATTAAATGAGTTAACACATGTAAGCAGCCTATAGTAGTGCCTGTCACACAGTGAGTTCTCAAAGTTTTAATGATTATTACAATTATTATCAATAGTGGCACCAGTATCACTACTCCCTTACTTCAAAGCTGATAGGAAACTCCTCTCTACTGGCCCACACTTTCTTCAAAGAGAAATGCATCTGAATTCCAAAAAGTATGGCTTCTATTACTGTCCCTAAACAGTCTGCATGGGAGTTCTTTATACTATTCTAATTTTAAGACTAAAAAATTTTACAATAAAGGGTTAAAAACTCATCCTAAAATAATTCGTCCAACAAATACTGAGTACTTATATAATGTGTCAGGTATGGGGGAACAAAGTAGAACATGAGAGCCACAGTCCAGTTATCACGAAGCTGGCAGTAATGAGCTTTACCTTGTGGAGTCCTCAGCCATTTTTCCCTTGTCACTTATTTCTCAATCAAATCATCACTACTGATTTTCAAGATCACCTAAACCTTCTCCAATAAGTCAACTCTACATTTCTGCCCCACCTCTCTTCATCATTTAAAACTCAACACACCAATTACTATTTTTTCCCCAAACAACTTTCTTCTTGAAACCTCCTCATGACCAGGGAGTTAGCTCTATCAATTCCTCACTCACTGATACTAACTTTACAAAATGTCCCACTGCTCTACAACAGCTCTCAAACCACTCCCCACCCCCACAGTATTTACCCACCTCCCAGTTTCACCCAGGGTCACATTCTGAATTTGCCTTCGTTCTACATTTTCCCCCTTTCTGGTTCTTCCTGAATTCTCTCAAAAGCTCTTCTAATTTTTTCTTTTCTTTTTTTTTTTTGAGACAGAGTCTTGCTCTGTCCCCCAGGCTGGAGTGCAGTTAACAATCTCGGCTCTCTGCAACCTCCACCTCCCAGGTTCAAGCAATTCTCCTGCCTCAGCCTCCCGAGTAGCTGGGATTACAGGTGCCCGCCACCACGCTCAGCTAACTTTTTGTATTTTTTTTTTTTAGTAGAGACAGGATTTCAACATGTCAGCCAGGCTGGTCTTGAACTCCTGACCTCAAGTGGTCCACCTGCCTTGGCTTCCCAAAGTGCTGGGATTACAAGCGTGAGTCATCACGTCCAGCCAGGCCTCCCTACTTTTGTCACTCAAATCACTTTTATTCCAGATTTTACCTCTGTTCTGAAGCATTTTCTGTAAGCATGTTCTCCTGTCGGGGGCTCTCTCTGCCCTGTATCTACTGCTACCCCTACCCCACACTATTCTCTTTGGCCTCAGTTGCTACAATACCTCGTTATTCATCCTATGATCTATCCAAATTAGATCCTTTACACTTTTACATACAGCTCTGAAATGTCTCCTCTCCATTCCTTTTGAAAACTCATCTCCTCTGCCTAGAATATCCTCTTCCCTTTTATTCTCTACACATGGAACATCTCCTGATCCCAAGGTCTAGGAAAAATCCTATCCACTTTCTCCAAAATCTTCCCTAATACTAAATTTAGAAATTCCTTTCCTCTTGTGAATTTCCATAGAACATTGTTTTTATTTATCTTATAGCACTTTTATTCTTTTATTTATTTTTTTTTTTTGGGACAGAGTTTCACTCTTGTTGCCCAGGCTGGAGTGCAATGGCACCATCTTGGCTCATTGCAACCTCTGTCTCCAAGGTTCAAGCAATTCTCCTGCCTCAGCCTCCCAAGTACCTAGGATTACAGGCATGCACTACCACACCCAGCTAATTTTGTATTTTTAGTAGAGATGGGGTTTCTCCATGTTGGTCAGGCTGGTCTCAAATTCCTGACCTCAGGTGATCCGCCTGCCTCAGCCTCCCAAAGTGCCGGGATTACAGGCGTGAGCCACCATGCTTGGCCTAGTACTTTTATTCTTTTAGTCTCGTTTTTTCATTTTAGAGTGGTTATGAGTAGTCTTAAAAATCCTCCAGGCTGGGCATGGTGGCTCATGTCTGTAATCCCAGCACTTTGGGAGGCTAAGGCGGGAAGATCACTTGAGCTCAGGAGTTTGAGACCAGTCTGGGTAATATAGTGGGACCTCATCTCTACTAAAATTTGAAAACAAATTAGCTGGGCGTGCTGGTGCACACCTATATCCAGCTACTGGAGGCAGGGAGGGGGCTTGAGGCAGGAGGATTTCTTGAGCCCAGGAGGTTGAGGCTGCAGTGAGCCCTGGTGGCACCACCGCACTCCAACCTGGGCAACAGAGTGAGACCCTGTCTCAAAAAAAAAAAAAAATGCTCCAAAGAAACCAACATAATTGCATATAGTAACTTCAATAAATATGAATAAGATCAAATGTCTGTCCTTTTCTTTGTCCAGAATGCCTAAGGATCAGGAATTTTCCAGATGGGATCTTCCTTATAGATAGAGCTTGAAAGGATTTCTCTAATTAACAGTGTACTCACTTGAGCCATGGGTTATAAGTTCCTCAACCTAAAAATTGCCAATTTAATTCAGTTCAACAAGCAGGTATCAAATGCCCATCACTGGGGTTGCAAATTCCCATGCATGGTATTTTTCTACGGCAGTTTCTATGGCACCCTCTACTTTTTGCTATTCATATTTTTCTGTATGAAATTATTTTGGAACTTTCCCAAGTCTAATTCCAGCACAAACAAGTATGTAAGGCTCTACTGTACTATTTCATCCAATTGTTATGAGTATTTTGTGTGTTTTCAAGTTCCTCTCTTTAGTGTCCTTGACATTTATAAATATGGCATATTGTGATACTTCAAGCTAGAAGAAAAATGTGACAGTAGTAAATTAACAACTTTCTACTTGCTTATTGTGTCACTTATCACAGGCCGAACATTGCCTTCAGTGCTTTAAATATGTTAGCCTAAGTAACTGTCACCACAACAGCTTGGTAAGATGAATACTATCATTCTCGTTTTATGGATTTTTTTTGTTTTTTAAGCTGGGCTTAAAGTTGCTGAACATCTCACATTGGGATAAGTGACAGAGTTGAGATTCAAGTCTGGCTAGGAAAGCCTAGCAGGGCATGGTGGCTCATACCTGTAATCCCAGCACTTTGGGAAGCCAAGGCAGGAGGACCACTTGAGCTCAAGAGTTCGGAACCAGCCTGAGCAACATGGCAAAACCCCGTCTCTACAAAAAACACGAATAAAAAATTAGTCAGGATGTCATAGTGCACGCCTGTAGTCCCCGCTACTTGGGAGGCTGAGGCGGGAGGACTGCTTGAGCCCAGGAGGTCAAGGCTGCAGTGAGCCATGATTGTGCTACAGAACTCCAGCCTGGGAGACAGAGAAAGACCCAGTCTCCAAAAAAAAAAAAAGCCTATGTCTAACTCTGAAGCTCAATGCTCTTAACCTCTACAATGAATTATGAAAAAGAATAAAGTCATAAGGATAGTGAAGTATTTGGGGAAAAAAAGATTTATGAAAACAGGTAAAACAAAGTATGAGAAACACTATCCAATCCTACTGTGAGGAATCTTATAGCAAAGCTAAAATTAGAAAGATAAACTCTTATGGCTCTTTTTTTAATCTTCTGAAATATAAATAAAGCATGACAAAGAAAAGTGGAATGTAATGCCAATTCTCTAGTGCAGAAATAACACTTGCTTATGAAGGATCCTGGTCTAATTGCTTAATACTATAGCATTTTGGCTCACATTACCTACAAAAGGGGAAAAATACTTGAAAATATCTGTCTCAAGGGACTGTTAGAAAGTTGATTAACATACATTTTCTAAAATCCTCTGCTTTTTCAGAGCATAAAGATTTTTAATTACAGTAGCAACTAAATTTTAGCCCCAACATTGAAAATCAGTTGTGAAAAAGTCATTTCCCAAAAATGGAGAACTGGTTTCTTCATATTTAAAAATGCTCTGCTGGGGACAAAGTCAATTCTCACTGCAACTGTATACTTCAACAGCTATCCCTTGCCGAAAAGGCTTAGGAACTGCTCACTGGATCCATGTTCTACATCCCAATAACTAAAGTTCAACTCAGTCTATTACCTCACCTTTAAACGAGGGCCCATGTTCTGAGAACCAAGTAGAGCACTCCTATTCACCAAAGCAGGTCACTTTTGGCCCCTTTCACCTTGTCTTCCAACTTCCACATGAAAGAAAAACGACGCAAGGTCAACAGAAAGGGTCTATCCATCAGACTTTGTCACAGTAACCAGGTCAGTGTTTCTGGGATGAACTGGATGAATTCCAGGATACAGAAATCAGCCCAAGAATATATCATTCCTGGACTTCTCTCTAGTGCAGGGTGTAATCAGCTGCCAAAGGATGCCCCAGGATCCTGTCCAAAAAACAAAATAGGGTTAGTTGGAACAGGTTTTTATTTGCGAAAAAGATTCCCCAGAAAAAAAAAACAAAGAGAAGGTACAACAGGCAGTGGAAATCGAGACACTAAAAATAACCAAGAATTAGTAAACTCTGACCAAGCATTCTCAATTAAAACTCCACATAGTTTCCTTGAGGCCTCTGACTCCACAAGAAAAGTCAACCGGCAACCTCACTGTCTATAACTATTTCTTCAGCTGATTCAGAGCTTCTTTCAGTTTAGTGTCCCCAAATACTTCCCTATCCTTATGACTTTATTCTTTTTCATGATTCAGCATAGAGATTAAGAGCACTGAGCTTCAGAATTAGACACAGGCTTTTTTTTTTTGACAGGGTCTTTCTCTGTCACCCAGGTTGAAGTGCAGTGGTATGATTACAGCTCACTACAGCCTTGACCTCCTGGACTCAAGTGATCCTCCCGCCTCAGCCTCCCAAGTAGCTAGGACTACAGGCATGCACTACCACACCTGGCTAATTTTTTATTTGTATTTTTTGTAGAGACGGGGTTTTGCCATGTTGCTCAGGCTGGTCTTGAACTCCAGAACTCAAGAGATCCTCCTGCCTTGGCCTCCCAAAGTGCTGGGATTACAGGTGTGAGTCCATTCTTCAGTAGAAGCAAACTAGGCCACAGACATAAAGAGTAACCTTCAGCACAACCACATACCCAGTTTGAATATAATGGGGATGCAGCACAGGGTCTGGAGCAACCACAAAGACAGGTGAGATGAAAGCACAGACAGAACTAGGTTACGGAGGGCCTTATATGCCATGATAAGGAATTGAGACAATATTCAGCTGGAAAGGAGAAACCTCCAAAGAGCTTTAAAGCCCAATCTATCAGCCTATGCAGTCTGCTCCCTTTGTGCCCACATATGCATTTCCAAGACATGTTAAATAAAGTTGATTTTATATTTAAAACAGTAAAACCTGCTACTACGAGTCAGGGGAAAATCTGTGAACTTTCAAAATAAAATCACTAAATAAAGTGCAGTAAAGTCAGTTTATAACTCTCAAAGATATTCATGAACCAAAAATGTAGCAGAAAGGGGGTTTATGGCAATGCATACACAAACAGCCACCATAAGACAAATGAGAAGAGACTACTAATTAGTAAATGCAGAGACAGTCTTACCATATGGCAGGAACTGTTCTCAGTGCTTCATACATATAAACTCACAGATACAATTATCCCTATTTTAACACAGATACAATTATCCCTATTTTACAGATGAGGAAACTGGGACACAAAAAGGTTAAAGTCCTTTTCCAGGGAAACACACAGTGAGTAGTAGAGCCGAGTCAAACTCAGACAACCTGGACCCAGGATCCATGCTTTTAATGACTACCCTACTGCCTCTCTACTATGGGAAACCAAGGAAGAAAGCACAAAATGCTAAAAGAACAGAATGAGTGAAGACCAGCAAATGAAATTAAGTTGGCAAACTTTTATCATTAAAAATAAATAAGTATATGTATCTAGTTTAAAATACGGCAACATGGCCGGGCACAGTAGTTCACGCCTGTAATCCCAGCACTTTGGGAGGCCAAGGCAGGTGGATCACTTGAGCCCAGGAGTTCAAGACCAGCCTGGGCAACATAACAAAACCCTATCTCTACAAAAAATACAAAAATTAGCCAGGCATGGTGGCAGGCACCTGTGGTCCCAGCTACTTGCAGGCTGAGGTTGGGGTTGGCTTGAGCCCAGGAGGCAGAGGTTGCAGTGAGCTGAGATCATGCCACTGCACTCCAGCCTGGGCAACAGAGCCAGATCCACTCTCTAAATAAACAAATAAATAAATAAAGCCAACAGACTTGCCAAGTACAAGAGCCAAAACCTGGGTCAACTGGCAACTGGAACCAGCTTAAAGGATCCACAAACAACAGACTATATACATAAGCTGTAAGAGATGCCTATGTAGAACACTATATGAGGAATTTTTAAATGACACTTTTAGGGAATAAACAACACAGGGAAATGCTCACAAACAAAATGTTAAATAAAAAAGCAGGCACAAAACCATTTATGTAGCACAAGCCCACATTTAGAAACATAACATTACATAAAGAAGACTGAAAGGAAAAATAGAAAAATATTAATAGTGATCATTTCTTGGTATATGGAATTATAAATAATTTTTATTTTCTACCTGTATTGTACCTTTCAGTGTTTTTCAAATTCTTAATGTTGCAAGGACATGTAAAAAGTTTCTATTTCTGGAGAACACATTTTTGGTGGGGACTGATTTTCCTTAAATAAGCGAGAGAATGGGCAAGTTATCCTTTTTTCAAATAAGAAAATGGTATAAAGAAATTAAGATAACAGATTGTACTGAACTTTTTTTTTTTTTTTTTGAGATAGAGTCTCGTTCTGTTGCCCAGGCTGCAGTGCAGTGGCATGATCTTGGCTCACCGCCTCACTACAACCTCCACCTCCTGGGTTCAAGCTATTCTCCTGCCTCAGCCTCCCTATAGCTGGGACTACAGGTGCGCACTACTATGTCTGGCTAGTTTTTGTATTTTTGGTAGAGACAGGGTTTCACCATGTTGGCCAGGCTGGTCTTGAACTCCTGACCACAGGTGATTTGCCCGCCTCAGCTTCCCAAAGTGCTAGGATTACAGGCATGAGCCACCACACCCGGCCTGAACTTTTATTTCTATTCACTACAATCTTAGTAGGTTTCCAACCCTGTGATCAGCTATTTGATTATTAAATCAAATAACTCCTAGTTCTAATGTAAGCTTTACTGTCCCTACCATGAGCTACCATGCTCACCCCAATGCTTCAGTACCTCTACTGAGCTTCAAAACTCAACTCAAGCACCCCCCTTCTCTGGTCCTGCTCCAAGGCCTCTCTGAGGACTCTGTCCACACCAGACAGAATCAACCACTTCCTCCTTTGTGGTACGTCTCTGCTGAAGATACTTCTGTAATAGCATTTATTAGTCTGTACTGAAATTATGTATTTATATAGCAGTCTCTCCTAATAGATTGCGGACTCCCCAAGGAACACTGACCAGGTCATATCATTGCCTCCCCATGGCTAGTATGGTGTTCAGCCCTGCTATTTCAGAGTCTGTACTTTCACAAGATCCCCAGGTGAGTCCTATGCATGCTGAAGTTTGAGAAACATGGTTTAGACTCTAGAGCAGTCAGTATGAGAAGGGGCTCAACATTCTGTATCTCTAACAGGTTCACAGGTAATGCTGATGCTGCTGGTCTCCTAGACCACGCTTTCACACACGCCCCTGTTGTCCTAGCTACTGGGAAGCTAAGGCAGAAGGATCTCCTAAGCCCAGAAGTTTGAGGCTGCCATGAGCTGTGATCACACAACACCACTGTACTCTAGCCTGGGTAAGAGAGACAGAGATCCTGTCACATACACACACACACACACACACAGAGCCATGAAAAACATGATATAAAAGTCCATTTCAAAATTTTGGTGCATACAGAGCTAGTGGCAGCACACAGAAGTTCTGATATCACCTACTGATGTCCACCAAATGACAAGACAAAAGAAAGATGTTTGCTTTGTAAGATGCAATCTCCAGCATTCTCCACAGAGAAGCACCAGCCATGAGTCCAGGGACATGAACTTAAAAAAACAAATCATCCGATTATCAAAAAGCGCATAGGTTAGGGTGGTCTAACTAAGGAGGTTCCAAGGATATATCAGGCACTTTGGATTATTAGTTTACATTTACTATGGCTTAATTCCACTCTTGGTTTATACTCCCCAACCCTAAATCCCACCATAAAAGATTACCCTCCTCCATCAAGTTTATACTCTTGAGATATTTATACAGTTGTCTATTTCTGCTATTGTGGTTTAGACAAGTTATACGGTTTTCATTTATACTTTCTTCATCCGTCAGCCCCTCCAGTCTCTTAATCATTCCTGTGGGTCTTCTGTGAACTCTCTCCAGCTGGTCCCCAATAATCCAGTAATGAGGTGCCTCCAAATGACTGCAGCCTTCCAGGGACAGCCTCATTAGTCAGAACAGGATGAACTCACTCTCCTCAGTTCTGACATACTACTCTTGAGTAGGCAATCCCCCAAATCACAGAAATCTAATGTGCCATCATATTAGACTGTACCCCATTCTATAACTCCCAGACGTGGACATCACGGCATGCTAGAATGTGCTAGAAGCCAGAGGATAAATGACACATGTTCCCACGGCATCTATTTCACTAGAGGATGAGTGACTGGGGAGAAAAAAAAAAAGTTCACGCTAAATCAAACTCATAGATAATAAAACAGAATGCAATATTTGCATGAATTTCTAAAGATAAAACATGGATATGTTGCATATATTAATAGATATTCTGAACTTGAAGCAGAAAGGCTGCTTGGGGCTCTGCTCCCAGCACCAAGGAGTTAACATGTCCTTTACCACTAGAGGTAATTGAGCCAAAACCCTCACTCAACTTCTGATCTACTGTGCATTACCACTCATCCCATATACTCACATTTTAAATGATTTTTTTTCTGCTATGTTTCCCCATCCTAGATATCTATATCTATTTTGTCTTTGCCTAAAATCATTTGCTGCAGGAACACGTGTCATTTATCATCTGGCTTCTAGAACATTCTTGCATGCCCTGATGCCCAAATCTGGGAGGCATGAAATGGGGTTACATCTAATTGACTCTATAATTCACAGACTACCAACATCTACAGGTTCCTCTGCATCGTTCATTCTTCATTCATTTCACATTTCTTGAGCATTTGCTATATGTTGGGCTGTGTGCTAAAAGCTGAAGTCACAAGGATAAATAAGACAGGGTGCTTTCTTAACCTCAATGAACTTGGTTCACCAAGGGAGAAGGACAATGCAATGTTGCAAGTGCCATAAAAGAGGAATAAGCAAAGTATGGAGGGCAGAGGAAGGAGAGGTAACTGTGTGTACAAGTGGAAAAGCAGAGACAACAGAGCTGAATACTTAAGGATGAGTAAGCAGGCTGGGCATGGTGGTTCATACCTGTAATCCCAGCACTTTGGAGGCTGAGGTGGCAGGATGGCTTGCGCCCAGGAGTTCAAGACCAATCTGGGTAACATAGTGAGATCCCATCTCTAAAAAAAAAAAAAAAAAGCTGGGTGTAGTGGTATGCACCTATGGTCCCAGCTACTCAGGAGGCTGAGGTGGGAGGATCATTTGAGCCCAGGAGGCCGAGGCTGCAGTGAGCCCTGATTGCTCCACTACACTTCCGCCCAGGTGAAAAGCAAGACCCTGTCTCCAAAAAGCAAAGTGTTTAGAAAGACCACATGGGGCTAAACTAGGATGACTACCATGTAGTGGTTAAGAGCATGAATCTTACTACTGAATGATCTTAGACAAGTTACAGCAGGTCCTCAAACAACATCAGTTTCATTCAACACTGTTTTCTTATAATTTTGAGGAGTAAAAAAATTGACTCCTGGCAGGCTCCAATGTGTGGAGTTCACACATTCTCTGTGTGGGTTTTCTCTGGATACTTGGATTTCCTCCCACATCCCAAAGATGTGCACTTCAAAGTTAACTGGCATGTCTAAAGTGTCCCAGTCTAAGTGAGGGTGAGGGGTGTGTGTGTGTGTGTGTGTGTGTGTATGTGAGAGAGAGTGAGAGAGAATATGGGCAAGAGAGAGAGAGAGAGACAGAGCACGAGCGAGAGAGCCAGAGCCCTGTAACAGAATGGCGTCCCATCCAGCGTTGGTTCCCAACTTGCACCCTAAGCCCTGGCCACCCTCAACCGTGGACTGGAATAATTGGGTAAATGTTACAATTATCTAACCTGATTTTATCAATCTTTGTTATACATACTGCTCTCATTTATTTCAATATGTATATTATGTTCTGGTCTTTATTTAAAATAGTTTGGTGATATTTTTGCGACCAGAAATACGCCATAGGAACTTAATTCTTGTTTATATCAATTAGCCTATGGTAAAACTGGTTTCAATATACATCATTTTGTTTGAAGTAGAAGTTTCCAAGAACCTATGGACATCAAGTGAGGACTTGTTGTACTTAAACTTCTCTTCAGTTGCCTCATATGTAAAATGGAGATGCACCAAGAAAAGGAAGGAATCCAGCTGCTCTTGGAGAACAAGACTTGGAGAATAAGGACAAGGAGAATTGGTTGAGACTGAAACTTTACACCTAGGTGACATGGAGTGCCTTGGGGGACAAGGTTCTACATCTAATTGACTCTGTAATTCTATAGTTCTATGAACTATAATTCTATAGTTCTATGCACAGACCAGGCTGCTGGGTTGCCAGGTTATGAGGGTGGTTTGTGCCAGGCCACAACAGTCCAACCCACAGTAAGTGAGGAAGATGGCTTGAATCTACCTGAAGGACTCACTGGTTTTCCAGAGAGATTCCATGTGGAAATAACCATAGAAACAATCCAAAATAATGGATTTTCCAGTGTTCCCTCAAGGATGATGGTAAGAATCAACCTTTATTGAGAACTTACTATGTGCCAGGCACTGAAGTGCTTCATCTATATTATCTCATTTAACCCTCACATCAACCATATGAGGAAAGCATACTTTATCCATATTTTATAGACTAGGAAACAGAGGCACAGGAAGCTAAAATAACTTGCCTATAGCCACCCAGTTTATAACTGAAGGAGTCAAGCAATGGGATTCCAGAGCTTACACTCTTTCTTTACTCTTAACTGGGAATACTGATGTATCAAAAAGAACTTCCAGAAGGGGGGAAACAAGATATTATTCTTGGGATAGGAAGAATTAAGCTCAGAAATATTTAATTTGAAATTTTAGCCGAGTGTGGTGGCTCACACCTGTAATTCCAGCACTTTGGGAGGCCGAGGAGGGCAGATCACGAGCTCAGGAAATCAAGACCATCCTAGCTAACACGGTGAAACCCCGTCTCGACTAAAAATACAAAAAAATTAGCCAGGCATGGTGGCGGGCACCTGTATTCCCAGCTACTAGGGAGGCTAAGGCAGGAGAATTGGTTGAAACGAGGAGGTGGAGGTTGCAGTGAGCCGAGATCGCGCCACTGCACTCCAGCCTGGGCAACAGAGCAAGGGTCCAAAAAAGGAAGATGACTTCATTTTAGACTTTAAGCAACAAAAAACAAAAGATGTTTTTTAACCAAGAGAGAAAAAGGATCACACATTTTAAATGAAGAAACTCTGGGGACAATGTGAAAGGGGGACAGGCCCATTAATGAATACAAGATAAGGGGCTACTGGTTCAATGGAGTAGCTACACACTGGCCACAATACAGACAGGGTCCAACGTAGACCCTCATTAGTCACATTGGTTGAGGGTGGCCAGGGCCTAGGGTGCAAGCTGGGAACCAACCCTGGATGGGTTGCTCTCCTGCTTTATGCTCTCAGAAGCAACAGGATCAATGACCTGTGAGGTCAAATGGATAAAGGAGAGGAAGAAGCCAAGGACAAAGGCAAATTTTCTATTGTTGGGAGCCTGGATAAATGAAGGAGAATTAAGGAGGCAAAGCAAACATGAAAGAAAAGATGTATTAGTCCATTTTCATGCTGCTGATAAAGACATACCAGAGACGGGGTAATTTATAAAGAAAAAGAGGTTTAATGGACCCACAGTTCCATGTGGCTGGGGAGGCCTCACAATCACGGTGGAAGGTGAAAGGCACGTCTTACATGGTGGCAGGCAAGAGAGAATGAGAGCCAAGTGAAAAGAGAAACCCTTTATAAAATCACCAGATTTTGTGAGACTTATTCACTACCACAAGAACAGTATAGGGGAAACTGTTTCTGTGATTCAATTATCTCCCACTGGATCCCTCCCATAACACATGAGAATTATGGGATCTATAATTCAAGACGAGATTTGGATGGGGACACAGCCAAACCATATCATCCCACCCCGGCCCCTCCCAAATCTCATGTCCTCACATTTCAAAACCAATCATGCCTTCCCAACAGTCCTCCAAAGTCTTAACTCATTTCAGTATTAACTCAAAGTTCACAATCCAAAGTCTCATCTGAGACAAGGCAAGTCCCTTCCACCTATGACCCTGTAAAATCAAAATCAAGTTAGTTACTTTCTAGATACAATGGGACTACAGGCAATGGGTAAATATACCTGTTCCAAATGGGAGAAACTGGCCAAAACAAAGGGGACACAGGGCCCATACAAATCCAAAATCATGCAGGGCAGTCAAATCTCAAAGCTCCAAAATGATCTTCTTTGACTCCATGTCTCACATCCAGGTCACGCTGATGCAAGAGGTGGTTCCCATGGTCTGGGGCAGCTCCAACCCTGTGGCTTTGCAGGGTACAGCCTCCTCCGCAGCTGCTTTCGGAGGCTAGCATTGAGTGTCTGAGGTTTTTCCAGGCACATGGTGCAAGCTGTCGGTGAATCTACCACTCTGGGGTCTGGAAGACAGTGGCCCTCTTCTTACAGCTCCACTAGACAGTGCCGCAGGGACTTTGTGTGGGAGCTTCAATCCCACATTTCCCTCCCACATTGCCCTAGCAGAGGTTCTCCATGAGGGTCCTGCCCTGTAGCTGACTTCTGCCCGAACATTCAGGAGTTTCCATACATCCTCTGAAATCCAGGTGGAGGTTTTCAAACCTCAATTCTTGACTTCTGTGCACCCACAGGCTCAGCATCACATGTAAGCTGCCAAGGCTTAGGGCTTGCACCTTCTGAAGTGACGGCCCAAGCTGTATCTTGGCTCCTTTTAGCCACAGCTGGAGCAACTGGGGCACAGGGCACCAAGTCCCCTACACTGCACACAGCGGGGGGGACCTGGGCCCAGCCTTCAAAACCCTTTTTTCCTTCTGGGCCTCCAGGTCTGTGATGGGAGTGGCTGCTGTGAAAACCTCTGAGGTGCCCTGGTGACATTTTCCCCATTGTCTTGGTGATTTGGCTCGTCTTTACTTATGCAAATTTCAGTAGCCAGCTTGAATTTCTCCTCAAAAAATGGGTTTTTCTTTTCTATCGCCACTGTCAGGCTGCAAATTTTCCAAACCTTTATGCTCTGCTTCCCTTTTAAACGTAAGTTCCAATTTCAGATCATTTCTCTCAAGTTCAAAGTTCCATATTTCTAGGCAGGAACAAAATGCTTCCAGTCTCTTTGCTAAAGCATAATATGAGTGATCTTTGCTCCAGTCCCCAACAAGTTGCTCATTTCCATCTGAGACCACCTCAGCCTGGATTTCATTGTCCGTAACATTATCACCATTTTGTTCAAAGTCATTCAACAATTCTCCAGGAAGTTTCAAACTTTCCCATATTTTCCTGTCTTCCTCTGAGCCCTCCAAACTGTTCTAACCTCTGCCTATTAACCAGTTCAAAAGTTGCTTCCACATTTTCAGGTATCTTTACAGCACTGCCTCACTTCCAGTACCAATTTACTGTATTAGTCCATTTTCACACTGCTGATAAAGACATACTAGAGACTGGGTAATTTATAAAGAAAAAAAGGTTGAATGGACTCATAGTTTCACATGGCTGGGAGGCCTCACAATCATGTCAGAAGGCAAAAGGCATGTCTTACATGGCAGCAGGCAAGAGAGGATGAGAGCCAAGCGAAAGGGGAAACTCCTTATAAGATCATCAGATATTGTGAGACTTATTCACTACCGCGAGAACAGTATGGGGCAAACTACCCCATGATTCAATTATCTCCCACCAGGTCCCTCCCACAACAATGGGAATTATGGGAGCTAAAATTCAAGGTGAGATTTGGGTGGGGACACAGCTGAACCATATCAAAAGATAATGAGTAGAGAATTAAACATGTTAAGTCTCTGGAGTGTCTACAGGATATCCAGGTGAATATATTCAAAAGGTACATAGAAATAAGCACATGAAGCTAGAGAGATGCCAATATCCTGAAGACATGGAAAATGGCAAAGACCACCATAAAAAGCAGAGACCAACCAACCAACCAACAAACAAAAAACTAATCATAGAACCCTGAGGGGATCAACCTTGCAAAAAAAAAAAAAGAGTAGCCAACAAATGAGAAGTAAAAAGGGGACAGGAGGAGAACAATTGTAAAAGTAGTTTATCAGAGGCAAAAGAAAGTGATTATTTCTAGAAATTGGTCATAAACAATATCAGATCCAGTAAAGATTTCTGCCAAAGGGGGGACTCAAAATCAGCCCCCAAGTTTTCTTCCTGAATTATTTGGGACACTCATTTTCTGATCTAGTAACTTCCTCAATACATTTATGTCTTATTTCTATCTCATTAATAAGAGAATATTAAACTAAACTTGACCTGACACTGATAATTAGTAAACTCTTTGCAACTCAATTCAGTAATACTAATTATTATTTCAAAATCATTTTAATGCCGATAACAAATTCAGATCTAAACTAATCTGAATCCACTGTCAATCTCAGCAGTCCGCAACCTTTTTGGTACCAAGAACCAGTTTCGTGGCAGACAATTTTTGCATGGACAGCAGGTGGGAGGGTGATATCAGGATGAAATTGTTCCACCTCAGATCATCAGACATTACATTCTCATAAGGAGCACACAACCTAGATCCCTCACACCCACAGTTCACAATAAGGTTCATGCTCCTATGAGAATCTAATGCCGCTGCTGATCTGACAGGAGGTGGAGCTCAGGTGGTAACGCAAGTGATGGGGAGGCACTGTAAATACAGATGAAGCTTTGCTTGCTCACCCGCCATCACCTCCTGCTGTGCAGTCCTGTTCCTAACAGGCCATGGACTGCTGAAGGTCTGTGGCCCAGGGATTAGGGACCCCCGCCTATCCTGTATAAATCACTGGCCAAAAAATCTCCTAAGTTTTTAAAAATCAGTTTTACTGAGGTATAAATAAACATCAATTTGAAATGTACAATTACTTTTGACATCTGTGTAAGGTTATTATATAAAGCGTAGTCATGATACAAAACACTTCATCATCCCCAAAAGTTGCCTTAAGCTCCTTTGCAGTCAGCCCTCCTCCCACAAGCCCCTGCACAACCACTGATATGCTATCACTGTAGTTTTGCCTTTTACAGAATACATTATACATTTGCATCACATGCAAAATGCAGTCCTTCGTGTGTAGCATTTTTTCACTTAGCATAGGTTCTTAGATTCATACATGCTGTTACATGTTTCAGTAGTTCACTCCTTTTTCCTGCAGAGTAGTACTCCATTAAATGGACATACAGCTATTTGTTTATCTATTCACCAGATGAAGGATATTTGGGTTATATCCAGTTTGGTGGTATCGTGGATAAAGCTTCTATGAACATTAAGCTACAAATCTATAGACACATGCTTTCATTTCTCTTGGGTAAACATCTAAGAATGGGACTGCTGAGTCATATGGTAAGTATATATTTAACTTACAAGAAACTGCCAAACTGTTTACCAAAGCGGCTGGACCACTTTGCATTTCCACCAGCAATGCACAAGAGGCGGGTTGCTCTACATCCACCAACACTTGGTACTGTCTTTTAATTTCACCCATTCTAACAGGTGTGAAGTGATATTTCATTGTGGTTTTAATTTGCATTTCCCTAAGAACTAACAATATTGAGTATTTTTTTCATGTCTTTATTGGTTATTTGTATTAGTTTCTTTGAAGTATCTATTCAAATCTTCTTTTTTAAAAATCGAGCTGTTTGTCTTCTTACTATTGAGTTGTAAGAGTTCTTCATACATTCTAAATGCGAACCCCGAATATCTGAGACAGGTCTCAGTTAATTTAGAAAGTTTATTTTGCCAAGGTTGAAGATGCGCACCTAAGACACGGCCTCATGAGGTCCTGACGACATGTGCCCAAGGTGGTCGGGGCACAGCTTGCTTTTATACATTTTAGGGAGACATGAGACATCAATCAAGATGTTTATTGGCTCAGTCCAGAAAGGCAGAACAACTTGAAGTAGGGAGGGGGGCTTCCAGGTGAGAAAAATGATTACATTATTTTGGGTTTCTGATTAGCCCTTCCAAAGGAGATAATCAGATATGCATCTATCTCGGTGAGCAGAGGGACAACTTTCAATAGAATGGGAGGCAGATTTGCCCTAAGCAGTTCCCAGCTTCACTTTTCCCTTTAGCTTAGTGATTCTGGGGCCCCAAGACTTATTTTCCTTTCACATAAATACAAGTCCTTTATTAGATAAACATTTTGCAAATATTTTCTGTGGTTTGCCTCTTCATTTTCTTAACAGAAAATACACTTTTTAAAGAGTAAAAGTTTCTAACTTTGATGAAAGCCAACATAAATTTTTTGTTCATAGTTTGCGGTTTTTGTGTTCTATTTTTTAAAACTCTGCCTAGCTCAAGGTCACAAAGATTTTCTCCTGGTTTTTTTCTAGAGGTTTATCTAAAAGTTTCACAAGATAAAATTCTCTCGTCAAATTTTTTTAACAAGACTTTTTAAAACTCCTGCATTCCATTTATCTCATAGTTATTAAGTTTTATTCCCTTTGTTTCTTTCAAATTCAATGCCACACATTACCATGCACTATTTAAGCTATAATCTATTTCCTTTTTTTTTTTTTTGAGATGGAGTTTGGCTCTTATTGCCCAGGCTGAAGTGCAATGGCACGATCTCGGCTCACTGCAACCTCCACCTCCCAGGTTCAAGCGATTCTCCTGCCTCAGCCTCCCGAGTAGTTGGGATTACAGGCATGCGCCACCATGCCTGGCTAATTTTGTATTTTTAGTAGAGACAGGGTTTCTTCATGCCCGTCAGGCTGGTCTCGAACTCCCGACCTCAGGTGATCTGCCCACCTCAGCCTCCCTAAGTGCTGGGATTACAGGCGTGAGCAACCACACCCGGCCCCAGTTATAGTCTATTTCTGAATTTGGAAAGATTTTAATATTTTAACAGATTTTTCCTCTCTTCAATCTAGTAAATGGAATGCTTAAATTTAGCCAAGGTTTTAGTCCCTCACTTCTCTCCAAATCCACGTAAGACCTCTGCACCCCTGATACTGGTTCTTAAAACAACAACTAAATTCCACAACCCAGAACATGCACCTTGAGGTTAAGCCAGGGGCAATAAACTAGTTACCCTTCTGGCTTTAAAGAGAGTCTTTTATGAGATCATTCCCACCTCACTGAGTCACTCTAACCTGTGATGAGACTAGAAAAAGTTGTCCTATAAATCACTCACTGGTTAAATTAAAATTTTGGCTTATAAAGGTTAAGCTAACCAAGATAAAAGTAATTCTGCATTTCTTAAATCAATTTGGATTCTCTCTATTGCACCATTCTCTCTAAAATAAGCCAGAGTTCTTCAGACCCCTATTTCTTTTTGTATAGTATATACAAAGGCATAGCTTAGATTCAGCTATTCCTGGAGTTGTTTGCCATTCATTCTCAGCACAGTTTAGAGAAAGCAGGAAAAAGGGATTCAAAGCTAATGTGAGTGTAACAGGGAAAACAAGAAGTGAGAATTTATTATTGCTCATTTTGTATCCTCATGGGGAGAAAAACAAGAGAGAAAACTGGCTCATCTATGTCACTGTCCCATTCTTAACCCTAAATCTGGAAAATACTAGCTTCAGTTTCCTATTCCGTCCTATCCTGATGTGTTTTCTATACACAAAACCGACTCCTACTATGCCTGAGCCCCAGAGGACAGGCCCCCATGTTCCCATCTCATGGCAGCTTTTATGCTTAGGTGACCTTGGACCACAGAATCTTGGCTATAACAGGAAGATTTTAAAAGTAATTCTCTGAATCTGACAAGCTGTCTCCCTCAATAAGTCTCGGAAGCTATTATTCCATTAACTGTGCCTGAAGGGGCAGGCACACAGCCAGATCTGCAGCCCAGTCGGGTGGAACTGGAATGGTCACATGTATACTTAAAAGCTAACTCTGCCTCTACTACCATCCACTACTTTCAATTCTGTGCTTATTTTTAAGGAAAATATTTATATAATTGAAAGGAAAAACAATGTTGTTTAAATGAGCATTTTACAGTTAAGATTCCAAGAAGAAAAACTCAACTAGCCACAGAAATGGTACCCTAAGATAGCTTGATTTGAAGGAGAAACTCAACACTTACCTATTCAAAACAAAATTTCTGTTGACCCAATAATCAATTTTACCAAAGAAAGGTCTATTAATTTCTTCAAATGCATATTAAGAAGCGACTACATGCCAAGCAATAGGTTGGACCCTAAGGATTCCAGAATGAGTAAAATATCCTCAACCCCTTAGAAACATAAAAGCTTAGTAAAGAAGACAGACAAGTAAATAATTACGTAGTTATACTTCCATGTAGTAAAATCTATGAGGTGAGCATGGAGTGTATGGATGGATACCTTAATCAAGATCAGCTCTTAGTGTCTCAGGAAAGTTCACATCACGCTCCTGGAAGCAAAGTCAACTCTTCCATAGAGTTAACAATGCGTTGGGGGTCAAGGAATACAAAACACTACCTATGAAGTATTACTTATTCTCAGGGTCAATGACTCTGGTCAGAGGGGATTCTTGGACCACATACATAGCATAGAAAAAGCACTCACTGGAAATACCAACTTATTTATCAAAATTACACACGATCTGATTGGGCACAGTGGCTCACACCTGTAATCCCAGCACTTTGGGAGGCCGAGGCGGGCAGATCACCTGAAGTCAGGATTTCGACACCAGCCTGGCCAACATGGTGAAATCCCATCTCTATTAAAAATACAAAATTTAGCCAGGCATGGTAGCGGGCACCTGTAATCCCAGCTACTCGGGAGGCTGAGGCAGGAGAATCATTTGAACCCAGGAGGCAGAAGTGGCAGTGAGTCAAAATGGCACCACTGCTCTCCAGCCTGGGTGACAAGAGCAAAACTCCATTTCAAAAAAAAAAGGACAGGCGCAGTGGCTCACGCCTGTAATTCCAGCACTTTGGGAGGCTGAGGTAGGTGGATCACGAGGTCAGGAGATCAAGACCATCCTGGCCAACAGGGTGAAATCCCATCTCTACTAAAAATACAAAAAATTAGCTGGGTGTGGTGGCAGGTGCCTGTAGTCGCAGCTACTTGGGAGGCTGAGGCAGGAGAATTGTGTGAACCTGGGAGGCGGAGCTTGCAGTGAGCTGAGATCGCGCCACTGCACTCCAGCCTGGGCGACAGAGTGGGACTCCATCTCAAAAAAAAAGAAATTACACATGATCTAACTGGAATGTGGTATTCTGGATTCAGTTTGGGGACAGAAAAAGGAAATTAGTGGAGAAACTTGTGAAACCCAAATAAAGTCTATAGTTTAGTAATAGTATTGTACCAATGTTAATTTCTTAAATGTGACAGTATGTGCCATGGTTATGTAAGAAGTTAACATTAGGAGAAGCTGGGTGAAAGGTATACAGGAATACTCTGTACTATCTTTGCAACTTTTTTATAAATTTAAAATTATTCCACAATTTAAACAAATTTAATTACATATAGTGCTCCCCTTTACATTCTCACTCTCCCCTAGGATTCTAATCATGTCTCCCTAATCATTGCCCCAATTCAGGTAATGCTGGCCTAAAACTTTTTAGGTATCTTTTTTAACCCCTTTCTATGAACTGTTTGCACAGTTTCTTTACTGTGCAAACAGATTTCTTCTTTACCAAGACATGAAAAACTAGATCACACTTGGGAAGTTTTAACTGTTTTCTGTTCCTAATAAGTTTACCATATATACCGGAGTACCTTGAATTTGAACTTCCCAAACTGGACAAGAGGGGGGTTAAAATAACATGCTCCGGGTCTCTGGATAAAAGCAAGGGGACATTACAGAAAATATGTTGTATATTAATAGATTATCTAATCTCTGGCCAAAAAGTACAATATACAGAAAATCAATTAACAGATGCTAACTATTAGCATCTCAACAGTAACAAGCTGCACGGAAATAAACGCCTTTGCTCTGAAAAAACATGATGTAAATTGCTCAACTATTCAAGGTAACAAAAACTCATAAAATCATATGGAACCGTTCAATGAGACTAAATGACAAAACATGTATCTACCATGACTACTTAGTTTCTAAAAGCTAAGTGAATACCCATCTTTATAAACCCTATCTTGTAGAACAGTTTTCAAAAGAGCCACCAGTAAAACATCATTATGGTGCTGTAACACCATATCAACGGCTCCAGCATGCATGTGTGTACACACACATACACATACACAAACTGCAATAAGGTTAAACAACCTCAAAAGTTTGAAAACTACTATATGAAAGAACACTAGTGAAGGCTAAGCATTCAGAACCCTTCAAAGAAAAAGAAACCAAATAAAAATAACTGAAATTTAAACTCAAGTTAGTTAATAGCTAAAGTCATTTAAAAGGTAAAATGGTAAGGCACAGTGGCTCATGCCTCTTGTCCCAGCTACTCACGAAGCTGAGGTGGGAAGATGGCTTGAGGCCAGGAGTTCAAGATCAGCCTGGGCAACATAGCAAGAACTAATAAATAATAAATAAAAGGTAAAACGATACACTAGAGTCCATTAAGGTCATGAAATCTGATCTATTACATGGTACTAATATGTTGATAGTAGTAAATAAATATTACACAACAGTACTCTGACCTGGACCACTTCCAGAAAGATGAACAGGTAGAGTAATTCCTCTAAAATATTTCAACTCCCACATCTCTATTCAGTCACCAATCACACTTTATCTGTTTACAAGTCTCTCTCTAACACAGGACTGTGGTGAGATTGCCCAGGACAGAATGGGCCCTCAATAAATGCTTTCTGAATGAATGAGCAAGCGGTAGTAATCTATCTCTGAGGTATTCTTACAAAACCAATTCAATATCAAGACCTCAGAAGCAGAACATGCTGTATGCCATGCTACCACATTTAAGGGCCGGCAAGTTAACTGAAAAATAATTAACAGCGACTAATGTTTGTTGGGAGAAAAAAAGTCCTATCATGTAAGTCAGAAAAATAAATGTAAAAACTATAGCTTGAAAATGGACAAAAAAGTGAATCTACTTATAACTTTCTAACACTGAAATACAAGATGTTCTTTAAGGAGTCTTTCATTATCCAGAAAAATTTTATAAAGAAATTTGATACCAACTTAAATTAGTAAGCTAGACCAATTAGTGAATGGAATGAAGTCCAAGCCCAATTATGTGTTCAAACTGTGTGTCCAATGCCTTGGGCAATTTTTTCTCTTCAAGACTGCAGAAAAATGCAAAACAACCCTCTTGACTGCTGAGAAGGACTAAAATCATTTCTTTTCCTCACAAGTATGTGCACAAAAGCAATTACTTTCTGCTCCCATCCATCACAAATCAACACCACCTCCCAGCTTCCCATCCCCCACTTTCCATCCCCATCAAAGAATGCTGTAGAGTATCCGACCACTTTCATTTCAGGCTATAAGAACCTCAGATTGCAATAAAATTACAATGCAACAAAAACAAATTTTTCTTAGTATGTTCTTATCCCCCATGGTGTTCCTACACTAATTTAGCTCCCTGTTAGGTATTAACAATCAAGGAAATCAGAACACTCTCAATAGAGGTTACAATAGAAATTACAAATGGCCTTTTTTTAAGTTGTTATTGTTCATGGATTCCAAAATTCAAAGTACACATTACCAGAAGACTGTTTTTCTGTCAGTGCCTACATTTAAATGCAAATTACTATTTAATGATATGTAATTTTCCCTCAGAACCTATATATAATACTAATCAGTCAAATGTTTAAGAAGAATAACTGACCATGTTATTTTAGCTTTTAGACAATAAAAAGCTTATTGTCTAATCACCAAGAGATACATCAAAAAACTGGTTGCTATTAGCTCTACACATGAATGACAGCTTGACAGAGACAACCTGCTCTGGAAAGATTAGGAACTTGTAGTAACCACAAATGGGGTAAAGCAGAAGGCACGTACAGTATCTGTAGCTACTACTTCTACATCAGAAATTCAGAGCCCACAGATATGTAAACTATCAAGCTATCTAAATGAATGTGTGCCTGAAAGAGAAAGGCGAAGCAGAAAAACCAAGAGAAGAAATCACCATACGATTGAGCGTCCCAGGACCTGAAAACTTAATAAGGTTTTTGAAGTTTATGAACACATTCAAGTTCCAGTGCAACTATGTTAAAATAAAATGGGGCTGGTGCCAGGTGCGGTGGCTCACGCCTGTAATCTCAGCACTTTGGGAGGCCAAGGTGGGCGGATCACCTGAGGTCAGGAGTTTGAGACCAGCCTGACCAACATGGAGAAACCCTGTCTCTACTAAAAATACAAAATAAGACGGGTGTGTTGGCACACGTCTGTAATCCCAACTACTCGAGAGGCTGAGGCAGGAGAATCGCTTAAACCCGGAAGGTGGAGGTTGCAGTGAGCCGAGATCACGCCATTGCACTCTAGCCTGGGCAACAAGAGCGAAACTCCGTCTCAAAAAAAAAAAAAAAAAAAACTTGGGGCTGGGCACGGTGGCTCACGTCTGTAATCCCAGCACTTTGGGAGGCCCAGGTGGGTGGATCACCTGAGGTCAGGAGTTTGAGACCAGCCTGGCCAACATGGTGAAACCCTATCTCTACTAAAAATACAAAAATTAGCAAGGTGTGGTGGCACACACATGCCTGCAGTCCCGGCTATTCGGGAGGCTGAGGCAGGAGAATTGCTTGAACCTGGGAGGTGGAGGTTGCTGTGAGCCAAGATTGCGCCACCGCACTCCAACCTGGGCAGCAGAGGGAGACTCCATCTCAAAAATAAAATAAAATTAAATTAAATTAAATTAAATTGGCATAAAATTCCAACCCTGCCACATATCCTCAAGTTGGAAGACACACAATGGTAACAACAGAAAACACTCTGGGTGGTCTGGTTTACACTCTTCTAGGGACCTCGCGTGTTAACTATGAATAAATATAAGTCCTGAAAACATCCCAGTAAAAGAGTGCTATTATGATTATCTCCATTTTAGAGATAAAGAAACTGAGATGCAGATAGATTAACTCATCCAATGTCATGGCAAGTTATGAGGCAGAACAAGGATTTTAACCCCATCAGTCAGACTCCAAAGTTCGTATTAAACAATAAACCGTGTTTCATCATAAGGGTTATACAACGGTCACCTTATTTTAAAAAAACCTGATAACATTTTTCACTTCCAATTCTAGGACAGCATCATGCAATAAGAAAAGTATGACAGAGGTACCCATTCCATTCCTAGCTTGCTCAGTGGCTGGAGAATGGAAGACAAAGTGTGAAAAATAAATAAATAAATAAAGGTACAGACTTTGGAATCAAGAGACTCAGACCCCTGAACAAAGTCTGTGGCTGTTTCCCTATATGTAAAACGAGAGTATTTATGTTATTGAGATGGTCAAAGAAGGTAAATTACAAAAATTAGCAAGGTGTGGTGGCACACACATGCCTGCAGTCCCGGCTATTCGGGAGGCTGAGGCAGGAGAATTGCTTGAACCTGGGAGGTGGAGGTTGCTGTGAGCCAAGATTGCGCCACCGCACTCCAACCTGGGCAGCAGAGGGAGACTAAGTGCCAAGTACAGTATGAATAAAGTGCCAAGTACAGTATACAGGATGACGGTTTTAATCTAAAGTTCACAGACATCCAAAGGGTCCACGGATGGGCTTCAGAGTCCACCAATCTCATAAAAAGTGTATTACAAACTGTATGTGTGCCCATTTTTTAAAGAATTGTTCCTGGCTTTCCACAAACTTTCAAGAAATAAGTTACCTCCAAAAGGTTAAGAACCACTGGAATACATAGCAGGTACTCAAAGAAAAAAAGCTACTTTTCCCTCCTTGTTCTCACAAATTCTCCCTTTTTACTTAAGGATGACACACCAAGGTTTCACAATAAATGTCCATTGTTTCTCACCATTTTCCTGGCTTGGGTAAACAGTAACATATGCAAGCTTATGCCCCAATTCTCTAGCGATAAGTCTAAGCCCTCAAACACTGCTTCATTTCTCTTTTCGCCGAGACGAGTACACGGTATATACTCGAGGAGTATCATCCACCTAGCTGCACAAAGCACCATATCGGCTAGGAAAACCAAGTAGGAACCACAGCCTCAGGGTTGGACCGTAGACACCGGATGCCCCAACGCCGCAGGGTGAGGAGAATGTGTTCCCCCAAACTACTGGGCAAACCAGGAGTCTGACCCCCCCTACCCTTGTCCTCCCTCCCTCTCTCTGGAGCTCTGGTGAAGGCAGGTCTTCCGGGCTCTGCCTAGGGCTGCAGAGAAACGTTACCCGAGCCAGGGGTTGCAGCGCGACGAAGTTCCAGCTCTGCTCTCCTGGGAGGGGGCGGCAGCACTCAGCAGAAGACGGGCTCTCCCCACTTCCACCAAGAGACCTCAGAGTTGGTTACTACCCGGCCTGGGAACCGGCTCGGGGGTTTGCCGATTCCCCAAGGAGCTTCCGCTTCCGGGCTATCCTTTGCCGGAAGCAGTATGTGAATGACGTAGAAGTATTGCGCCGTTGGTGATTACGGAAGAACCTGGAGTGTGGCGTGACCATGGTGAGAGAAGAGGGTCCAAGAAGGGACGTTATGAGAAGGAGGGAGTCAGACTGTGGCCAAATTTCTGACACATTGTCCTTGCATATTTTCATTCTGGTCTTAGCTCTTAAACTTCTCCGAGCGGTGCCTGTTATGCTTTACAGAGTGGGGAAGAGGGTCTGGGTATTTGAGGCAAGAAGGGAAGGCAATGGACAAGAGAAAAGAAGAGACTTTAAAAGATGCCGTATGTTTCCAACTCTTTTAATTCTAAAATTTCTGTTTCAAGGGGAAGCAAAAGAAAACAAGGAAGTATGCGACCATGAAGCGAATGCTTAGTCTCAGAGATCAGAGGCTGTGAGTATCTGGAATTAACTGCCCAAGTATATTCTAATAAGAGTCTAGAGAGGATAAGTAGTAAAAATTTTTGTTATTATTTTGTTTTTTACTTATAATATTGTATCTTCGATTTATATAGCATGAGATAACCAGTGTTTAACAGTAATTTAGCTCCTGAGCGCTCACACTGGGAAAGGCGATGGGAATTATACATTTAAGTGTTCCCTTTTTCTACCGTTATATGCTTTGTCTGCCATATCGCATTTAAACCTCATGTCAGTTCAGTGAAGTCCGTATAATTCTCTTTATATTTTTACCATTACACTACTACATTCCCCTGGGGTGGGGCAGGGGGAGTATTTCTTGTTGAAAGATGGCAAGGTTAGAGACCGTGTTTGTCTTGTGTCTCCAGTGCCTGGTACTCAAATATTTTTTGTCAGAGAAAATGGGAAAACTCCAAGATATCTCCATTTTATAAGACGTCTCCATTTTATAAGTCTTACTAATATAAGAATCCAAATCACTGTGGAAGAAGAAAGTGAAGCGATATTCCCTAGTATGAAGAGGATCAAAGCAGTGTCCCTGCTTAAGTGTAGAATAAGCATAGCTATTAAATAAAGACTGATCTTCAATGAGTTTAAGAGTCTCAGAAAGCCAGGCGCAGTGGCTCACGCCTGTAATCAGTGGCTCACTTTGCGAGGCTGAGGTGAGTGGATTACCTGAGGTGAGGAGTTCGAAAGCAGCCTGGCCAACATGGTGAAACCCCATCTCCACTAAAAATACAAAAAAAAGTCTCAGAATAAGAGAGTGGTCGTTAAAACCTTCAGAATTATTCTTCTCAGCCTTTAGTGTGGCTGTATTGTGTGATTTTTATAATTAATTATAATTTCTAGTTAGGGGTTAAGTTCTGTATATGTGTTTTTACATTTTGGCCCTTTATAAGAAGCATATGGGATAATACTTTCCCCCTACTGTTAAAGCATCTGCATCTTCAGAAGATAACTGTCACCCTTTTACCCACTGCTTGGAAGTGGATTTTGATCCTTGATATGAGAGATTCTAAGAAAGAAATAGAGTATAATCAGCTTTTATTTACTCATTAACAATTCTTATGCATTATTGGTATTACTGATTAATTCTGATACTTACAGGTACTGTACTTTGCACTAGTTATTTGCTCAGAAAGAGTATGCTGATATTAACATGAAGAAGTCACAAAGTAGGATTTCTTCTGTAGACCAAAAAAAATGGAACTTCAGATTTTTGAGATTTTAACTGCTGTGGTTTTTCTTCTCCCTTGGATTTAATTTACTTTTTTCTTCCTAGTAAAGAAAAGGATAGATTAAAACCTAAAAAGAAAGAAAAGAAGGATCCCAGTGCGTTAAAGGAAAGAGAAGTGTGAGTAATCAAACATTTGAAGTTCTCCTTTAAAACCATAGACCGCTTAGAAATCCAGGCTTTCCCTGAGCTGGTTTGCTAACTTATTTGTTAGTAAGTCTACTACAACTATGTAGATGAAAGTGATATTGATGAGCATGTATCAATTCCAGTGGTTTGAAGGTTTTTGGATTTTATGGAGGAGTAAAATTTCCCCTAAAATCCAGGAGATATTATCTAGGATTATTAACTTTTTCTTTGCCAGGGATCTTTTAAGAGACATAATTGCTATTGTTTAACACACCAGCATTTCATCAAAGAGAGACTGTATCACCAAAAAAATTTAAAATATATTTTCAGGGCCGGGCGCGGTGGCTCAAGCCTGTAATCCCAGCACTTTGGGAGGCCGAGACGGGTGGATCACGAGGTCAGGAGATCGAGACCATCCTGGCTAACACGGTGAAACCCCATCTCTACTAAAAAATACAAAAAACTAGCCGGGCGAGGTGGCGGGCGCCTGTGGTCCCAGCTACTCGGGAGACTGAGGCAGGAGAATGGCGTAAACCTGGGAGGTGGAGCTTGCAGTGAGCTGAGATCCGGCCACTACACTCCAGCCTGGGCGACAGAGCGAGGCTCCATCTCAAAATATATATTATAATATTTTTTTTTTTTCAGAATAAAGATATGTATATAAAGATATAAGACCTTTATATAAAGATACAAAGATATTTCTTTCCTTTTGAGTAAATACATTTAACTTTATGAAAACTTTATCACATTTTCCTTATTTTTCTAATTTTGCCCTGGATTGGTAATGGATATATCATCACAGGTAGATACTGGTCCGTGGCCTAGCATTTGGAATCACTGTCATATTCAACCCAGACAACTTGGGCTAGGTGTGATACAGGTCCTGCTGTACTGTATAATCCTAACACTAGACAAACTGTTCTCTATCACATTCCATAACAACAGTTTTAGAATCCTATAAGAATGACAAATGTGTTGGAGTATCGTTCTAATCATACCTGTATTCTACCCCCCTGTGCCCATGGTGACTCTACTCTTGCTAGAGGAAGAGCTGGAATGGATAATTGCTTTTTTTGTTTGTTTGTTTTTGATAATTGCTTTTTTAAAGTTGGTGACAAAAGTTGCCAGGGGAGCTGAGATTAAGATAATGATGTTACTTTCTTCCTTGCCTTTTTAGGATTTATTTCCAATGAACATATACAAAAGAGTTTACAGCAAACAGTCCCAAGCAGAGAGTTCTATTTTGTTTTTTGTTAATACTAGGGTATCAATGTAAATTTTACTTTGTTCTTGTTTTCTTTTTCCTTCAGTCCCCAACACCCTTCCTGCTTATTTTTCCAATATAATACACAGCTGGGCCCACCTTACCACATCCTTGTTGATACCAACTTTATCAACTTTTCCATAAAAGCCAAACTGGACTTAGTGCAGTCAATGATGGACTGTCTGTATGCCAAGTGTGAGTATCATACTTTTATGTTCCCATGACATTTGTACAGAATAATTATATTTATACAAATACGTGAAAAGAGGGAGAGGCCGGGCGCGGTGGCTCATGCCTGTAATCCCAGCACTTTGGTAGGCCGAGGCGGGCATATCACGAGGTCAGGAGATCGAGACCATCCTGGCTAACACGGTGAAACCCCGTCTCTACTAAAAATACAAAAAAATTAGCCGAGCGCGGTGGTGAGTCCTGTAGTCCTAGCTACTCGGGAGGCAGAGGCAGGAGAATGGCGTGAACCCAGGAAGCGGAGCTTGCAGTGAGCCGAGATCGTGCCACTGCACTCCAGCCTGGATGACAAAGCGAGACTCCGTCTCAAAAAGAAAGAAAAGAAAAGAGGGAGATGGAGTTCTTATTAACTGAATTGCTGGCCATTTAATTTACAGTGGTCAACATAGCAATGACCATGTTTAATGAATTGAAGTATAATGCAAACTCGACTGGAAAAAATTAAACTTTCACAATTCAGAAAACACTTAGAATGCTTCAAGTATCATTATAGACATCAATTTTGAACATAGGGGAATTTTCTGTTTTAGAATTCTAGATTTTAAAATTCTGGATAAATGAAAAATCTGTTTTTCAGTATCTGTATTCTTTTATGTTAACAAGGATATGTTCTCCCTTCTGCCCCAGTTTTGAAACACTAAATACGACATTCTGCCATTTATGATCACAGCCCTAGAAGTTAGATAGATGATGGTCAATTCCTAAGTTTATTCAGTTTGGTATTTATTCGTAGTACAGAGGATCTGAGGTAGTTTATTTATACCTAGGTATGTAATTTACCATTAATAGATTTCCCTTGTGTATTTATACATCCCCTCCTTTAAATGATCTTCCTTCACTACCATGAACAGGAAAAAGAAAACTAAGGCCATGTATGAGGCCTATCATAGTAAGATCTGCCCCATTTGTAGCAGGTTTATATTTATATATTTTTTAGTCACCTGGTTAGAGGTACGAATGAAAATTAGACTTAAACTTTGCCGTAGAGGATAAATTATTGGAATCAAAGGGAAAAATTTGTACCTCCCTTTTTAAGTTTTAAAGGCTACTATGTAATGAGCAACAATTACAGAGTGATAGAAATGTAAATGTTGTTTACTGATTTATTATAATGAGCAAGATGGGAAGATGGGGGTAAGGAATGTGTGAAGGAGGTATGAAAGCAGATTCTTTAGATGCCTAAAATTAATTAAGAATGGCTGCCGCCAGGCGCAGTGGCTCACACCTGTAATCCCAGCACTCGAGGTAGCTCACACCTGTAATGCCAGCACTTTGGGAGGCCAAAGCAGGTAGATCATGAAGTCAAGATCGAGACCATCCTGGCCAACAAAGTGAAACCCCATCTCTCCTAAAAATACAAAAATTAGCTGGATGTGGTTGTGCGTGCCTGTAGTCCTAGCTACTTGGGAGGCTGAGGCAGAAGAATTGCTGGAACCTGGGAGGTGGAGGTTGCAGTAAGCCGAGATCACGCCATTGCACTCCAGCCTGGCGATGGAGAGAGACTCCATCTAAAAAAAAAAAAAAGAATGGGTGCATACATTTATTAGCTGTATATGTTTATTAAGATGTGAAGGTAGCCACCAGATGAGGAAAAAAAGGAGCTAATGGAATAAAATAGTCTTCTCTACAGATCAGAATTGATTGGGTAGGAATGGCCAGGGGACCGTTGTTTTTTCATGTAGGCCTTTCTGTATTATTTTTTAAAGCTATATACATATACTTTTTAAATAAATCTTTTAGAAATAATCTAAAGTTGAGGTGCTACCAGGCCTGTAAGAATGAGGCTTGTGGCCGGGCGCGGTGGCTCAAGCCTGTAATCCCAGCACTTTGGGAGGCCGAGACGGGCGGATCACAAGGTCAGGAGATCGAGACCATCCTGGCTAACATGGTGAAACTCCGTCTCTACTAAAAAATACAAAAAACTAGCCGGGCGAGGTGGCGGGCGCCTGTAGTCCCAGCTACTTGGGAGGCCGAGGCGAGAGAATGGCGTGAACCCGGAAGGCAGCGGAGCTTGCAGTGAGCTGAGATCCGGCCACTGCACTCCAGCCCAGGCAACACAGCGAGACTCCGTCTCAAAAAAAAAAAAAAAAGAATGAGGCTTGGGTAACCTGTATGGGGGAAGACACTAAACTTGGTAGTCTCTTTGTATTTCCCATGGTATTTCTAATTGAGCTGCTTTTCCAGGAGTGCTGTGACCTACTTATCAATGAAATGGATAGAGGGTCAAAGCATGGCCCTTTGCTTCCTTGGTGAATTACTTCCTTGACTCTATACCTCCACCAGTAATATCTAGATGGTGACTGTTAGAGCTTTAGTCAGGATCGCTTTAGTCTTATGGTTAGGCTTTCTTTAAATATGTATACTCTTTTTTTTTTTTTTTGAGACAGTCTCGCTCTGTTACCCAGGCTGGAGTGCAGTGGCGTGATTTCAGCTCACTGCGACCTCTGCCTCCCAGGTTCAAGCAATTCTCCTGCCTCAGCCACCCAAGTAGCTAGGATATGCCACCATGCCTAATTTTTGTATTTTTAGTAGAGACGGGTTTCACCATATTGGTCAGGCTGGTCTTGAACTCCTGACCTCAGGTGGTCCACCCACCTCGGCCTCCCAAAGTGTTGGGATTGCAGGCGTGAGCCACCGTGCCTGGCCTTGCTTGCCCTTATACTTAAAGGAAGGCCTTTATCTTCCTCTTACCTTGAAAAGGCCTCTTTGATCTTTTCATAGTTGCTGGGCTCTTCCATTTCCACTTTATAGTCCCAATAAGGAAGGATAATTTGCTTCCCATCAGCTTTCTCTTCTGCCTGTGAATCCTGAGGCTGTTACTTTCCCTTTCCTTATAGTGGTTTTCCTGAGCCTGCTTCCTGACTTCAATTGCAAGCCTTTGCTTACTTCACTGCTGCATGGCTCTGAAATTGGTCCTCTTAAAGAACACATTGCCTTGTTTCATGATCTCAGCATTAAAATATATACCTATATTTTGAGACAAAGTTTCACTCTGTGGCCTAGGCTGGAGTACAGTGGCGTGATCTCTGCTCACTGTAACCTCTGCCTCCCAGGTTGAAGTGATTCTCCTGCTTCAGCCTCCCGAGTAGCTGGGATTATAGGTGTGTGCTGCCATACCCAGCTAATTTTTGTGTAAAGTAGAGACGGAGTTTCTCTATGTTGGCCAGGCTGGTATCGAACTCCTGAGCTCAAGCATTCCGCCCACCTCGGCCTCCCAAAGTGCGGGGATTATAGACATGAGCCACCACACCTGGCCAATATTAATGTACTTCTAAAAAATTCTAGCATAAAAAATTAAAGTTGAAGCCTGGGCAACATAACAAGACCCCATGTCTACACAAAATTTAAAAATTAGCTGGGGGCCGAGTGCAGTGGCTCACACCTGTAATCCTAGCACTTTGGGAAGCTGAGGCAGGCAGATCACCTGAGATCTGGAGTTCAAGACCAGACTGGCCAACATGGTGAAACGCCGCCTCTACTAAAAATACAAAAATCAGCCAGGCGCAGCGGCATGTGCCTGTAATTCCAGCTACCTGGGAGGCTGAGGTAGGAGAATTGCTGGAACCTGGGAGGCAGAGGCCGCAGTGAGCTGAGATCGTGCCACTACACTCCAGCCTGGGTGACAGAGCGAGACCCTGTCTCAAAAAAATTAGAAAACAAAAAAAGAAAGCCAGGCATGGTGGTGTGCACCTGTGGTCCTAGCTACAGATGCTGAGGTGGGAGAATCACTTGAGCCTGGGAGGCCGAGGCTACAGTGAATTGTGATTATGCCACTACACTCCAGCCCAGTCAACAGAGCGAGACCCTGTCTTTAAAAAAAAAAAAAGAAGGAGAAGAAAGGAAAGTTGGGATGGGCAAGATCCTTCACACCTGTAGTCCCTGCAGGTTGGGAGGCTGAGTGGGAGGAATTCTGGGCTTGACCTCAGGAGTTCAAGACCAGCCCAGGCAACATGGTGTGATCACATCTGTACAAAAAAAACTTTTTTAAAAAATCAAGCCAGGCATAGTGGCTCATGCCTGTAATCCCAACACTTTGGGAGGCCAAGGTGGGTGGATCACTTGAGCCCAGGAGTTTGAGACCAGCCTGGGCAACATGGCAAAACCCTGTCTCTGCCAAAAGAAACCACAAAAATTAGCTGAGCATGGTGAAGCATGTCTATGGTCCCATCTGCTTGGGAGGCTGAGGTGGGAGGATCACTTGAGCCTGGGAGGTCGAGGCTGCGCTGAGCCATGTCCATGTCACTGCCTTCCAGCCTGGGTGACAGAACAAGAACCTGTCTTAAAAGGGGGGGTGGGAAGAAAGTTGCTTATAATGCATTTCCTAAAAGGGGCATTTACAAAAAGTCATAAATAACTGTGTGAGAGGGAGGGTTAATTTTATTTATTGATGAAAATGGCCTGTAATCCCAGCACTTTGGGAGGCCGAGGCATGCGGACTACCTGAGGTCTGGAGTTCAAGACCAGCGTGGCCAACATGGCAAAACTCTCTCTACTCCAAAAAAAATTAGCCGGGCATGGTGGCAGGCCCCTATAATTCCAGCTACTCAGGAGGCTGATGCAGGAAAATTACTTGAACCGCAGAGGCAGAAATTTCAGTGAGCCAAGATCGTACCATTGCACTGCAGCCCAGGCAGCAAGAGCGAAACTCCATCTCAAAAAAGAAAATGAATCATATATTATTTTTTTCTTTATAAAACAGATTTACTGAAATATAATTGACTCCCTTTACAACTATACAGTTCATCCCTTTAAAGTGTACAGTTCAGTGATTTCTAGTTGTGCATCATCCATCACCATAGTCAATTTTAGAACTTCCATTATCCCAGGAAGAAACCTGGAGACCCTTAGCCATCACCCTGTAACCCTCACCATTCTATTTCTAGGCAACCACTAATCTACTTTCTGTTGCTATAAATTTCCGTATTCTGGACATTTAATAAAAATAGAATCTTACAATATTTGGTCCTCTTTCATTTAGTATACTGTTTTCAAGGATCATTTATATTACAGCTTGTATCAGTACTTCATTTCTTTTTATTACTGAATAATATTCCACTGTATGGATAGATCACATTTTAATCATTTCTACTTGCTTCTTACATTGAGCTATATATTTTGAACATTTTTCCATGGCATGTGTACTAAATGGGCCTCATTCTTTTATTTTGAATCGGGGTCTTGCTCTGTCAACCAGGCTGGAATACAGTGGTCTGAGCCAATAGCTCACGGCAGCCTCAACCTCCAGGTCTCAAGTGATCCTCCAGCCACAGTCTCCCAAGTAGCTGAGACTACTGGAAAGAGCCACTGTGCCTGGCTGTTTTATTTATTTATGTTTTGTAGAAACAAGGTATCAGTCATGTTGCTCAAGGTTTTTTTTTTTTTTTGAGACAGGGTCTTAACTGTCACCCAGGCTGGAGTGCAGTGGTGTGATCTCAGCTCACTACAGACTCTGCTTCCTGGATTCAAGCAATTCTCATGCCTCAGCCTCCCACTAGCCAGGATTGCAGGTGTGTACCATTACACCCACCTTATTTATTTATTTATTTATTTATTTTTTATTTTATTTTTTGTGGCAGAGCCTCACTCTGTCACCCGGGCTGGAGTGCAGTGGCGCAATCTCGGCTCACTGCAACCTCTGCCTCCAGGCTTCAAGTGATTCTCCTGCCTCAGCTTCCCAAGTAGCTGGGATTACAGGCATGCACTGCCATTTTGTATTTTTAGTAGAGACGGGGTTTCACCATGTTGACCAGACTGGTCTCGAACTCCTGACCTCAGGTTACCTGCTCGCCTCAGCCTTCCAAAGTGTGGGATTACAGGTGTGAGCCACTGTGCCCAGCCCTAATTTTTATATTTTTAGTAGAGATGGGGTTTTGCCATGTTGGCCAGGAATTCTTTTTTAGAGTCACATATGGCCAGGCGTGATGGCTCACGCCTATAATCTCAGCATTTTGGGAGTTCAAGGCAGGTGGATTGCTTCAGGTCAGGAGTTCAAAACCAGCCTGACCAACACAGTGAAACCCCGTCTCTACTAAAACTACAAAAATTAATTGGGCGTGTGGAGGGCGCCTGTAATCCCAGCTACTCGGGAGGTTGAGGCAGGAGAATCACTTGAACCTGGGAGGCAGAGATCACGCCACTGTACTCCAGCCTGGGCAACAAAACGAGACTTGAGACTTCCTCTCAAAACAAAATAAAAAATGAATAAAGTTACGTACTATAATCGCTTCTTGGCCTTTTGTTTAAGGTCAAGTGTAAAGTTACATACTATTCTATTGTTTAAATACATAATTTTTTTTTTTTTTTTTTTTTTTTTTTCAGACGGAGTCTTGCTCTGTCGCCCAGGCTGGAGTGCAGTGGCTGGATCTCAGCTCACTGCAACCTCCGCCTCCCGGGTTCACGCCATTCTCCTGCCTCAGCCTCCCGAGTAGCTGGGACCACAGGCGCCGGCGACCTCGCCCGGCTAATTTTTTGTATTTTTAGTAGAGACGGGGTTTCACCGTGTTAGCCAGGATGGTCTTGATCTCCTGACCTCGTGATCCGCCCGTCTCGGCCTCCCAAAGTGCTGGGATTACAGGCTTGAGCCACCGCGCCCGACCTAAATACATAATTTTTTAAACCCAGTATCTTATTAGGTATTTGGATTATTTCCAGGTTCTACCCAATTAACAAGTCTATAGTAAATATCCTTATGAATATGTCTCCGTAAAAGTGTGTTTCTTTAGGATACATTGTCTAGAAGCTGTATTACATATCAAGGGATTTGTGTATTTTTAATAGGTATTGCAAATTTGCCCTCAAATAGTTATACTAATGTATATACCTACAAACTTAGCATGAGAATACTTGTTTCCTCAATATTGGGCATTTTCTTTTTTTCTTTTTTTTTTTTTTTCTTTTTTTGAGATGGAGTTTCGCTCTTGACACTCAGGCTAGAGTGCAATGGCACGATCTTGGCTGATTGCAACCTCCATCTCCTGGGTTCAACTGATTCTCCTGCCTCAGCCTTCCAAGTAACTGGGATTACAGGTGCCCAACACCATGCCCAGCTATTTTTTTTATTTTTAGTAGAGATGGGTTTCACCGTGTTGGCCAGGCTAGTCTCGAACTCCTGACCTCAGGTGATCCGCCTGCCTCAGCCTCCCAAAGTGCTGGGATTATAGACATGAGCCACTACGCCCGGCCAATATTGGGTATTTTCATCTGTTTAATCTTTGCCACTCTTCTAGGTGCCACTCTTCCCAGTCTTTGGCCCAATAGACTCGGTTCAATTGTTGGCTTTACCATTTGCTATCTATTTAGTTAACTTCTTTGTGTCTCACGTTCCTCAGTTCTAAAATAGGGATGATGATTTTTTTTAAACTTATTATATGGCTTTCTGTTTGATAGTTGTCAAACAGAAATTTTTATGTGATCAGATTTACATTATCTGTCTAATTTCATGGTTTCTTGTGGTTCACATTTAAATTTTATTTCATCTAAGCCAGGCACAGTGGCTCACGCCTGTAATCCCAGCACTTTGGGAGCCCAAGACAGGAGTAGTGATTAATCCCAGGAGTTCAAGACAGCCTGGGCAACATGGCAAAGCCCCATCTCTACAAAAAAAAATTTTTTTTTAAATTAGCTGGTCATAGTAGTGTGTACCTGTGGTCCTAGCTACTTGGGAGGCTGAGGTAGGAGGATCATTAGAACCCAGGAGGATCACTAGAACCCAGGAGGTTGAGGCTGCAGTGAGCTGAGATCGTGCCACTGCACTCCAACCTGGGCAACAGAGCAAGACTCTGTCTCAAAAAAATAAAATAAAAATAAATAATTTTTTTCCCATCAGAAACTTACATTAATATAAAAATAATGATGGAGTTCAGCTTAGTTTTTTTTTCCCCAGATATGTTTATAACAGGGAATCTGCAATTTGGGGTTGGGACAGTCTTTGTTTCTTAGGGGTTTCTTCTTTTTTTTTTTTTTTTTT
>NW_012116265.1:19249711-19254102 GCF_000951035.1 Colobus angolensis palliatus | reverse complement strand
AGCCAGGATGGTCTTGATCTCCTGACCTCGTGATCCACCCGCCTCGGCCTCCCAAAGTGCTGGGATTACAGGCGTGAGCCACCGCGCCCAGCCATGTCCTACGTCTTTTTAAAACTCTGAGCTGGGATATAATTCAGGGATAATTTCTTTACAAGTTCTGTTCTTAATGTGAATTTTTTTCCCTGGCAGGTATCCCTTGTATAACTGACTGTGTAATGGCTGAAATTGAGAAATTGGGGCAGAAGTATCGAGTGGCTCTAAGGTAGGAAGGAGGTAGACTAGATCTGTTATAGATTAATATTCTGAAGATTCATCTGTTTGCTGTTTAAAGATTTCTTGGCCAGTTAGTTTAAGTGAAAATTGTGCAAAACTATCATTTTTGAGGGGGTTGTTTTGGTCTTTCTCTCACACAAAAATCAGTTCCAGTTAGAGTAAGTATTTAAACTTTTAATAGAAAATACAGAGAATATCTTGGCTGTGTTCAGTGGCCTGTAATCCCAGTACTTTGGGAGGCCGAGGCAGGCAGATCACCTGAGGTCAGGAGTTTGAGACCAGCCTGACCAACATGGAGAAACCCTATCTCTTCTAAAAATACAAAATTAGTCGGCTATGGTGGCGGGTGCCTGTAATCCCAGCTACTTGGGAGGCTGAAGCAGGAGAATCGCTTGAACCCAGTAGGTAGAGGTTGCAGTGAGCCTAGATTGCGCCATTGCACTCCAGCCTGGGCAACAAGAGCAAAACTGTCTCAAAAAAAAAGAGTATCTTAATGAAATTAAATGTATATAGCAAAACTTATCATTAACAAAGTAAACAGACATACATAATCAACAAAGGGCTTATTTTCAAAATGCATAAAGAACTTCACATCCATAAGAAAAACACAATTCTTAAATTCACAATGAGTTGTCATTTAATGCCCGTTAGATTGGCAAAAACTTTTTAATGAGCTTGACAATGCTGAGAATAGTTAAGACTGAAGCAATGGAAATTCTCATAGTTTACTAAGGGTATAAATTGGTCATCACTTTGGAGAGCAACTTGACAATATCTGGTAAAATCCAGGTTGTTCATACTCTTAACAACACAGTCTTTTAACCTGGAGATCACAGTCTGTAGGTAATTACATTAGTTTAAAGGATCACGATGCATAGTGGGTTTGGGGGTTTTTTTGTGTTTGTTTTGGTTTGTTTTTGTTTTGTTTTGTTTTTGAAGAAAGGTATTGCTCTGTCACCCAGGCTGGAGTGCAGTGGCACAATCAGGGCTTACTGCAGCCTCGACCTCCTGGGCTTAAGCAGTCCTCCTGCCTCAGCACCCTCAAGTAGCTGGGACTACAGGCATGCAACACCTTACATGGCCAGTTTTTTAAAATTTCAGTAGAGACGAGGTCTCACCATGTTGCCCAGACTAGTCTTGAAGTCCTGGGCTCAAGTGATCCTCCCACCTTGGCCTCTCAAAGTGCTGGGATTATAGGCATGAGCCACCACGCCCGACCCCTGAGTATATTTTTTAGTGTAATAGAAGAAACTATAGGCTGGGCATGGTGGCTCATACCTGTAATCCCAACACCTTGGGAGGCTGAGGTGAACAGATTGTTTGAGCCCAGGATTTCCAGTCCAGCCTGGGCATCATGGTGAAACCCTGTCTCTACAAAAAGTAAAAAAATTAACCAGGCGTGGTGGCACACACCTGTAGTCTCAGCTACTCGGGAGGCTGAGGTGGGAAGATTGCTTGAGCCCAGGAGGCAGAGGTAGCAGTGAGCTGAGATGGTACCACTGCACTTTAGCCTGGGTGATAGAGTGAGACTCTGTCTCAAAAAAAAAAAGAAAGAAATTATAAAATATTAGCATGAATATGTAGAAAAAATTGGGTACTGCTTCACAAAAGTTTTTTCGCTGTTATATGTGTGTATATGTATATGTATATGTGTGCATACTATATGCTAGATAAAATCTAATACTATGGGTTCTAGTAAAAAAAGAAAAGAAAAGAAAAGAAAAAAAGATTGCTATAGAGAAGTTCACCTGCTATTGGAGTCAAGTATTGGCATCTTTTTATGTATGTAATAGCAAAAGATTGCAGGCAGCCAAAAGAAATGGCTTTTCTTAAGCCATTAAGAAAATAAAGGTTGGCCAGGCATGGTGGCTCATACCTGTAATCCGAGCACTTTGGGAGGCCGAGGCAGGCAGATCATTTGAGGTCAGGAGTGATCCTGAACATGGTGAAACCCTGTCTCTACTAAAATACAAAAATTAGCCAGGCATGGTGGCGGGCGCCTGTAATCCCAGCTGCTCTGGAGGCTGAGGCAGGAGAATCATTTGAACCCAGGAGGCGGAGGTTTCAGTGACCCGAGGTCGTGCCACTGTACTCCAGCCTGGGCTACAGAGCAAGACTCTGTCTCCAAAAAAAAAAAAAAAAAATAGGACTGGGTACAGAGGCTGACGTATAATCCCAACACTTTGTGAGGCCAAGTCGGGAGGATTGCTTGAGCCCAGGAGTTTGAGACCAGCCTGGCCAACGTAATGAGACCCTGGCTCTACAAATTTTTTAAAAATTAGCCAGGCGTGGTGGCATATGCCTGTAGTCATAGCTACTGTGGCGGTTGAGCCAAGAGAATTGCTTGAGCCCAGGAGTTCGAGGTTGCAGTGAGCTATGATCACACCACTCCACTCCAGCCCGGAAAACAAAGTGAGACCTTGTCTCTTTAAAAAAGAAAGAAAAGAATAGGTAAGCTGTGGAATGCTTGTTAATGAAATACTATACAGGAGTGAAGATGAGTGAACTAGAGTTATGTGTCAATATGGATAAATCTCAAAAACAATATAAAATAATAATAAAAAAAAAAACAGTCAGGCACTGTGGCTCACTCCTGTAATCCCAGCAGTATTGGGAGCCCGAAGCAGGAGGATTCTTTGAGCCCAGGAATTTGAGACCAGCCTGGGCAACATAGTGAGACCCAATGCCTATGAAACATTTTAAAATTAGCTAGGCATGGTGGCAGGTACTTGTATTCCCAGCTACTTGGGAGGCTGAGGTAGAAGGATTGCTTGAGCCAAGGAGGTTTGAGATCATACCACTGCACTCTAGCCTGGGATACAGCGAGACCCTGTCTTAAAAAAAAAAAAAGAGCACTGCTGAGCACTGTTACACACACCTCTAGTTCCAGTTACTTGGGAAGCTGAGGCAGAAGGATCACTTGAGCCAAGGAGTTTCAAGCCAGCCTAGACAACAAGACTGCAGTCTCTTTAAAAAAAAAAAAAAAAAAGCAAGAACATATGTGGAGTACACCATTTATCTAAAGTCTAAAAACATGCAAACCAATTCTGCATTGTTTATAGATACGTGTATATGCTTTTTTTTTTTTTTTAAAGACACATTCTCTCTCTGTCGCCCAGGCTGGAGTACAGTGATGCTATCACAGCTCACTACAGCCTTAACCTCTCCGGCTCAAGTGATCCTCCTGCTTCGGCCTCCCAAGTAGCTGGGACTACAGGTGCATACCACTATGCATGTCTGATATTTTTTTTTTTCCTTTTGCATGTCTAATTTTTTAAAAATTTGCTTGGTAGAGGCCGGGCATGGTGGTTCATGCCTGTAATCCTGGCACTTAGGAAGACTGTGGCAGGCGGATCACCTGAGGCTAGGAGTTCAAGACCAGCCTGACCAATGTGGTGAAACCTCATCTCTGCTAAAAACACAAAAATTAGCTGGGGGTGGTGGCAGGCACCTATAATCCCAGCTACTAGGGATGCTGAGGCCGGAGAATTGCTTGAGCCTGGGAGGCAGAGGCTGCAGTGAGCCAAGATCATGCCACTGCAGTCCAGCCTAGGCAACAGAGCAAGACTCCATCTCAAAAAGGCTGGGCATGGTGGCTCATGCCTGTAATCCCAGCACTTTGGGAGGCTGAGGTAGACAGATCATCTGAGGTCGGGAGTTCTAGACCAGCCTGGCTAACATGCCCATAATCCCAGCTACTCAGGAGGCTGAAGCAGGAGAATCGCTTGAACCCGGGAGGCAGAGGTTGCAGTGAACTGGGACCATGCCACTGCACTCCAGTCTGGGTGACAGAGTGAGACTCCATCTCTGGGGAAAAAAAAATTTTTTTTGGTAGAGATAGGATCTCACTATATTGCCCAGCTGGTCTCAAACTCCTGGTTTCAAGTGATCTTTCTGCTTTGACCTCCCAAAGTGCTGGGATTATAGTCTGGATCCTCCACACGCAGCCTGACAATTTTTAAAACAATAAAAACGCCGGGTGCGGTGGCTCAAGCCTGTAATCCCAGCACTTTGGGAGGCCGAGGCGGGCGGATCATGAGGTCAGGAGATCGAGACCATCCTGGCTAACACGGTGAAACCCCGTCTCTGCTAAAAAAAATACAAAAAACGCCGGGCGC
>NW_012116265.1:19245412-19249251 GCF_000951035.1 Colobus angolensis palliatus | reverse complement strand
AAAAAAAAAAAAAAACAATAAAAACAAGGAATGAGAGGGGAGAAAATAGAGGCACCAAGTGGAAACACTAAGTTTGGCTGTCAAGAGATGCGGAAATGGGGTGTTAGCTGGAGGGGCGTATAGGTAAAAAGATTATTTTTCTGTTTTTAAGACAATATGCGACAGCATGTTAGTATGTTTCTGGGAAAGAGCTAGTAGAGAGGAGATAAGTGATTTCAGGAGTAAAGAGATAACCGAAGGAGCATAGTCCTAGACTGTTGCCCACCTAGTTTGTCAGCAACCAGTCCATCCTCCCTCTAGCATATCCTCCCCAGCACAACCTGCTTAGTTTTTCCTAGACAGAGCTTTGTTCTTATCACTTTGTCCCCCAGAAATCTTGAATGACTCCTCATTACCTGTGTCATCACACTCCTCAGCCTGGCACTGGAGACTCTTTCTAGCCCTATTTCATTCTTCTCTCCACAAACACTCTTCCCCCAGCCAGAAAGATGTGTTTACTCTTCCCCAAACACCAAGAAACCATTTTACAGTTGTCTGGTGTCCTATTTGGTACCCTCACATTGCTTGGCACATTCTTTAATCTTATTTCACCCCTATGTCATTTTTTTCTAAGTATTCCCAACCCACATTGACCTAGCACTGAACTACTGCAATATGGAGGAGTATTTGTGTTGTACTTGATACATATGTGCTGTCTTGTATTTTTCTTCATTTCAGTGACTCATCATCATTGTTAATAGAAAGAGCATGGCTCTCAGAGTCACACAGAGTTGGGGTTTTTCTTTTTCAATTATGTATGGAAATAATACATGTTTGAATGTTTTATGGCAAACAATATAAGCATATACATATAGTAAAAGCCTGCCTCTACATTCATACTTTGTCCATTCTAATACCCCAAGAGTGACAACTGAGAAAGGTTAATGTATTTTTCCAGACCTTTTTCTGTGCAAATGCAAATCTAGATAAAGAGTATTGGAAAGAAGGATTTGTATTTTATTAATTAAATCATATATATATATATGCATGTGCCCTGCTTTGTTTATTCAACAATTTAGCGTAGGTCCTTCCACATTGGTACGTACAGCTCTACCTCACTTTTTTTTTTTTTAATAGGATAAGGGCACCAAAATGTGTTTAACTTTTACCTTTCTAATGGATATTTTGATTTTTTCACTTACTGTGCTGAGTGATCATCCTTGTGCCTGTATTCTTGTTCATTTGTGTGTAAGACAGCTTCTTAAAAGTGTAATGGTTAGGTTAAAATTGGTTTTGTTTTTGAATCCTGGCTTTTCCCAGCTGTATAGCTTTGAATAAAGTAATTTAATCTCTCTAAGCCTGCTTCCTCGTCTGTAGAATAGGTATATAATAACTCAGAATTTTGTGATGATTAAATGATCCAAAGCACACCAGCTGTCAGGCAGGAAGCCTTCATTCCCTGCCCCGTGAATTGTCTTTCCAGTGAGAGGGTAAACTTCAGGAGGAGAGCAGTGCCTTAAAATCTCTGCGTAGATCTTGTTACTTTTATTGCACTGATTAAAACTCAGAAAGTTATCTAGTTGATTGAACGTTTTCTTTAATCCACCTACAGGATCGCCAAGGATCCAAGATTTGAACGATTACCATGTACACACAAAGGGACCTATGCAGATGACTGCTTAGTACAGAGAGTAACTCAGGTATTATCAGTTCATAGCTGTTTACTTTGTACTTTTAAAAAAAAAAAACGTAAACTATTGTCTCCTGAATGTTCATGGTCAGTAAAGCATCTAGGAATATACATTGTGGTTAAAAAAAAATGGTATAGCATTCCTTCATAAGAAGCATAGGTGTCTTCATTTACTTGAGAAAGTGGATTGAAAATGTACACTCTAACCATAATAGAAAGAGCACAGGCTTGGGGAGGAGACATGGGTTTCACATCTCAGCACCTGCATTTACTGGCTATGTGATTTGGGACATTTAACTGATTCTTTATCTCACAAATCTCTGTAAAATGATTTTAAGTGAGTTAATGTGGAACCCATTTACTTTTGATGTAGGAATTTTGTTCCTCTTCGTGATGCCTAATCCAAAAGTGCTTTTACATATACATAGGGTATCTGAGAGTCTCCCAAGGTGCTATTTCACACATACCCTAGAATAAGTAGGTTTTTAATTCCTTCATTAAGCACCACAAGGACTTCTGCTACTGAGTGCTTTTACAAGGGCCTTTCTTTGTTGATGATAAGCTTCATCTACTGACCACAGAGCCATCCCTTTAGTCACTTCAACCCATAGGTGGGGCCAGTATTTCCCACAGCACGGCTGACACCACTCTGCCACTTTATATAAAACTCAGTAGGAGAGTCAGACATGACAGAAGTGAAGCTTCCTACAAAATAGCTTTCACCTGACAGCTAAATGGTACTGCTTTTATAACCGCTAGGCTCTAGTTTCAGGCCCTGAAGATCCTATTTAGGCTTCCTGTTTCGGGGGTAGCCTACCTCTAACATCAGTAGGCCCAGAGCACACCCAAGCCCCAAGATCTAGGGAAAGGAGGGAGCTATGGCCTCCAAATTAAGGCACTTTTTATCGATACCATGGAGTTCCTCGGAGCATTTTCCCAAAACTAAAGAATTATCTGCCCCAAGCATGAAAATCCCTTTCATTTATGAGCAGAAAACAGTTTGCAGCTTGTGAACGGTTTTCTACCTTCACCTCCTCAAGATTCTTAATGCTGCATTCAGCCCAGGCAACTTGTTTATTTTATATAACAAGATTACGAGCTCCTAGATCATAGTAGCTACTCAACAAATTGTTACAGCCTGCCCTTCGCTACTTACCATGAAAATGAACTATTCTCACACTAGTCAGTGGTTGTGCCATTATCCAGTAGTCACTAAGTGTGCTCAGTGACCTCAGTGTGAACATCACTCCATGTCTCTTATAGCATAAGTGTTACATTGTGGCCACAGTTGACCGGGACCTTAAAAGAAGAATCCGTAAGATTCCTGGAGTTCCTATCATGTACATTTCTAACCACAGGTGAGAGATTTCTCTTGGGGAAGGGAATAGAAATATATTAATTGGTATCAATTGAAAATGAGGACAAGTGATAAGGTTATAATGGATTTGAAAGAAATTATTGTGTCAAATGTTTACATAGTTATGTTTGAAAAAATGAGGCAAAGCAAGAGATAGGGCAAAAGAGAGAGGATTTAAGGAATGAGGCAAACATTTAAATTGTTAGAATAAGATTACTGGAAGAAATAGATGTTTTAAACAAAAGCAGTAATTTAAATCAAACATCTTTTTGGCCAGAAATGCCTATTTTGAAAGAATTTTTTTTTATTAACACCTCATCTGAGAAATGGAAAGCTTATTTAAAAAAAAAAAAAAAGCCATTATCCTTGGCTATTTTATGTCAGTCCTCAGACATATTTTCCAGCTTTTCAGCTTGGGGAGAGCACAATGTGGTAGGAAATCTGTGGACTAAGAAGTTAGACTTACTGATCTCAGATCCTCGGTTCCCCTCTTGCTGACTTGTGTGACTTTGAAAAAACAATCATATTGTATTATAGTCAGCATTTTGCTGTAAATCATTCATTATGATGTTCCCCTAAATTGTTCCCACTGACAAAAAGGATTCACAGCAGGGGTGAGAGTATTGCAGTCTGTAAAGGATGGGTTTTTAGATGGGTTCTCTTCCTATCTTTCTTACCAGTGTTAATTTTTTTGTCCTGGTCAGATACAACATCGAACGGATGCCAGATGATTATGGAGCCCCTCGATTCTAATTCTTATAAGACACAATTCCTCTGCCTTTCTTCAGCCAGCTTTCTCTTGTTGCCAGTTCA
>NW_012116265.1:19232211-19236887 GCF_000951035.1 Colobus angolensis palliatus | reverse complement strand
ATGCCTATAATCCCAGCTACTGGGGAGGCTGAGGCAGGAGAACCTCTTGAACCCAGGAGGCGGAGGTTGCAGTGAGCTGAGATTGCACCACTGCATTCCAGCCTGGGTGACAGAGTGAGACTGTCTCAAAAAAAAAAATGATGGTCATAGGGTATAAAATCTCAGACAAGAAGAATATGTTGTATACTTTTTTTGAGTTCTATTGTACAGTGTGGTGCATTATACTTAATAATGGAGTATTATACATTTCAAAATTGATATTCTCATCACAGAAATGTATTTGAAGTATTGGATATGTTAACTAGCTTGATTTAACTATTCCATATTCTATCCACAATTTGTGACATCACTTTGTAACTCATAAATTTGTACAATTATGAACTGTCAATTTACAATAAAAAAATTTTATTGCATCTTTTTAGAAATCAGATATTCTGATGATTGCTCACATAATTTGATGGTCATTGTTTTATACTGACTTACTCAATAAACATTTATTAAATGTATACTAGGTGCTTAATAAGATATGGTCCTGCCCTCAAGACAGTCATTATGGTGGGAGAGAAAAACATGTAAATGAATAAATACCGTAAAATAGCAGTGTTAGGGTAAAAGTTTCAGAGGCATGTCATGGGCACATAAAGGTGGAATGATTTTTTTCTACTGGTTGGGATGGGGAGGGAGGAAAGGCCAGTGGTCGTGTGGTTTGAGCTAATCTTGAAAATGAATAGGTGCTTCTCCAATAAATTAGGAATAGAAGATGAAGCATAGGAAACAGTATGAACAAAAGCAAGGATGTACAGTGTTACTCAGAGTGAATGTGCTTGGCCTGTTCAGATAGCTGCCAGAAGGTTTTTATGACTCGAATATAGGGAATCTCATCAGGGAAGGGTTCTGTACCCACGTGAGACTCCAGAGGAAGGAGGGGGTCTTACATGACATGCCAAAGGGTCTGGACTTAATCCATAGGTCAATAGGGTGCTATTGGCCGGGGATGGTGGCTCATGCCTATAATCCTAGCACTTTGGGAGGCCGGGGTGGGTGGATCACCTGAGGTCAGAAGTTAGAGACCAGCCTGGCCAACATGGTGAAACCTCATCTCAATTAAAAATACAAAAATTAGCTGGGCATGGTGGCAGGAACCTGTAATCCCAGCTACTTGGAAGGCTGAGGCAGGAGAATCGCTTGAACCTGGGAGGCGGAGGTTGCGGTGAGCCGAGACCGCGCCATTGCACTCCAGCCTGGGCAACCAGAGTGAAATTCCGTCTCAAAATAAATAAATAAATGAGGTGCTATTAAAATTTCAAGCAGAATGGATAACATGATCGGATTGGGGGAGGGGGTTGTTTTTTCTTTTTTAGGGACAGGATCTGTCTCTGTTGCCCAGGTTGGAGTACAGTGATGGAATCACAGCTCACTGCAGCCTCAATCTCCTGGGCTCAAGTCATCCTCCTGCCTCACTCCGGAGTAGCTGGGACTATAGGCATGTGCCACTACTCCCAGCTAATTATTTTATATTTTTGTAGAGACAGAGTTTCACCCTATGTTGCCCAGGCTGGTCTCGAACTCCTGGGCTCAAGCTATCCTCCTGCCTCGCCTCTCAGAATGCTGGGATTGCAGGCATGAGCCACTGTGTTCAGCCCAGATTAGATTTTTTAAATGATCACAGGTAGTGTAAGAATAAACAAATAGCTGGGCGTGGTGCCTCATGCCTGTAATCCCAGCACTTTGGGAGGCTGAGGCAGGCAGCTGAGGTCAGAAATTGGAGACCAGCATGACCAACATGAAGAAACCCCATCTCTACTAAAAATACAAAATTAGCTGGGTGTGGTGGCACATGCCTGTAATCCCAGCTACTCAGGAGGCTGAGGCAGGAGAATTGCTTGAATCTGGGAGGCAGAGGTTGCGGTAAGCCAAGATCACACCATTACACTCCAGCCTGGGTAACGACAGTGAAACCCTGTCTCAAAAATAAAAAATAAATAAATAGAAAGAATAAATAAATAGATCATTGAAACAACACAGAAAATGCATTAACAAACCTATGTTTAATCCCAGCACTGGCTGGGCGCTGTGGCTCAAGCCTGTAATCCCAGCACTTTGGGAGTCCGAGGCAGGAGAATCACGAGATCAGGAGATAGAGACCATCCTGGCCAACACGGTGAAACCCTGTCTCTACTAAAAATACAAAAAATTAGCCGGGCATGGTGGCAGGCGCCTGTAGTCCCAGCTACTCGGGAGGCTGAGGCAGAATTGCATGAACCCAGGAGGTGGAGCTTGCAGTGAGCCAAGATCATGGCACTACACTCCAGCCTGGGCAACAGAGCGAGACTCTGTCTCAAAAAAATAAATAATTTTTTAAAATCCCAGCACTTTGGGAGACTGAGGCAGGCAGATCACTTGAGGTCAGGAGTTTGAGACTAGCCTGGCCAACATGGTGTAAACCCCACCTGTCTCTACTAAAAATACAAAAAATTAGCCGGGCATGGTGGCAGGCGCCTGTAGTCCCAGCTACTCGGGAGGCTGAGGCAGAATTGCATGAACCCAGGAGGTGGAGCTTGCAGTGAGCCAAGATCATGGCACTACACTCCAGCCTGGGCAACAGAGCGAGACTCTGTCTCAAAAAAATAAATAATTTTTTAAAATCCCAGCACTTTGGGAGACTGAGGCAGGCAGATCACTTGAGGTCAGGAGTTTGAGACTAGCCTGGCCAACATGGTGTAAACCCCATGTCTACTAAAAATTTCCAAAATTAACTGGGCGTGGTGGTGCATGCCTGTAGTCCCAACTACTTGGGAGGCTGAGGCAGGAGAATCGCTTGAACCAAGGAGGCAGAGGTTGCAGTGAGCTGAGATTGCACCACTGCATTCCAGCCTGGGTGACAGAGTGAAACACTGTCTCAAAACCAAACAAACAAAAAAACCTATGTATTTGTGGGAATTTGGTATACTATTAAGGTGGTATTTCATTTCTGTGGGAAAAGGAAATTTTCTTAAAAGGCCAAATAGTCTGGAGTCATTCCATTAGTGTTAGAATACTAATTCTACCAGTTAGTATCTGTATGAATTGGACAAACCATATAACTATTTGTTGCCTTCCTTGTTTCCTTTTTAAAATGCTTAATCCTCAAAGCAAACCTGATAAAGTGAGATTAAATTGAATAGTACCTGGCCCAAGGAAGTGTTGTTCAGTAAATGTTACTGATTATTACACGATGGCAAGGTGGCTATCCATTTGAAAAAAAAAATTAGGCCAGGCGCAGTGGCTCACGCCTGTAATCCCAACATTTTGGGAGGCCGAGGCGGGCAGATCACCTGAGGTCGGGAGGCGGAGACCAGCCTGACCAACATGGAGAAACCCCATCTCTACTAAAAATACAAAAAAAATTAGGCAGGCATGGTGGCGAATGCCTGTAATCCCAGCTACTCAGGAGCCTGAGGCAGAAGAATCACTTGAACCTGGGAGATGGAGGTTGCGATGAGCCGAGATCATGCCATTGCACTCCAGCCTTGGCAAGAGTGAAACTCTGTCTCAAAAAAAAAAAAAAAATTGATTCCTACTTCACATGATTCATAAAAATATTTCAAGTGAATCAAAGACCTACTTTTTTTTTTTTTTTGAGACAGAGTTTCTCACTCTGTCACCAGGCTGCAGTGCGTTGGCACAATCATGGCTCGCTGCATCCTTGACCTTCCCATGCCCTGATGATCCACCCCAGCCTCTCAAGGAGCTAGGATTTTTGTATTTCTTACAGAGATGGGATTTTGCCATATTGCCCACCTTGGCCTTCTAAAGTGTTGGGATTATGGGCATGAGCCACTGCACCCAGCCTAAACTTATTTCTAAGCTATGGAAGCATTAGGAAAATAAATATAAAGAAAAATGTGTTTATCACCTTGGATAGAATTCTTAAGCAGAATCTAAAAAGATTGAAAAGTTTGAATATATTAAAATTATAGATTTCTGTGCAAGACACTCCCCCCCCCCCCCGCTAAAAAACAAGTGACTGATCAGATTTTCCAATACATATAATAAGGGTTTGGAGAAATGAGTACTGACGTCATGCTGACAGAAGTGCAAATATTTATGACCATTTTTTACAGCTGTTGGGAAGATCCACTAAAATAAAAATTGCGGATACCTGTGAGCCCAATTCTATTTTTTTGGTTACTTAATAGTATCATACAGGTGATTTACTTTAAAATACCTCTGCATGGACAATGTGATATGTATGTGAAGAAACATTCACATGTGTACAAGGAAACAGGTAGAAGGATGTTTACTGCACTGCTGCTTATAAAAGAGAAAAACTTAAACTAAATGTCCATCAAAAGGATCTTAACTATAGCCAGGCATGGTGACTCACACCTGTAATCCTAGCACCTTGGAAGGCTGAGGTGGGTGGATTGCCTGACCTCAGGAGTTCAAGACCACCCTGGGCAACATGGCGAAACCCTGTCTCTACTAAAAAACAAAAAATTAGCTGGGTGTGGTGGTGCACACCTGTAGTCCCAGCTACTCAGGAGGCTGAGGCACAAGAATTGCTTGAACCCAGGAGACAGGGGTTACAGTGAGCCAAGATCGCACCACTGCACTCCAGCCTGAAGACAGAGAGAGACTCCGTCTCAAAAAAAAAAAAAAAAAAAAAAAAAAAAAAAGCCATTATCCTTGGCTAT
>NW_012116265.1:19210368-19227845 GCF_000951035.1 Colobus angolensis palliatus | reverse complement strand
AAATAAAATGGTTAAGATGGTAAATTTTCTGTTATGTGTCTTTCACCATAATTAATATAAATGAGATTGAGCTATATCACTTAAATGGAAATAACTATGACCTATTATTAAGAGAAAGTAAATTGTAGAACAGTTAGGTACAGTGTGATATTGGTTTTAAGTTTTAATATCACAAAAATATTTAATTGTTTATTTAGAAATATACAATAGAAAGAAAGAAAGAAAAAGGTCTGAAGATAATTCTTTCTCTTCCCTCATCACTGGTATAGAATTCCTTAAATAAATTAACGTCAGGCTGGGCGTGGTGGCTTACGCCTGTAATCCCAGCACTTTGGGAGGCTGAGGCAGGTGAATTGCCTGAGCTCAAGAGTTTGAGACCACCCTGGACAACATGGTGAAACCCCGTCTCTACTAAAATCCAAAAAATTAGCCACGCGTGGTGGCACGCACCTGTAGTCCCAGCTACTCAGGAGGCTAAGGCATGAGAATCACTTGAGCCCAGGAGGCAGAGGTTGCAGTGAGCCAAGATCACACCACTGCACTCCAGCTTGGACTACAGAGTGAGACTCTGTCTCAAAAAAAAAGTTATAGGACTGGATTGTGGCTCACTCCTCTTGCTGCTCGCCCCCCCCCCCCCCATAATATGGGTGGAATCATCCTGGATAGGCCAATTATAATATTCTTATTCCCATTGCCATTGTGATTATTTCAAACCTGAATATCAAAGACAAGCCAATTAGTTGTAACCAGAGCTTTCACTGGAGAGTTACGCTCTTTCTGTGGGAGAACTGTTCAAAGTTTTAAATATAAACTTTAAAATTGAAAGACCGTATTTACTAACACATTGGAAGTGCCTACCTGGGTTTTACTTTACATAGCGAAACCCAATAGTAATTAATATGGAATATATGTCTCCTAAACCAAAAGACAACAGAAAAGAGAAATTCAGCTCATTAAAAAAAGCAGAATTTGTCAAAATGTATGGAATTGCACCATTACGAATTGTATATTTCATTATGTGTAAATTTTTTAAAAACTAAAAGGAAAAAGAAATGCAGAAGAGGAGAGGGAAGAAGCAGCGATGGTAAATACAAAACAAAGTAAGATAGGGACTGGGCGCGGTGGCTGTCACCGGTCATCCAGCACTTTGGGAGGCTGAGGCGGGTGGATCACGAGGTCAGGAGATTGAGACCATCCTGGCTAGCATGGTGAAACCCCATCTCTACTAGAAACATACAAAAAAAATTAGCTGGGCGTGGTGGCGGGTGCCCGTAGTCCCGGCAACTTGGGAGGCTAAGGCAGGAGAATGGCACAAACCCAGGAAGCGGAGCTTGCAGTGAGCTGAGATTGCGCCACTGCACTCCAGCCTGGGCGACAGAGTGAGGCTCCGTCTCAAAAAAAAAAAAAAGTAAGATGGTGGGAATAATGACATGACTACATGCAGTAGTCATGATGAATGTGACTGAGTTAAATAGCCTTATTAAAATAAGGACAATGACTACATTGGGAATAATGACATGACTACATGCAGTAGTCATGATGAAAGTGACTGGGTTAAATAGCCTTATTAAAAGACAGATACTCAGGTTGGATTTTTTTTTTTAATCTTGTGGCTGTACTTTATTTACAGACATAGCTAGAACAGAACGGCACAGAACAGCTGGAAATAAAGAGAAGGGAAAAATAAACTTACCATACAACTCAACAGTTCCTCTCCTAGGTATCTACCCAAGAGAGAGGAAAATACATGTCCATACAAAGACTTGGACACAAATGCTCATATTATTTTTTTTATTATTTTATTTTTTTGAGACAGAGTCTCACTCTGTCACCAGGCTGGAGTGCAGTGGTGCGATCTCAGCTCACTGCAACCTCTGCCTCCTGGGTTCAAGTGATTCTCCTGCCTCAGCCTCCTGAGTAGCTGGAATTACAGGCACTTGCCACCACGCCCAGCTAATTTTTTTGTATTTTTAGTAGAGATGGGATTTCACCATGTTAGCCAGGATGGTCTCGATCTCCTGACCTCGTGATCTGCCCACTTCGGCCTCCCAAAGTGATGGGATTACAGGTGTGAGCCCCCGTACCCAGCCGCTCATATTATTTTTCTTCATACTAAACAAATGTGAAACAAACCAAGCAACCATAAACACAGTGGTCCCCAATGTTTTTGGCACCAGGGACTGTGGAAGACAGTTTTTCCACAGATGGCAGTGGGGCATGGTTTCTGGATGATTCGAGCACATCACATTTATTGTGCACTTTATTTCTATTATTATTACATTGTAATACATAATGAAATAATTATACAACTCACCATAATGTAGAATCAGTGGGAGCTCTGAGTTTGTTTTCCTGTAACTAGACAGTCCCATCTGGGGTTGATGGGAGGAAGGGACAGATCATCAGGCATTAGTTTCTCATAAGGAGCACACATCCTAGATCCTTTACCTGTGCAGTTCACATTAAGGTTCACGCTCCTATGAGACTCGAACGTCGCCGCTGATCTGACAGGAGCTCAGGCGGTAATGTGAGCGATGGGTAGTGGCCGTAAATACAGATGAAACTTCACTTGCCTGCCCACCACTGATCTCCTGCTATGTGGTCCAGTTCCTAACAGGCCGCCAGCCACTAGTGATTCGTGGCCCATGGGTTGGGGACCTCTGCATAACCAGATAAATGGATAAACAAAATGTGATGCATTCACACAATGGAATACTGTTCAGCAATAAAAGGTATAAACCACCGATAGAACAACATACATGAATCGCAAAATCGAGTCAAGCGAAAGAAGCTAGATATAAAATATACAGATGGTGCCTGACTTAGGATGGTTTGACTTAGGATTTTTTGACTTTACAATGGGTTTACTAGGGTATGCATTTTCAGCTTACAGTATTTTGATTTACACAGGATTTATTGGGGCTGGGCATGGTGGGCTCATGCCTGTAATCCAGCACTTTGGGAGGCCAAGGCAGGAGGATCACTTATGCCCAGGAGTTTGAGACCAGCGTGGGCAACATAGGGAGACCCCATCTCTATAAAAAATAAAATAAAAAGAAGGTTAACTGGGATGTAGCTCCATTATAAGTCAAGAAGCATCTACACACTGTATGATTCCATTTACATGAAACTCTAGAAAAGACAAATCTATAATGATAAAAAGTAAATCATTGTTATGGTATTAGTGGTGTCCATGAAAAAAAAGAAAAAGAAAAGAAGAAAGTAAACATTGTTCACTGAGGTGGAGGTAGGGTATTGGCTGGGTACAGGCACAATGGAATTAGTGGGGAGGGGAATTCATTGTTTCCAAAAATTATCTATTTTGATTGTTGTGATGATTGCTTGATATATTGATTTGTCAAAACAAATCAAAATGCACACAAAATGATTGCATTTTATTGTTTGTAAATGATGCTTCATTAATTAAAAGATGGAAAAGGACACACAAAAGAAAAGATAGGCCAGGCTCATTACTATAATCCCAGCACTTTGGGAGGCTGAGTGGGCAGATCACTTGAGCCTAGGAGTTTCAGACCAGCCTGGGCAACATGGCGAAACTCTGTCTCTACAAAAAATTTAAAAATTTGCTGGGTGTGGTGGTGCAACTGTATAGTCCCAGCTACTAGGGAGGCTGAGGCAGAAAGATCGCTTGAGCCAAGGAGGTCGAGGCTACAGTGAGCTGTGATAACACCACTAAACTCCCGCCTGAACAACAGAGTGAGACCCTGTCTCAAAAAAAGAAGAAAAAAATGGAAAAAGAATATGCTGTTTGAATATGCAAGATGGAAAATATTGAGGTTTTCTTTGTAGGCTAACACATGGAAAATGTCATGAAAGTAAAATGTACACTTGAAAAGGAGGTGCACTCTCTGTTATGTAGGCTTAATATTTATCCATAAGATCTACCTAATTATTTAGGTCTTCTGTATGCTTATACTTTTTTTTTTTGAGATGGAGTTTTACTCTTATTGCCCAGGCTGGAGTGCAATTGCGTGATTTCGGCTCACTGCAACCTCCACCACCCAGGTTCAAGTGATTCTCCTGCTTCAGTCTCCCAAGTAGCTGGGATTACAGGCATGCGCCACCATGCCCAGCTAATTTTGTATTTTTAGTAGAGATGGGGTTTTGCCATGTTGTCCAAGCTGGTTTTGAACCCTTGATGTCAGGTGATCCACCTGCCTCAGCCTCCCAAATTGCTGGGATTACCCACCCATGCCCGGTCTATGCTTATACTTTTTATTTTTGACTCAGAAGTCAAAAGCAGAAAAATACATTAGAGTGTCCTAATACTCGTGCATTCTTTCTTCTTCTTCTTCTTTTTGAGACAGAGTCTTGCCCTGTCACCCAGGCTGGAGTACAATGGCACGATCTCAGCTCACTGCAACCTCTGCTTCCTGGGTTCAAGCGATTCTCCTGCCTTAGCCTCTCAAGTAGCTAGGATTACAGGCATACACCACCATGCCTGGCTAATTTTTTGTATCTTTAGTGGAGACAGGGTTTCACCATGTTGGCCAGGCTTGTCTCGAACTCCTGACCTCGTGATCTGCCCACCTCAGCCTCCCAAAGTGCTGGGATTACAGGTGTGAGCCACCACACCTGGCCTTTTGTTTTTTTGGGTTTTTTTTTTTTTTTTTTTTTACTACTTAGTGTTTCCATTTCATGAAAGTTGCTACTGTATTGTTTTGTGCATAGATACTTATAACTGACATAGTTCTTCCTAATTGTAGCCTTTGGCATTGTACTAGTCCATTTGCATGCTGCTGATAAAGACATATCAGAGACTGGGTAATTTATAAAGAAAAAGAGGTTTAATGGACTCACAGTTCCATGTGGCCGGGGAGGCTTCACAATCATGATGCAAAGTGAAAGGCATGTCTTACATGGCGGCAGAGGAGAGAATGAGAGCCAAGTGAAAAGGGAAACTCCTTATAAAACCATCAGATCTAATCCCAGCACTTTGGGAGGCTGAGGCGGCCAGATCACGAGGTCAGGAGATGGAGACCATCCTGGCTAACATGGTGAAACCCCGTCCCTACTGAAAATACAAAAAATTAGCCGGGCTTGGTGGCGAGCGCCGGTAGTCCCAGCTACTCGGGAGGCTGAGGGAGGAGAATGGCGTGAACCCAAGAGGCGGTGCTTGCAGTGAGCCTAGATCGGGTCACCACACTCCACGCCCTGCTCTGGGCCGCAGAGCAGGACTCCGTCTCATAAGGAAACAAACAAAAAAACACAAAAACCAAAAAACCATCAGATCTCGTGAGACTTATTCACTACCACGAGAACAGTGTGGGGGAAATTGCCTTCATGATTTAATGAACTCTCACGAACTCTCACCGGGTCTCTCCCACAATGCATGGGAATTATGGGAGCTACAGTTCAGGATGATATTTGGGTGGGGACACAGTCAAACCATATCAGGCATTATAATGTATCCTTTTGCCTCATTTAATGATTTTTGGCCTAAATTCTACTTTTTCTGATATTAAGAACAGGACTTCTGCTTTCTTTTTCTTTTTGTATTGTATTTGCCTGATATATTTTGTCCATCTTTTTATTTTTACCTTTTCTAAATTCATTATCCCCAAAGTAGGGTGCTCCAGACTAGTCACTGCTATGTGTCCTTTGTTTTCTTTTTCTTTTTCTTTTTCTTTTTTTTGAGACAGAGCCTCACTTTGTCACCAGGCTGGAGTGCAGTGGTGCAATCTCAGCTCACTGCAACCTCTGCCTCCTGGGTTCAAGTGATTCTCCTGCCTCAGCCTCCTGAGTAGCTGGGACTATAGTTATGCACCACCACACCTGGCTAATTTTTGTTTTTGTTTTTTTTTAGCACTCAGGGTTTCGCCATGTTGCCTAGGCTGGTCTTGAACTCCTGACCTCAAGTGATCCTCCCACCTCAGCCCCCTAAAAGTGTTGGGATTACAGGCATGAGCCACAACACCCAGATTTTTTTCTTTTTTAAAATGGGGGTGTTCACTGTGGATGTTCTGTGCCTATTCTGCCATTGTATATGTGGTGTTTGAAGGCAGATTATTTGTCCTTTTGGTGCATAAGTCTCTAGATCAAGTAAAGCCACACCTCCTGATATAGCAACGACTACATATTTGCATCACCTACATATACCTCTACTCTGCATCACCTAGATGTGGTGGTCCTTGAGCATGATGCCATTACTGGACAGGACTTTTAAGATTGTCTCTGTGGGTGAGGGAATTGTGTATACGTTGCCTGTGATTGGGAAAGTGAGTTTAACATTTGGTAAACAGAAGGGTAGAGTGTAGCTATGGCTTGTGCTGGTCACCAAGTATTTCTGGCTCTCTACTTTATGGACCAAGGTAGCATTGCTCTTCCCCACCACCTTTAAAGTCAGGTGTGGCAAGTTGACTTGCTTTGGCCAATGTGAGTGAAGATGACGTATCATTTCTTGACAGAAGCTTTAAGTCATTGTGTGATTAGCTGTGCCCCCTTTGCCCTGAGTTGGTAATCATGAAAGCCTGGAAATGGAACCCAACTTGGCCTGGGTCCCACAGAATATCTTAGCCAGTTCATGGTGGTAACATTAGGGTGAATGATAAGTAAGCATTTCTTGTTTTAAGCCACTGATATTTGGGTTGTTGTTTGTTTGCTTTTATTACTGCAGCATGACCTTGGCCTATACCAACTGATAAAGTATATGTTAAAAAGTTGGAGGTGGAGCAGTTAGAAAAGAGAAACAAGTAAAAGATATCCAAATTGGAAAGGAAGTAAAATGATCTCTATTCACAGATGATGTGATCTTATATGTCAAAATCCCTAAAGAATTCACAAAACACTGTTACAATGAATAAATGATTTCAGCACAGTTTCAGGATACAAAATCAACACACAAAAATCAGTAGCATTTTATACAGTAATAATCACATGACTAATCTGAAAAAGAAATTAAGAAACCAATCCCATTTGCTATACATCAAAAAGGATAAAATACTTAGAGTAAAACTAACCAAAGAGGTGACCGACTTGTACACTGAAAATTATAGAACATTGCTAAAAGAAATTTTTTTAAAAAGATAAAAAATATAGAAAGACGTCCCACACTCATGGATTAGAAGACCCCGTATCATTAAAATGTCTATACTACCCAAAGCAATCTACAGGTTCAATGTAATCCCTATGAAAATTCCAATGGCAGGCGGGTCACAGTGGCTCATGCCTGTAATCCCAGCACTTTGAGAGGCCGAGGTGGGCGGTTCACTAGGTCAGGAGTTCAAGACCAGCCCGACCAACATGGTGAAACCCCATCTCTACTAAAAAATACAAAAATTACCCAGGCGTGGTGGTGCGTGCTTGTAGTCCCAGCTACTTGGGAGGCTGAGGCAGGAGAATTGCTTGAACCTGGGAGATGGAGGTTGCAGTGATCCAAGATCACACCACTGCACCCCAGCCTGGGCAACATAGCAAGACTCCATCTCAGAAAAAGAAAAGAAAAAGAAAAAAACAAAGAAAAGAAATCCCAATGACACTTTTTGCAGAAATAGAAAAAGCCATCCTAAAATTCATATAAAATCTCAAGAGACCCCATATAGCCAAAAAAAAAAATCTTGAAAAAGAAGACTAAAGTTGGAGGTCTCACAATTTCTGATTGCATACTAAAAAGCAGCAGTAATCAAGAAAGCATGGTACTGGCATAAAGACAGATATGTAGACCAATGGAACAGAATAGAGAGCCCAGAAATAAACCCTTGGATATTTGGCCAAATGATTTTCAACAAGGGTAATACTGGGGAAAGAGCAGTCTCTTTAACAAATTATGTTGAGAAAGTTGGATGTCCACATGCAAAATAATGAAGTTGGACCTTATACCATATACAAAAATTAACTCAAAATGGATTAAAGACCTAAATGTAAGGCCTAAAACTATAACACTCCTGGAATAAACTGGGAGTTTGATGGCTCACACCTGTAATCCCAGCACTTTTGCAGGCCAAGGTGGGCGGGTCACCTGAGGTCGGGAGTTCGAGACCAGCCTGACCAACATGTTGAACCCTCATCTCTACTAAAAATACAAAATTAGCCGGGTGTGGTGGCTTATGCCTGTAATCCCAGCTACTCAGGAGGCTGAGGCAGGAGAATCGCTTGAACCTGGGAGGTGGAGGTTGCAGTGAGCCAAGATTGCACCATTGCACTCCAGCCTGGGCAACAAGAGCAAAACTCGGCTGGGCGCGGTAGCTCATGCCTGTAATCCCAGCACTTTGGGAGGCCGAGGCGGGTGGATCACCTGAGATCAGGGAGTTCGAGACCAGCCTGGCCAACATGGTGAAACCTTATCTCTACTAAAAATACAAAAAAATTAGCTGGGCATGGTAGCGCATGCCTGTAATCCTAGCTACTCAGGAGGCTGAGGCAGGAGAATCGCTTGAACCTGGGAGGTGGAGGTTGCAGTGAGCCAAGATTGCACCATTGCACTCCAGCCTGGGCAACAAGAGCAAAACTCGGCTGGGCGCGGTAGCTCATGCCTGTAATCCCAGCACTGTGGGAGGCCAAGGTGGGTAGATCACCTGAGGTCAGGAGTTCGAGACCAGCCTGGCCAACATGGTGAAACCTTATCTCTACTAAAAATACAAAAAAATTAGCTGGGCATGGTAGCGCATGCCTGTAATCCTAGCTACTCAGGAGGTTAAGGCTGGAGAATTGCTTAAACCTGGGAGGTGGAGGTTGCAGTGAGCCGAGATCATACCATCGCACTCCAGCCTGAGCAACAAGAGTGAAACTCTATCTCAAAATCAAAAACAAAAATGCCACCTCTTAATACTATCACAGTGACATCATGTAGATTTTGGAGAAGAGACATTCAAATCATAGCAGATGGTAAATTTAATGTTATCTTTTTAAAAAAACACAAAAGTAAATATAGATATGTAGATCAAAGCAATGCAGAGTGGGAAATGAAAGTTTAATTATCAAAGGAACTGTTGCTCTGAACATCATATCCATTTAAGGTTGTTTTATTGGTTTTTGTTTGTTTGTTTGTTTGTTTGCTTTTGAGGCAGGGTCTGGCTCTGTCACCCAGACTGGAGTGCAGTGGCATGATCTCAGCTCACTGCAACTTCTGCCTCCTTGGCTCAAGCCATCCTTCCACCTCAGCCTCCCAAGTATCTGGGACACCGCACCCAGCCAATTTTTGTATTTATTGTAGAGATGGGGTTTCGCCATGTTGCCTAGGTTGGTCTCAAACTGCTGAGCTCAAGCGATCGCCCACCTCAGCCCCCCAAAGTACTGGGATTACAGGCATGAGACACTGTGCCTTCCCTAAGCTTTATTTTAAAGGCTGTTTTCAATATTATTTGAAGATTGGTCAATACATGATGCAATCAAACAAAACACAGGTTTCAGGTATGTATAAATGCTTATGCTTTATTTCATATATAATGCTATGTGTTCCTTGACACACACAGTTCTATGTATTCCAAGTGGTCACTGTAGTTTATCACAGCAAATACATCTCCAAAAGGAAAATGTTAATGCCCTAGAAATTTTCATCTGAGGTATCTAAGCTCGTAATAGGTCATCATTAAATAGTCTCTGAATTATTGTTGTGTATTATATACTGTGTGTGTTGTGTCTATTATATATTGTGTATTATAAGTTACACCACAAATACTACAATATGTTCGCTCACTCTAGAAATTTAAAAGTGGGAGATACACTTTAACAAGTATAATGGATTGACCCATAGATGACTTTTTATTACATAAACTACTGAAGACATATTCTTTGTGCTGCTTTTCTAAAATAGAATATGTTAATATAAACATATTTGAAATTCAAAAACTTGGCCTGTGTCTGTTTTGTTTCTCAGTGCAATTTCTGTTATCAATGTACTTGTAAGTAATAATTTATTAATACTACTACTAAAAAATTAACATGATTGAGAGGAAAAAATCTGGATTAATTAGCTAAAGAAATAAAGAAGCATGTAAGGCTGGGCATGGTGGCTCATGCCTGTAATGAGGCTGAGGTGGGCGGACCACGAGCTCAGGAGATCAAGACCATCCTGGCTAACACGGTGAAACCCTATCTCTACTAAAAATACAAAAAATTAGCCGGGTGTGGTGGCGGGCACCTCTAGTCCCAGCTACTCGGGCGGCTGAGGCAGAATTGCGTGAACCTGGGAGGCAGAGCTTGCAGTGAGCCAAGATCGTGCCACTGCACTCCAGCCTGGGCAACAGAGCAAGACTCTATCAAGAAAGAAAGAGAGAAGGAGAGGAGAGGAGAGGAGAGACTGAATGAGACAGGAGGTTCACTTGAGCCCCAGGATTTGAGATCAGCCTGGGCAACAAAGCGAGACCCTGTCTCTATAAAAAACATAAAAATTAGTTGGGAGCAGTAGCATGCACCTGTAGTCTTAGCTACTTGGGAGACTAAGGCAGGAGGATTCCTTGATCCCCTGAGTTGAGGATGCAGTGAGCTATAATCCTGCCACTGCACTCCTGCCTGGGTAACAGAGTAAGACCATGTCTCAAATAAATGAATGGATGGATGAATGAATGAATGAATGAATGAATAAATAAATGGCCGGGCGTGATGGCTCATGCCTGTAATCCCAGCACTTTGGGAGGCCAAGGCGGATCACCTGAGGTCAGGAGTTTGAGACCAGCCTGGCCAACATGGCTAAACCCCGTCTCTATTAAAAATACAAAAAATTAGCCAGGCGTGGTAGCAGGTATCTGTAACCCCAGCTACTCAGGAGGCTAAGGCAGGAGAATTGCTTGAACCCAGAAGGTGGAGGTTGCAGTGAGCCAAGATTGCGCCACTGCACTCCAGCCTGGGTGACTGAGTGAAACTCCATCTCAGAAAAAAATAATAAATGTATCTGTCTGTTCTCACACTGCTATAAAAATCTATAATACCTAAGATTGGGTAATTTATGAAGAAAAGAGGTTTAATTGACTCACAGTTCTGCAGGCTGTACAGGAAGCATGGTGAGAGGAGGCCTCAGGAAACTTACAGTCATGGTAGAAGGTGAAGGGGAGGCAAACACGTCTTACCATGGCAGAGCAGGAAAAAGAAAGCGAGCTAAGAGGGGAGTGCCACACACTTTTAAACCAGCAGATCTCATGAGAACTCGCTCACTATCATGAGAACAACATGGGAGAAGACCGCCTCCATGATCTAATCACCTCCCACCAGGTCCCTCCCCCAATATTGGAAATTACAATTCACAATGAGATTTGGGTGGGGACACAGAGCCAAATTACATAAATAAATAAATAAATAAGAAACTAGCAATCTAAAAGAGAGGAAGAGAAGAGAAAAAGACAGGACAAGTGCAACAATTGAAAAAGCACAAAATAAACTTGTTAGATCTTCTCAATCTTAAAATATATATTTATATATATATATGTAATAGATATATTTTTTATTTTTGAGATGGAGTCTCGCTCTGTCACCCAGGCTGGAGTGCGCTCACTGAAACCTCCACCTCCCAAGTTCAAGCAATTCTTGGGCCTCAGCCTCCTGAATAGCTGGGATTACAGGTACATACCACCATGCCTAGCTAAATGTGTATTTTCAGTAGAGATGGGGTTTTACCATGTTGGCCAGGCTGGTCTCGAACTCCTGGCCTCAAGTGATCCACCCACCTCAGCCTCTCAAAGTGCTGAGATTACAGCCATGAGCTACCACACCCGGCCTCAATCTTATAAATATTTTGACCTCTTTTACGTATTTTCCATTTCCTTCTCTTGTGTGCATCCTGGATCTTTCCCCAATTCTATCTTTCAGTTTTCTGATTCTCTCTTCAGCTTTGTCTAATATGCTGCTAACTGTTAAATTCACTTATTCAGTTTTTTATTTCAATTAGATTTTTTATTACAAGAAGTTCTGTTTTGTTCTTTTTCAGATCTGTGTTTTCTTTTTTTCTTTTTTTTTTTTTTTTTAGACCGAGTCTCGCTCTGTCACCCGGGCTGGAGTGCTGTGGCCAGATCTCAGCTCACTGCAAGCTCCGCCTCCCGGGTTCACGCCATTCTCCTGCCTCAGCCTCCCGGGTAGTTTTTGAAACATTGTGAAACCCTGTCTGTACTAAAACTACAAAAATTAGCTGGGTGTGGTGGCACATACCTGTAATCCCAGCTACTTGGGAGGCTGAGGCAGGAGAATCGCTTGAACCCGGGAGGTTGCAGTGAGCTGAGATTGTGCCACTGCACTCCAACTTGGGCAACAGAGTGGGACTCTTCAAAACAAAACAAAAAGCAAAAATTAGCCAGGCAAGGTGGCTCATGCCTGTAATCCCAGCTACTCGGGATGCTGAGGCAACAGAATCGCTTGAACCTGGGAGGCGGAGGTTGCAGTGAGCCGAGATTGTGCCACTGGACTCCAACCTGGGCAACAGAGTGAGACTCCATCTCAAAAAATAATAATAATAATTAATTTTTAAAAATTACCTGGCACAGTGGCTCCCAGCACTTTGGGAGGCCAAGGCAGGTGAATCACTTGAGGTCAGGAGTTTGATACCAGCCTGGCCAACATGGTGAAACCCCATCTCTACTAAAAATACAAAAATTAGCTGGGCATGGTGGTGCACACCTGTAATCCTAGCTACTCAGGAGGCTGAGGCAAGAGAATCGCTTGAACCCAGGAGGCAGAGGTTGCAGTTAGCCGAGATTGCGTCACTGCACTGCAGCCTGGGCAACAGAGCGAGACTCCGTCTCAAACAAACAAACAAAAAAAAATGAACAAATTTTTTGGAGACAGGGATTCTGTATAACAAAAATGACTGCCGGGCGCGGTGGCTCACACCTGTAATCCCAGCACTTTGGAAGGCCGAGGTGGGTGGGTCACCTGAGGTCAGGAGTTCAAGACCAGCCTGACCAACAGAGAGAAACCCTGTCTCTACTAAAAATACAAAATTAGCCGGGGTGGTAGCGCATGCCTGTAATCCCAGCTACTCAGGAGGCTGAGGCTGGGGAATTGCTGGAACCCAGGAGGCGGAGGTTGCAGTGAGCCAAGATTGCGCCACTACACTCCAGCCTGGGCAAAAAGAGCAAAACTCCGTCTCAAAACAAAAAACAAAAATGACTATGATCTTTGAAAAATAATTGCGTAGGCTAGAAGCTTTGAGTGGCTGAAGTATATGTTAGTTCCGCAAAAGTAAGAATCTAGGGGATAGGATCCCCACGGCAGCTAGCACAATGCCTAACTTTATCTTGAAACAATGACGGGAATGTGAAAGGGCCTGTTTAAACAGTGGTGCTGTCTCCCAACTAGGTGCTGAAAGACCCTTTGTGTTGAGGGCAGGGATCTGGTTAGAGGACCTGAGAGCCGTAAGCTATTAGGCCAGACGGGAAAGGAAAAGGTAAAGAGAAGAGTTTACACCCACCTCCACCTAATCTTATCTTTCTGTGTCTTCCACTACCATCACTTTTTTTTTGTATTTCCCACCTTGTTTTTTCAAAACATTTTTTTTTTTTTCTTGATACAGGTTCTCACTCTGTTGCCCAGGTTGGAGTACAGTGGTGTAATCTCAGTTCATTGCAACTTCTGCCTCCTGGGCTCAAGCCATCCTCCCACCTCAGCCTCCGGAATAGCGGGAACTACAGGCATGCACCACTATGGTTGGCTAATTTTTGTATTTTTTGTAGAGACGGGGTTTTGCCATGTTTCCCAGGCTGGTCTTGAACTTGTAAGCTCAAGCATTTGGCTCATCTCGGCCTCCCAAAGTGCTGGGATCACAGGTGTGAACCACTGTACCCAACTTAAAATGTTTTTTAAAATTGTAACATACAGTACACAGACAGGAAAGCACAAGGGATAAATGTACAGCTCCATAAGTTTTAACAAAGAAAATATTTGTGAAATTACCACTTAGTTCAATAAATAGGCTGGATGCAGTGGCTCACACCTGTAATTCCAACACTTTGGGAGGCCAAGGTGGGTGGATCACCTGAGGTCAGGAGTTCAAGACCAACCTGGCCAACACGGTGAAACCCCATGTCTGCTAAAAATACAAAAATTAGCCAGACATGGTAGTGGGCTCTGTAATCCCAGCTACTCAGGAGGCTGAGGCAGGAGAATCACTTGAATCCAGGAGGTGCAGGTTGCAGTGAGCCGAGAATGTGCCACTGTACTCCAGCCTGGGTGACAGTGCTAGACTCCGTCTCAAAAAAATAAATAAAAATAAAAATAAATAGAACATTGTCAGCACCCTAGAAACCCACTCAGGTCTCTTGCCACCAGGCCTATTCATTCCCTTCTTCCCAAAGGCAACTACTACCCTCACTTCTAACATTTTAATTTGTTTGCTTATTTTTAAAATATATGTAAAGTTAATTGTACAATAAATATTCTTTTGAACTGTTGTTCAATATTTTCATGAAGGTACATTTATTAAATTATAGCACATGAAAAAATGCACAAATCATAAGTGGTACAGCTTGACGAATTTTTCACAAACTGAATGTATCTATGTAACTAGCATGCAGATCAAGAAATGGAGCATTGTCAGAAGTCCCCTTTGTGCCTCTTTCTAGTCACTATCCCTCTCTCCCAAGAGTAGCTACTATCCTGAGTTCTAACAGCATAAATCAGTTTTATTGTTTTACCTTATATACATGAACATATACACTATAAACTCTTTTCTTTCTAGCTTTTCTTGCTCATTATTATTTGTGAGGTTCATCTGTATTGTTGCACATAGTTGTAGATAACTCATTCTCATTGCTGTTTTGTATTCCATTGTATAAATGTACCACAATTTGACAATTCATTCTAGTGGAGGTGGATATTTGGGTTGTTTTTTTCCATTTTCAGCTATTACAAATACTGCCAGTATGGGCAGACATGGTACCTTACACCTGTAATCCCAGCAAATTGGGAGGCCTAGGCAGGCAGATCATCTGAGTTCAGAAGTTTGAGACCAGCCTGAGCAACATGGTGAAACTCTGCCTCTACAAAAAACACAAAAATTAACTGTGCATCTTGCCGTGCACAGTAAGTAGTAGTCCCAGCTACTTGGGAGGATGAGGCGAGAGGATCACTTGGGCCGGTGAGGTTGAGGCCACAGTGAGTTGTGATCATGCTACTATTTGCTTGTATATAAATAGTATATTTGTGGCCGGACGCAGTGGCTCATGCCTGTAATCCCAGCACTTAGGAAAGCTGAGGTGGGCAGATCACGAGGTCAAGAGATGGAGACCATCCTGACCAACATGGTGAAACCCTGTGTCTGCTAAAAATACAAAAATTAGCCAGCCGTGGTGGTGTGTGCCCGTAATCCCAGTTACTCAGGAGGCTGAGACAGAATTGCTTGAACCTGGGAGGCAGAGGTTGTAGTGAGCCGAGATCATGCCACTGCACTCCAGCCTAGTGACAGAGGGAGACTCCATCTCAAATAATAATAATAAATAAATAAATAATAAATAAATAAATAGTATATTTGTGCACTGTCAGAACTCAGGATAGTAGTGGGAGAGGATAGTGACTAGAAGGGGCACAAAGGGGACTTCTGGCTATGCTTCCTTTCTTGATCTGGGTGATAGTTAAATAGATGCATTCAGTTTGTGAAAAATTAATCAAGCTGTACCACTTATGATTTCTGCCTTTTTTTTTTTTTTTTTTTTTGACGGAATTCACTCACTCTGTCGCCCAGGCTGGAGTGCAGTGGCGCTGTCTCAGCTTACAGGTCACTGCAACCTCTGCCACTTGGGTTCAAGTGATGCTTCTGCATCAGCCTCCCCAGCAGCTGGGATTACAAGTGTGTGTCACCACGCCTGGCTAATTTTTCTATTTTTAGTAGAGGCGGGGTTTCACCATTTTGACCAGGCTGGTCTCAAACTGGTGATCTCAAGTGATCTGCCCACCTTGGCTTCCCAAAGCGCTGGGATTACAGGAGTGAGCCACCGTGCCCAGCCTGTGCACTTTTTTATATGCTATGATTTAATAAATGTTTATTCATGAAAACGTTGAACAATGTGATCACTCCAGCCTGGGTGACACGGCGAGACTCTGTCTCAAAAACAAAAATGAACAAATACTGCCAGTATGAACATTCTTATTTATGTCTCCTGGTGAACATATCTATGTATTTCTATTGGTTATATGCCTTAGAGTAGGATTCCTGGGTCATGGGCTATGGGTCTGTTCAGCTTTGGTAGATACTACTAGACAGTATTTCAGAGTAATCATCCCAATTTACATTCCCACCAGCAGTGTATGAGAATTTCATTTGTTTCACAGTCTTGCCAACCTTCAATATTACATCTCATAATTTAGCCATGTTGATGTGTTGTATATATACTGGTATCTCATTTTGGCTTTAGTTCATAAAACCCTGGTTTCTGAGGTTGAATTCCTTTCACGTGTATTGATAATTTAGCTTTTATTTTATGTGAAATGCCTTCACGTCTCATTTTTTTCCTATAAGTTGTCTTTTTCAAATTGATTTGTGGAATTTCTCTACATTGTCTAAATGAGTCCTTTGCAGGTTAAATGCATCACAAATATTTCCTTGTACTCTGTAGTTTCTCAGTTTCTTTATGAAAGGTATCTTTGTATAGATTATATATGTACATGTTTATTTGTATATTGGCTTTATGCCCAGCAATCTTTTAATTCCCATAATTTACCTGTAGATTATTTTGGATTTTGAATGTATACAATATAAACAAACAGTGATGATTTTGTTTCTTCCTCTCCAATACTTATTTCCTTCCTTCCTTCCTTCCTTCCTTCCTTCCTTCCATCCCTCCTTCCTTTCTCCCTTCTTCCCTCCTTCTTTCCCTTTTCCTTTCTTTCTTTTTATACCCATTGCATCAGTAGGGGCTGCATTACAATGCTGATAGATACTGTATTAGTTTCCTAAGGCTGCTGTAACAAAGCACCACAAACTGGGTGCCTTAAAACAACAGAAATGTATTCTTCACAGTCCTAGAGACTAGAAGTCTGAAATCATGATATTGGCAGGGTCATGCTACCTCTGAAACCTGTAGGTGAATTATTTCCAGCTTCTTCTTAGCTTCTGGCGGTTTGCGGCCAATCTTGGGATTTCCTTGTCTTGTAGCAGCATAATCCCAGAATCCCAGTCTCTGCCTTCATCATCACGTGGTGTTCTCCCTCTGTCTCTGTGTCTTCACATGACCATCTTATTTTAAGGACACCAGATAAATTGGATTTGGGGCCCACACTACTCCAACGTGACCTGATCTTAACTAATTACATCTGTAACTACCTGATTTCCAAACGAGTTCACACTCTATAGTACTGGGTGCTAGAACTTTAATATATTCAACTCATAACAGATACAATGATAGTGGATGTCTGTACTTGATCTTAGTGGGAAAACTTTCAACTTTTCACCATTAAATATGATGTCAGCCAGGCCCGGTGGCTCACATCTGTAATTCCAGCACTTTCAGAGGCCGAGACGGGTGGATCACTTGAGCCCAGGAATTCAAGACAAGCCTGGCCAACATGGTGAAACCCCACGTGTGTGTGCGTGTATATAT
>NW_012116265.1:19201674-19208323 GCF_000951035.1 Colobus angolensis palliatus | reverse complement strand
CTCCTGACCTCGTGATCCGCCCGTCTCGGCCTCCCAAAGCGCTGGGATTACAGGCTTGAGCCACCGCGCCCGGCCTAGACCATTTCTGTATCTGGTTTTTGCTCTCTTTGCTTTCGCTCTGAGATTCTGCAACACAGATTTATAGGTGTTGAGATAGTCTAAAAAATTCTATTTCTCCCCTTTTACAATTCCTGCAGATGTTACTTACTATATGTCTGCAGGAATTGGTGTAATCTTACACTCGGCCTTGAAAATACCTTTCCATTCTTCATAGCTTTGTTCCCAGTAGAATTTTTGGGTAGACTTGAGTTGGGTCTATTCATTTAATTTGGGAGAAACTGACATCTTTACAATTTTTCCTCTTTTCACCCAGGATCATGGTAAGCCTCTCCATTATTTGAAGTCTAATTTCATCCTACTTGGATATGCTTCTTTATGACTCTGCAGTTTTCTACATATAAATCCTACATCTTTCTTGTTAAGAGTTTTTCCTAGTTGCGTTATTTTTGTTGTTGTTGTTGCGATTGTTGCTATTGTGAATGGAACCTTTTTTTTTTTCATTCAAAAATGAACCCGTGGAGCGATAGGATCTCTACCACCCCTGTCGGCTGAGAGACTCTATGGTTTTTCAGTTATATGAGAACATTCTACTCACGCCTACATTATCTGAACCCAAAGGAAGATGGCAACCACGAGTCTCCAAGTAAAGGGCCGCTCTATCTCGCCTTTGTTCTCCTCTCGGTGGTTACTGCGCAGACGTAGTCGCCTAAGTCGCGTCCCCGCCTTCCCGGTCGCTGGCCCAGCTAGCGAGCGCCGGCGCACTGGCGCGCTCCGTTTACACGCTCTGGGGCCTGTAGGCGCCGCGAGTTCCGGCTGTCGCCGTCGCCGCCGCCGCTCCTGGAGGTCGGTTGCGACTAGTAACGGTGCCAGGACGAGCCCTACGCCTTCTTTTTCGATATGTACCCGAACTGGGGCCGGTATGGCGGGAGCAGCCACTATCCGCCGCCGCCGGTCCCACCGCCGCCGCCAGTGGCGCTTCCTGAGGCCTCGCCGGGGCCCGGGTACTCGAGCTCGACGACTCCCGCGGCCCCCTCCTCCTCGGGCTTCATGAGCTTCCGCGAACAGCACTTGGCGCAGCTCCAGCAGCTGCAGCAGATGCACCAGAAGCAAATGCAGTGCGTGCTTCAGCCCCACCACCTTCCTCCGCCCCCCCTGCCGCCCCCGCCGGTGATGCCAGGGGGCGGCTACGGAGACTGGCAGCCGCCACCGCCACCGATGCCCCCACCACCTGGGCCGGCCCTCAGCTATCAGAAGCAGCAGCAGTACAAACACCAGATGCTCCACCACCAACGAGACGGGCCTCCTGGTTTGGTTCCAATGGAGCTGGAATCCCCCCCTGAATCTCCCCCTGTGCCGCCCGGGTCTTATATGCCACCATCTCAGTCTTACATGCCCCCACCTCAGCCGCCACCCTCTTACTACCCCCCGTCCTCATCTCAGCCCTACCTGCCTCCTGCTCAGCCGTCCCCTTCGCAGTCCCCACCTTCCCAGTCCTACCTGGCGCCCACCCCTTCTTACTCATCCTCCTCCTCTTCCTCGCAATCCTATTTGAGCCATTCCCAGTCCTACTTGCCCTCTTCTCAGGCATCTCCTTCCCGCCCCTCCCAGGGCCATTCTAAATCCCAACTACTAGCTCCACCACCACCGTCCACCCCCTCTGGAAATAAGACAACTGTCCAGCAAGAACCTTTGGAGAGTGGGGCCAAAAACAAGAGTGCTGAACAGCAGCAAGCCGCCCCTGAGCCGGATCCCTCTACGATGACTCCACAGGTAAGAAAGCATCTGCCTGAGCCTCGTCTTTCACCTAGAGGGCCCTGAGTGAGCAGGCCTCAGGGCTTTAACCAGTGCTTAGTCTAATTCCAACACACAATGACTAGCTAACACTCCAAAGGATTCCACAAGAGTCAGAGGGCTGACAGCTCAGCTTTTTAATTAGCTAGATGTGAATTACTAAAAAAACAGCGTTTGTAGATGTGTATGGATTACTTACAGTGGTGGGGTGGCTTAAAAGTTACCTCTCAGATATATTCCTCGGTTTCTTTGACCATCCTCTTAGATGGGAATTGTTGCTGTTGCAAATAGATTTTGTTGCAGAGGGTCTTGTTTTAAAACTGTATTTTAAACTGAAATTTCCATTTGAGAGAAAGCATGAAAAAGAGGCCTCTCCAAGGGCTGACGCTTGAATGTTTGTAAACCTTATGACCAGTTAGCTTCTTTTAAAACTACTACTTAGGGGCCAGGGATCGCTGTCAGCTTCCTGAATTAAGAGGTTTCAGAAAAAGGATGGAAATCTTGTCTTACCAGGAGCATCCTAATTATGCTTATAGGTACATATACAATACATAGGTGACCCTAGACCCTTTTGGGGATCAGTTGGTCCATTTTAGGAGTTGACCCAGACATCCTTTTCTCATATTATTTAAAGATTGTTTTAAGATAATGAGCAATTTTCTGCATTTCATTGTCATCACTATTCACTCCAAATAAACAGCCTTGGAATATGGCCAACGTAAAAAAAAGTTTGGTGATACCTTTTCATGAGAGAGCCAGCCCTTCTTATCCCACAGAACAGGCAAATTGACAGGGTAACAGTTATAAACGAGTTCCCCCTTGAGACTCAGAGGGAAGGTCAAGCTAAAGCAGAATAAATCAGTTGTTATGATTTCCTAAAGCAATTACTAATTTACCTTAGATTCATTAAGGAAAAAAGAGAATCTTGTAATATAAACGCTCAGTTTTACCTACAAAAGATTTCCAAAAGATAGGATGCAGTATTATAATTTTACGATGGTTTGGCATTAGAAATTAAGAACAGAAGCAAGTTGTTTTAAGAAATGATGCTTGGCATATCTTCTGGAGAAAACACTTGGGATGCTGAAATAAAGTAGTAGAATAATGATTCTCTTGGCTTACATCAAATTTGTACCATCTCCCCAGTTTATTTTCCCCAGATTGCCCTATTATAGAGACAGAATTTTGTCCTCTTTCCCACCCCACTCTGAAGTCTTTAGTGCTTTTGTTGTCAAACATTCTCAAAGTTAGTCTGAGCCAAAATAGGACATTTGTATTCTCACCCTACTAGACTGTTTTTCTGACCTTACAGAGAGACAAATTAGTTGTACTTTGGCTTTTTTTGGGAGGAGTGTTTGTGTCAGATCAGGCCTTAATATGTATAGTTACCACGAACAGTGCTATTACTTTTCTGCCTTGTACTCTTGTCTGTAATGAACTCAGTGTCTTGAATATTCAGTGCCTGCAATTCTTTGGTGAGAGGCAGAAAGAGTGGTGGAAAATGAGACTTGTAGTGCACATAGACCAGATGAAGAAGAGCCTTGAAGCCTGTGGCTTTCTTACTTCTTTCTAGAAATCATCCTAACCTCCTCAACCCTCTGTTTCCCCTTAGAGTTGTATTGCTTTCAAGGCATATCTCAAATATCAAGGTTTCCATGAAGCCCTGCTTGCACTCACCCATGTGGTTTGGTTCTGTTCTTCAGATAGTAAGTCCCTTGCAGGCAGGAAGTATCTTGCTTATCTTATCACTGTAGCACCTAGGACAGTGCCTTGCAAATTGTAGGCTCTCCACAGTTTTGTTGAATAAAATACGAGAGTTGTCATGTTCTAGACTTAGGATATCTTGGTTTATTAGATGATAAATATTTCTTCATGCCATTGCCAGTCTCTGACAGTCCTTCTACATATTTATTATTGTTCGATTCATATTTTGTTTTTGGAATGTGTCATTCAAAATTTCTTATTGTGAAATATTTTTAAAATACACAAAATAGAGAAAACAGTTTGATTCCCCATATATACCCATCATTCAGATTCAACAGCTATCAAGATTTTGCCATGTTTGCGAAGAACTACACCTTTTTTTATTATTGTTGCATATATATATTGAGACAGGATCTTGCTGTCTGTCTCCTAGGGTGGATTGTAGTGGCACAGTCTCAGTTCACTGCAACCTCTGTCTCCCAGGCTCAAGCCATCCCAAGTAGCTGGGACTACAGGGGCATGCCCCCATGCCTAATTTTTTTTTTTTTTTTTTTTTGGTAGAGATGGGATTTTGCTCTGTTGCACAGGCTGGTGTTGAACTCCTGAGCTCAAACAGTGCACTGCCTTGACCTCTCAAAGTGCTGGGATTATAGGCATGAACCACCACACCTGGCCGCTGCTGAAATATTTTAAAGCAAATCTTAGCTCTTAGGTCATTTCATCCCTACATTCTTAGTCAAGTACCTCTATAAGTCTCACTCTGTTGCCCAGGCTGGAATGCAGTGGCGTGATCTCGGCTCAGTGCAACCTCCGCCTCCCGGGTTCAAGCTATTCTCCTGCCTCAGTCTCCTGAGTAGCTGGGATTACAAGTGCATGCCACCATGCCTGGTAAAGACGGGATTTCACCATGTTGGTCAGGCTAGTCTTGAACTCCTGACCTCGTGATCCACCTGCCTCGGCCTCCCAAAGTGCTGGGATTACAGGCGTGAGCCACCGTGCCTGGCCAAGACCTTTTCTTAGATAAACACATTGTTAACACCTAACAAAATTAACTGTTTCTTGGTATCATCTAATACCTGATCCATTCAGATTTCCTTCATTGTTTCATCATACTAATGGAATTAAAAGTAATTCTTTGATACCATCCATGTTAAAATACCCCAAATTGACTCAACAATGTTGTTGTTGTTGTTTTCTGTCCTCAAACAGTCTGTTCTCAAACAGTGTTTTGTTGGCGTATTCAAATCAGAATCCAAACAGAATCCTGAAAAGACTCTTAGTATAGATCAGGGTGTCTCGACTTCGGCACTAACGGATATTTTGGGCAGGATGATTCTTTGTTATGGAGGGACTTGTCCTGTGCGCTGTAGGATGTTTAGCAGCATCCCTGATCTCTACCCATTAGATGCCAGTGGTGCCCCCAGTTTGACAACCAAAAATGTTTCCACACATTGCCAGCTATCCCCTGCAGACAAAATTGCTCTCAGTTGAGAACCCCTGACCTAGGTCAGTCCCTCCTATTTTCTTTTTCTACCTCATGCCATTGAACTTGATGAAAAATCTATGTCAGTTGTCTTGTAGAATGTCTGACATTCTGCATTGTCTGCTTTTTCATGGTATCATTTGACTTGTTCCTCTGTCTTCCATGTTTTTTTTTTTTTTTTAATTAGAAGTTAACTCTGGAACTTTCATTTAAGTTCAGCTTTCTTTTGGAAAGTGCTGCATTCCATCATGGGACACCCGATGCCTGGTTGTCCCACTGTTAGTAATGCCATTGGTCCCTTCACTGTAAAGCTTTCTGTCAATCTTGCATCTAATGTTTCAGTCTACTGGTTCATCAGTTGAAAGTCTTTGCCTAAGTAAATTATTTCATTAGACGGAGGTTGCAACCTGGTGATTTTTTTTTCTGCCATTTCTTCCACATTTACTATATAGTGTTCTATAAAGAAAAACTTTTGCCACAGATATTTGATTGGAAATACAGTTGGTATAGGAAGGACAAGATAAATACTTGATATTTTTCCAAGTGTTTTCTAGTTTTTCGGGTAAAGCGTTGATGATTTAATGGAATGTGTTTTTTGTTTGTTTGTTTCTGAGAGAGAGTCTTGTTCTGTCGCCCAGGCTGGAGTGCAGTGGTGAAATCTTGGCAAACTGCAACTGCTTCCTGGGTTCAAACAATTCTGCCTTAGCCTCCCAAGTATATGGGATTACAGGTGCATGCTATCATGCCTGGCTAATTTTTGTATTTTTAGTAGAGACGGGGTTTCACCATGTTGGTCAGGCTGGTCTCGAACTCCTGACCTCAAGTGATCCACCTGCTTTGACCTCCCAGAGTGCTGGGATTATAAGAGTGAGCCACTGCACCCAGCCGGAATGTGTCTTTTTGAATAATTCATTTTTCTATATGTTTAAAGGACTGATTTATTTATTTAGTTAAAGCTGTTGGCTTTGATTAGTTTTTAGAGGTATCATTTATTTAATGTTTAAGTACTTACTAGCAACTATGTGCCAGGTACTATGAGTACTGTGCTTAATACTGGAGATGAAATGGTGAACAAGTTAGACATGGGAACTGCCCTCATTGACTTCTTGTTTCAGTTGTGGGGGAAGGTAGAAGACATTTAGTAAGAGAAGACATACAGAGTGCTATGGGATTATAAAATAGCACTAGATTATTCCCCAAGGGACTGGCAAAGGCCAGTTGGTTTTTTTTTGTTTTTGTTTTTTTTTAAAGTTATCACTGTATTCCCAGTACCTTGCATAGGATCTAGCACATAGGAGGTGGAGAACAAATATGTTTTAAATAATTGAATATAGCTGGGAGCTCTAACCTAATTAAAGAGGGTTCCCTTTGTAAAGTGATATTTTTTGTTTTTTATTTGTATTTTATTTTATTTATTTATTTTTTGAGATGGAGTCTCGCTCTGTTGCTCGGGCTGGAGTGCAGTGGCGCAATCTCGGCTCACTGCAACCTTTGCCTTCCAGGTTCAAGCAATTCTCTGCCTCAGCCCCCGCTAGGAACTGGGATTACAGGTGCCTGCCACCACGCCCAGCTGTATTTTTATCTTTTTTTTTTTTTTTTGAGATGAAGTCT
>NW_012116265.1:19177216-19201322 GCF_000951035.1 Colobus angolensis palliatus | reverse complement strand
CATCTTGGCCAGGCTGGTCTTGAACTCCTGACCTTGTGCTCCACCTCCTTCAGCCTCCCAAAGTGCTGGGATTACAGGCGTAAGCCCCCACGCAGGGCCTATAAAGTGATATTTAAATGAACTCTAAAGAATAAGTAGGAGGACTGGGTGCTCACACCTGAGGAGTTCAGGGCCAACCTGGGCAATTAAGTGAGACCCCCTCTCTACAGAAAATTTAAAAAACTAGCCAGGCATGGTGTTGCATGCCTGTAGTTCCGGCTACTTGGGGGTGGCTGAGGTGGGAAAATTGTTAAAGCCCAGGAATTCTCATGCCACTGCACTCCTGCCTGGGCAACAGAGTGAGACCTAAAAAAAAAAAAAAAAAATGAGTAGGCCAGGTGCAATGACTCATGCCTGTAATCCCAGCACTTTGGGAGACTGAGGCAGGCAGCTCACTTGAGGTCAGGAGTTCAAGACCAGACTGGCCAACATGGTGAAATTCTGTCTCTACTACAAATACAAAAAATTAGCTGGGTGTCGTGGTGCTTGCTTTTAATCTCAGCTACTTGGGAGGCTGAGGCGGGAGGATCACTTGAACCGAGGAGGCAGAGGTTGCAGTGAGCCAAGATTGCCCCACTGCACTCTAGCCTGGGCGACAGAGTGGGACTCCATCTCAATTAAAAAAAAGAAAAAGAATAGAAATTAACCAGAAGTTAAAGTTCAAAGAATTAAGTTCTGTAAGGCTCACCGAAAGCTCAGGGTGAGGATGGTAGGTATGAACTAGATCAGGGAAGGCCTGTAAGGACTTTATTCTAAGGGCAGTAGGAAGCCATTGAAGGATTTTGCATAGGTGAATGTGACAGACTGGCATTTTTGAAAGCTCACTCTGCTTGCAATGTGGAGAGTAGAATTAAATGGAGCAAGAGTGATTTAGAGACAATAGTTATTGAAGTAATCCAGGCAAGAGATAATAGTGGTTTGGACTTTGATGGTATTAGTTGAGATGGAGAGAAGTGGGAAGAGTGCAGAAATATTTAACTGCTAGAATCCACTTTGAGGTTGAGTAGTTAGGGAGAGGGAGGCATCAAGAATGATTCTTAGGTTTCTGGGATGGGCTGCAGGGTGGATGGTAGTCAAATGTACTAAAACAGAAAAACCTAAAGGAGAAAGAGGAAGAACATTTCTGGGGGTGAGGGGAAAATGATGAGTTAAGTTTCAGACATAACTGAGTTTGGGGTTCTTGAGACAGATTCCAAATGGAAATGTCCAGTTGGAAGTTAGAAATAGCTCTGGAGTCTAGATGTAAGATCTGGGAGACACAGATTTGTAAGTCATCAGCATAAAAATGGTATTTGAAGACACAGAAATAAATGAAGCCTCTCAAGGAATGTGTGTAGAGTAAGAACTGAGGTTAAAGGACATTAAGCCTAGCTCCACAGAATAGCAGTATCTAAGGGAACCAATGAAAGAATGGCCAAATAGGTAGTCATATTAGGTTGGTGCAAAAGTAATTGCAGTTTTTGCAATTACTTTTAATGGCAAAACCACAATTACTTTGGCATCAGTGTGATAGATGGAAAATCAAGATAGTGGACAGTGTGGTGCCATGAAAGTGAAGGAGCAGACTGTAGGAGGAGGGAGTTGTCAGCTGTGTCAAGTACTGCTGAGAGGTCAAGCAAGATAAAGACTGCGAGTTATCTTTTGCACCTACTGACATGTAGATTATTGTTGACCTTGGCAGGAGCAGTTTCATAGTGACTGAAGCCATATTGCATTGATTTGAGGAGTGATGGAAGGTGAGGAAATGGGGATGGTGAGTATAGACAACTCTTTCAAGAAGTTTGACTGAAGGAGAGAGAGAATGAGGGAAGGAACTGGAGGAATAGATGAAGTAAATGAGCATTAAAAAAAAAAAATAGATGAGGACTAAGCTTATCTGGTGACCCAGATTATTACAGTAGAATGTGAATCTCAAAAATATTTAAGCCTGTTTTAAATAAATTTCTAAAATGGAAAGCCAATTCATTATTTTACCAAGTGTCCTCCTTGCCCCCTGCTTTAGAATGTAAGACATAGAACATTGTCTTATAGGCATTTATGATAACCTGGATAGGAAAGGTAATCTTCCAAAATTAATCTTTAAAACATTACACACAAACACTCACCTCTTTTGTATTTCTCCACTTGGAAAATCATTTAGTATCTAGTTCATTACTAGAAGCAAGTGGTCAGTAAGTGCTTCCTGAGTAAATTAAAATCAACATCTTTTTTTTTTTTTTTCATAGAGATGGGATCTTGCCATGTTGCCTAGGCTGGTCTGAATTCCTAGACTCAAGCGATATTCTTGCCTTGGCAGCATCTTTCTTAGTAACAATATTTGTGACAAATAGTTCTACATTCTTTTTTTTTTTTTTTTTTTTTGAGATGGAGTGTCACTCTGTCGCCCAGGCTGCAGTGCAGTGGCACGAGAATCTCGGCTCACTGCAACTTCCGCCTCCTGGGTTCAAGCAATTCTCCTGCCTGAGCCTCCCAAGTAGCTGGGATTACAGGCATGTGCCACCATGCCCAGCTGATTTTTGTATTTTTAGTAGAGACGGGCTTTCACCATGTTGGTCAGGCTGGTCTCGAACTCCTCACTTTGTGATCCTCCTGCCTTGGCCTCCCAAAGTGTTGGGATTACAGGCATGAGCCACCGCACCTGGCCAATAGTTCTGCATTCTTTATGTTTGAAATCCCTTCATTCAATGTCATTTTAAATCTGACCTATACTATGATTTCTCTCTACCTATAAAACAACATCCCATATGAAATGGAGTTATGGACATTCAGAAGAAGTGGCGTCGTTAGCAAGTTCAGGCATGTTTTTTTCTTTCTAAAATAGGGATAATCACGCTTCTCTTAGGGTCACTAAGGACATTTGTGAGTGATACCGTTATTATTTATTTCTAGAGCTTCAAAAATGTGCTGAAACCTATCCTAGGATTGAATTAGATCTGGTTACTACTTATAGGGTTCATATTAAATAGAAATTGACCTACAGGGCATACTGTGAGTACTTACATTATCCTCAACTTACAATGGGTTTATTGAGATGTAACCCCACTGTAAGTCAAAGAATATCTGTACTTTTACTATTCAATGTAAGAAAACAGCACACTTGGCCGGGCACAGTGGCTCATGCCTGTAATCCCAGTACTTTGGGAGGCCGAGGCGGGCAGGTCACCTGAGGTCAGGAGTTCGAGACCAGCCTGGTCAACACGGTGAACACAGTACACACAGTGAATCAACAAGTACTTCAGCCCTTAACAAGTTCTTAACCCTGGTCTGGATCTAAGACAAAGCATGAGAATAGGTGATAAAGAAGAAGCTGATAAAGAATTTCGACCTGTACAGTTTTCATCCTGTACAGTCTTCATATCTGTAACATTGGCTTAGTTTGTGAAAGATAGTTTGCATCTTTGTATCTTTTAATAATGCTTTCTGTGACAGACTGGATTAAGAAAATGTGGCACATATACACCATGGAATACTATGCAGCCATAAAAAAGGATGAGTTTGCGTCCTTTGTAGGGACATGGATGCAGCTGGAAACCATCATTCTTAGCAAACTATCACAAGAACAGAAAACCAAACACCGCATGTTCTCACTCATAGAACAATGAGATCATTTGGACTCGGGAAGGGGAACATCACACACTGGGGCCTATCATGGGGAGGGGGGAGGGGGGAGGGATTGCATTGGGAGTTATACATGATATAAATGATGAATTGATGAGTGCTGACAAGTTGATGGGTGCAGCACACCAACATGGCACAAGTATACATATGTAACAAACCTGCACGTTATGCACATGTACCCTAGAACTTAAAGTATAATAAAAATAAAAATAAAATAAAAATAATGCTTTCAAAGCAACTTTTAAAAAGGAAACTTTTAACTTCTACTTAAAAGAGAATGAATTTATTGATTTTTTTTAAAACTGAAGGATAAGTCTGTTGATGTTTTCAGTATTAAAATAATGGAAGAAAGTGTTTTGATGCGACATTGTTATTGACCTTCATGGTCAGTGTGCTGTTTTCTTTCTTTCTTTCTTTCTTTCTTTTTTTTTTTTGAGACAGAGTCTTTCTCTGTTGCCCAGGGTGGAGTGCAATGGCATGATCTCGGCTCACTGCAACCTCCGCCTCCCAGGTTCAAGGGATTCTCCTGCCTCACCCTCCGGAGTAGCTAAGATTATAGGTGCGTGCCACCACACCTGGCTAATTTTTGTATTTTTAGTAGAGGCAGGGTTTCACCATGTTGACCAGGCTGGTCTCGAACACCTGACCTCAGGTGACCTGCCCACCTCGGCCTCCCAAAGTACTGGGATTACAGGCATGAGCCACTGTGCCCGGCCAAGTGTGCTGTTTTCTTACATTGAATAGTAAAAGTACAGATACTCTTTGACTTACAGTGGGGTTACATCTCAATAAACCCATTGTAAGTTGAGGATAATGTAAGTTGAACATTTAATACACTTAGCCTACTGAATACCATAGTTTAGTCTAGCTATTAAATGTGCTCAGAAAATTTACATTAGGCAAAGTCATCTGACCAGACAGTACACAGTAGAGTATTGGTTTTTTCTTGTTTTGTTTTGTTTTCTTTGAGATGGAGTCAGTGCAGTGGTGAGATCTTGGCTTACTACAACCTCCACCTCCTGGGTTTAAGCGATTTTCCTGTCTCAGCCTCCCAAGTAGCTGGGATTACAGGCACCCGCCATCATGCAATAATTTTTTTGTATTTTTTTTTTTTTTTTTTTTTTGAGACGGAGTCTTGCTCTGTCACCCAGGCTGGAGTGCAGTGGCGTAATCTTGGCTCACTGCACCTCTACCTTCCGGGTTCATGCCATTCTCCTGCCTCAGCCTCCCAAGTAGCTGGGACTACAGGCGCCCGCCACCACGCCTGGCTAATTTTTTAATATTTTTAGTAGAGACAGGGTTTCACTGTGTTAGCTAGGATGGTCTCGATCTCCTGACCTCGTGATCTGCCTGCCTCGGCTCCCAAAGTGCTGGGATTATAGGCATGAGCCACTGCGCTTGGCCTTTATTTTTTTGTATTTCTGTAGAGACAGGGTTTCACCACATTGGCCAGGCTGGTCTCGACCTCCTGACCTTAGGTGATCCGCCCACCTTGGCCTCCCAAGGTGCTGGGATTACAGGTGTGAGCCACTGCACCTGACCCAGGATTGGTTGTTTGCCCTCATGAGGCATGGCTGACTGGGAGCCCAGGGCTCACTGCTGCTGTCCAGCATCACAAGAGAGTATCATACTGAATATTTTGCACCTGGGAAAAGATCAAAATTCATGGTATGGTTTCTACTTTCACACCATCATAAAATTGAAAAATCATAAGTTGAACCATTGTTAAGTCAGGGACCATCTGTAATTATATCCTGGGAGCTGATGATTATATGTATAATAGTTAAAACCAAAAAACCCAGTCATGGGTTAAATGTCAAGATAGAGTTCATGAGATGGAATTTATTCTTCCCAATAGATTGGAGCAAGTTTCAGGTAATAGAAATGAGTGACTGAGAGGGAAGGGCTTCAGTTGATCAATAACCATTTATTGACATCCTACTGTGTGCTCCAGCACTATGCTTGACTACCAGATAAGATATAAAAAGAGCGGACGGCAGCTGTCCCCTAAGAAAAATTACATTCTTTGAATGAAAAGTAGGTAACAAATCAGTATGTTTGGTGAGAGAAAGGTATATATCATGTATATTTAGTGCATCTGTTTGCGTATGGAAAGTTAGGGGGGTTATACTAGAAAATATTAATAGTGTAGGAAATGCTAGTTATCCAAAGATAATTGGATTAGAAAATAGGCAAGCAAAGTGAATTCATTTAACACAGGAACCAAAAGTTTATTGTAAAACATAAAACATTTGATTGGGACCCAGTCTGCAAAAACAAAGCTCAAAGTGATAAGAATAAGCAGATTTTATGTTTGATGGAATTGTTATAAATGAAATCATAGCCAAGTTTTAGAATGAACAAAAAATAAAGTGTAGATTAGGTTTCTTTGCTATAATTTTCGTGGGAAAATTGTATGACAACAGTATAGATCATCTTTTATTTCATTTTTTGACATGTTGAAAAAATATTTTAGGGATTTATTGATTTTTATAAGACTGTTTTTCAACTTTTGGTATTCAGCCATTCTCTTATATAGTTTCTACTGTAAAGTACTGTTTGGTTGTTAACTGGTAGGACTTCTTTTTTTTTTCACTGCAAGCTCCGCCTCCTGGGTTTCGGCCATTCTCCTGCCTCAGCCTCCCGAGTAGCTGGGACTACAGGCGCCCGCCACCTCGCCCGGCTAGTTTTTTTTTTGTATTTTTAGTAGAGACGGGGTTTCACCGTGATAGCCAGGATGGTCTCGATCTCCTGACCTCGTGATCCGCCCGTCTCGGCCTCCCAAAGTGCTGGGATTACAGGCTTGAGCCACCGCGCCCGGCCAACTGGTAGGACTTCTATCAGATCCTCAGCTGCCAGTAATAAGTTCCAGTGTTCTCCAACATCACTTTCTTAAAATACTACATCCATACAATTGTAGTAGAAACATATGCTTTTGTTAGTCATATAAGTATACAGAACAGTTCATCAGTGAATATTTTAGTGTTATGATAACTTTTGGTTTTCCTTATGCAACCTTGTAACCATGGGAAATTATATAATACTAGGATAATGACACTCCTGTAGTTTTTTTCTGAGTGGTGAGATTTCTTTTATTGATTTTAATTAATTAGTTATTGCTTACCTGTGTAGTCAGTTTTTTTTATTTGAGATTTTTAAAGTCACTATAGACACTGAATTAGTGAATACTGAACCATTGCTCCTTGGGGAAATACAGGGTTCGGTTCCTGTGAGTCTCTTGTCATATTTTTATCAATTGATGAACACATAGCCTTGCTTATGTGTGTTTCTGTTTAAAGACACCTTATTTAGTACATATTGTTGATTTATTAACATTGTACTCATGGCCAGCAGCACTGTAGCACTTGCCCAAACAAAGCTGACCTAACACAGATCTTTTCTCTGTGAGACATAAGACTGCTTTCTTGCTCTCGGGACACCCCAGCTCTATGCCTGGGGGCCATTTTAAACAGTGAAATCAACAAAAAAAAGCACAAAAGTATGAAAAATGTGGCACTAAATAGACTGAAAAGGACACTTATTTATAGTATAGAGCTGGAACAAGAAGGCAGAGCATCACCTTGCGATTTGTCTCAGCTGGGAATGCACACATCAGGGGACTCATGTTTTTCACTGCTCTCCACATGTTTGTGAATGACTGGGAAAACTCAGTGAGTATGGATTCTGGGTTTAGAAATAAATTTTAGGTTGGGCATGGTGGCTCTTGCCTGTAATCCCAGCGCTTTGGGAGGCCAAGGCGGATCACTTGAGTCCAGGAGTTTGAAACCAGCCTGGGCAACATGGTGAAACCTGTCTCTACCAAAAATACAAAATTTATCCAGATGGTGGCACATACCTGTGGTCCCAGTTACTCAGGAGGTTGAAGTGGGAGGATCATTTGAGGACAGGAGGCAAAGGTGGCAGTGAGCCAAGACTGCACCACTACACTCAGCCTGGGTGACAGAGGGAGATGACCCTGTCTCAAAAAAAGAAAAAGAAAAATTTTAGCAAGTAGGCAAATTTGCAAATACAGAATCCAAGAATAATGAGGATTGGCTGTATTTTCTAATATTTCCATACGAAGCTTATTGTTGTAATTTTTAAAACATGAAAGCACAAAATAAGCTTTCAGAAAATTACAGTATGAAAGATAAAACTAAGGCTTTTTTTTTGGAGACGGAGTCTCGCTCTGTTACCCAGGCTGGAGTGCAGTGGCCGGATCTCAGCTCACTACAAGCTCCACCTCTCGGGTTTACACCATTCTTCTGCCTCAGCCTCCCAAGTAGTTGGGACTACAGGCACCCACCACCTCGCCCGGCTAGTTTTTTTGTGTTTTTTAGTAGAGACAGGGTTTCACCGTGTTAGCCAAGATGGTCTCGATCTCCTGACCTCGTGATCCGCCCATCTCAGCCTTCCAAAGTGCTGGGATTACAGGCTTGAGCCACCGCGCCCAGCCTAAAACTAAGGCCTTTAAAATAAATCGAAAGCATTTTAAGAGACAGTATATTGGCCAGGTGCGGTGGCTCACACCTGTAATCCCAGCACTTTGGGAGGCCAAGGCTGGTGGATCACCTGAGATAAGGAGTTCGAGACCAGCCTGGCCAACATAGTGAAACCCTCTCTCTACTAAAAATACAAAAATTTAGCTGGGCGTGGTGGTGGGGGGGGTGCCTGTAATCCCAGCTACTCGGGAAGCTGAGGCAGGAGAATGCTTGAACCTGGGAGGTAGAGGTTGCAGTGAGACGAGATCACACCACTGCACTCCAGCCTGGGTGACTGAGCAAGACTCCATCTCAAAAAAAATAAATAAATAAAACACAGCATATTCTCTTATATGTGCATACATCTGAGTATGGGTAGACTAATGCTACAACAGGTGTTTAAAAGAAGGAAGAGACTGGATGCAGTGGTGCACACCTGTAATTCTAGCACTTTGGGAGACTGAGGTGAGAGGATTGTTTGAGCCCAGGAGTTCGAGACCAGCCTGGGCAACACTGTAAGACCTCGTGTCTATAAAACATAAAAAGATTAGCTGGGGGTGATGGTGCATGCTTATGAACACAGCTGCTCAGGAGGCTGAGGAGGGAGGATTGCTTGAGCCTGGGAGGTCGAGGCTTCAGTGAGCCATGTTCAGGCCATTGTACTCCATCCTGGGTGAGAGAGCGAGATGCAGTCTTAAAAAAAAAAAAAAGAAGAAAGAGAAGAGGGAGGAGTGCTGGAGGAGAAAGAGAGAAGGCAGAGAAGATAGGTAGTACTGTTCGGTTCTATTCATTAATTACAAGACCCCAGTCAATAAATCTGAACAAACTGAAGCCAGGTTAAAAATAAGTAGCTGTGAATACTGAAGTGATTTACCCTGATCATTTATCAAGTTCCAAAAGCATGTGTTTGTTAAGAGTACAAAAGCATGTTGAATTAGTATCTATGGTTTAATTTAAATGTATAAATTTGAGGGAGGAACTGAAATTTTTCTGTAGCCTGTGTTTAAGGTCTTGTTAACTTATTTGTCTTCCTCAGTCTAGCTTTGCCTTTTCTTACATATAGACACATGAACACAGACATAAAGATAGCTCCTTGTCAACACCAAGTTGCAGAGATACATGATTGTCAACAGGAATTCTCAAAAATTGTTTCTGTTGTAGGAACAGCAGCAGTATTGGTATCGACAGCACTTGCTCAGTTTGCAACAGAGGACAAAAGTTCATTTGCCAGGACACAAAAAGGGTCCTGTGGTAGCAAAGGATACACCAGAGCCGGTAAAAGAAGAAGTTACAGTACCTGCCACCAGTCAAGTTCCGGAATCTCCTTCTTCTGAGGAGCCCCCATTGCCACCTCCAAATGAGGAAGTGCCACCTCCTCTCCCACCTGAGGAACCCCAGGTAACCATATAATTAATTGTTTAGTGTTTATTAAATTATTTAACTTTTTTCTGATTCATTTATGTATACTTTTATCATAAATGGATATATATTTTTGTTTTTTAAAGTACCTAGAAAGTTGCATTTGAAATAATCAGATATCTGTTGTATCAAGTTTATTTATTTATTTATTTTGAGACAGAATCTCGCACTCTTGACCAGGCTGGAGTGTAGTGGTGCGATCTTGGCTTACTGCAACTTCTGCCTCCCAGGTTCAGGCAATTCTCCTGCCTCAGCCTCTTGAGTAGCTGGGATGACAGGCACGCACCACAACGACCGGCTAATTTTTGTATTTTTTAGTAGAAACAGGGTTTCACCGTGTTGGCCAGGCTGGTTTCGAACTCTTGACCTCAAGTGATCTGCCTGCTTTGGCCTCCCGAAGTGCTGGGGTTACAGGCGTGAGCCACCGTGCCTGGCCTGTTGTATCAGATTTAGAAAAGGAAATTTTTCCTAGTTTGAGTGAAGAATTAGACACTCTTCTGAATTGAGTACCTCTAAGCACTAAAGGAAGATGCCAGCATATGTTCATAGTGACAGTACAGGGCAATAGTTGAGTGCTTGAGCTTTTAGAGTCCAGCTACCCAGGCTATGATTCAGGTACTGCCACTTGCTAGTAGTGACTGGGCAAATTTGATAACCATTCCGTGCTTCAATTTACTCCTCTGCAAAATGGGTGTATTCAGTAGTAGCTATCACATAGAGGTATTGAGGCATTAAATGTGATAATGTCACTCCTTGTCACTCAGCATAGTGAGTGGCACATGGGAGGTTCTCATATTGGTCCGAAGGTCATTGTTCTCCCAAGAGCCTTATATGAAGGGTTTATCAAACCATAATGGTTATATTGTAGTCCATCGGTGAAAAGTGACAAAAAAAGAAAGGGATTTCTTATAGAGTGAAAAGGTCTATAACTTAAGGTTCACTTGTTTTTGTTTTTTGAGACAGGGTCTCACTCTGTCGCCCAGGCTGGCGTGCAGTGCTATGATCTCAGCTCACTGCAGCTTCAGCCTCCCAGGCTCAAGTGATCCTCCTGCCTCAGCCTTCCAAATAGTTGAGACCCCTTTTCTTTTTTCTTCTCTTCTCTTTCTTTTCCTTTTTCTTTTCTCTTCTTTTCTTTTATTTTCCTTTTCTTTCTTTCTTTTCTTTCTTATGGAATCTCACTCTGTTGCCAAGGCTGGAGTGCAGTGGTGCGATTTTGGCTCACTGCTACCTCCGCCTCCCAGGTTCAAGTGATTCTCCTGCCTCAGCCTCCCAAGTAGGTGGGATTACAGGTGCCCGCCACCATGCCTGGCTAATTTTTGTATTTTTAGTAGAGACAGGGTTTTACCATGTTGGCCAGGCTGGTCTTGGACTACTGACTTCAAGTGATCCGCCCGCCTTGACCTCCCAAAGTTCTGGGATTACAGGTGTGAGGTGTGGCGCCCGGCCTGGTACCACTTTCTACTAGGAAAATTGTTGTCATATTTAGGAATAATAAGATTATTATTCTAGTGAAGACTATGGAATTTATAAACTCCTTTGTATTAGTATCCATAATAGTATACATAGAGCTATGTGTTTTATCTAAAGATAGAATAACTGTTCTCAATCCAAAAAGAACTAAAGATAACTGTGTTTGACAGTTAGATGTTTCTGAGTTGTAGGGATTCTGGACTTTATAATACATTTTTTTTTTTTTTTTTTTTTTTGAGACGTAGTCTTGCTCTGTCGCCCAGGCTGGATTGCAGTGGCCGGATCTCAGCTCACTGCAAGCTCCGCCTCCCAGGTTCCCGCCATTCTCCTGTCTCAGCCTCCTGAGTAGCTGGGACTACAGGCGCCCGCCACCTCGCCCGGCTAGTTTTTTGTATTTTTTATTAGAGACGGGGTTTCACCGTGTTAGCCAGGATGGTCTCGATCTCCTGACCTTGTGATCCACCCATCTCGGCCTCCCAAAGTGCTGGGATTACAGGCTTGAGCCACCACGTCCAGCCTATAATACATTTATAAAATATTTTTGGTTGCTATTTTATGACTTACATAAAGATGTGTCCTCTTTTATCTTTAGTCCGAGGACCCAGAAGAAGATGCCAGGTTAAAGCAGTTGCAGGCTGCAGCAGCACACTGGCAGCAGCACCAGCAACATCGAGTTGGTTTCCAGTATCAGGGAATAATGCAGAAGCACACTCAGTTACAGCAGATTCTGCAACAGTACCAGCAGATTATACAGCCCCCACCACATATACAGGCAAGTGCTTCCATAGTCCACAAATAGGAAGTTGCCCCAAGACATTGAAATGATTTGTTATTCTTGAAAGATTTAAGTGTGAAAAACAAAAGATATCAACTGTTGACAATTAATTGTTTCCCAAGGGGTGCCCAAGTTCTGCCACATTACCTGGGGGACTGTGGAGGGATGGGTTATAGTAGAGTTTCCTGATCATGTCAACCCAGGCCAGATGTTAGCTTACTATTGTTAAGGGTCTTAAGAGCTGGGGATTTTAACCATATAGTTACAGGTTAACCTGTGTTTTGCCTATAAACTACTACAGTAACAGATAAGCAAAAAGGCCAAAAACAGCCATCACAAAAAACCTAAGGAAATATACCATAAAAGATAAAGTGACTTAGGTACTTGTTTGTCTTGTATCTTTGAGGTGTAATGTTGTGTCTGTATATCTATAATAACAGATCATTTTTCAAGTTCTTAAAATTATCCATATTAAAAACTTGAAAAATACTTATTGCTAAGATAGGTATTTGCTTTATTGTTTGGTTGGTTTTTCCAACTGTGTGGTAAGTTGTCTAAGCCAAAAGAAGGAAGAAGAAATCATCATCACTCAAAGAACTTGACAAACTTATTCTTAGCCTCCTAGTCTTTAGTGTTCTAATTTCCTAAAGTGTCAAATGCCCTTGATTCATCAAAATTTTAACCTATGATTAATTCTCTTAATATGAATGTTTTGAAATAGTTTTTATCCTTTTATTTGTAGACCATGTCTGTAGATATGCAGCTGCGGCATTATGAGATGCAGCAGCAACAGTTTCAACATCTTTACCAAGAATGGGAGCGAGAGTTTCAGCTATGGGAGGAACAACTCCATTCCTATCCTCATAAAGATCAGCTTCAGGAGTATGAGAAGCAGTGGAAAACATGGCAGGGACATATGAAAGCCACTCAGAGTTATCTCCAGGAGAAAGTCAATTCATTTCAGAACATGAAGAACCAGTATATTGGGAACATGTCAATGCCACCTCCTTTTGTTCCATATTCTCAGATGCCTCCACCTCTACCTACAATGCCCCCTCCAGTGTTGCCTCCTTCATTGCCACCACCAGTGATGCCACCTGCCCTCCCTGCTACAGTGCCACCACCTGGCATGCCCCCACCTGTTATGCCACCTTCTCTACCAACCTCTGTTCCCCCACCAGGGATGCCTCCTTCTCTCTCTTCTGCAGGGCCACCTCCAGTTCTCCCCCCACCTTCCCTCTCTTCTGCAGGGCCACCACCAGTTCTTCCCCCACCATCTCTCTCTTCAACAGCACCTCCACCTGTCATGCCCCTCCCATCATTGTCTTCAGCTACACCTCCTCCAGGAATACCTCCCCCTGGAGTTCCACAAGGGATACCTCCTCAGTTAACAGCAGCCCCAGTTCCACCAGCCTCCAGTTCACAGAGCTCACAAGTTCCAGAGAAACCTAGACCAGCACTGCTTCCTACTCCTGTGTCTTTTGGTTCTGCCCCACCCACAACTTACCATCCTCCATTGCAATCAGCTGGTCCATCAGAACAAGTGAATTCAAAAGCTCCTTTGAGCAAGTCTGCTCTGCCATACAGTTCATTCTCATCTGATCAAGGACTTGGGGAGTCTTCTGCTGCTCCATCTCAGCCAATCACTGCAGTGAAGGACATGCCAGTGAGATCAGGTGGCCTGCTTCCAGATCCTCCTAGAAGTAGTTACTTGGAAAGTCCAAGAGGCCCAAGGTAGGTCTGCTTTTTTCTCTCTTTTTTTTTGGTTTGGCTATGTTATTGATTTAGGCTATTGGGTTCTCGATGGTATAAAAAGCTTCATTTATACAATTTTTATACTCTCTTTCTACTTATATTGTCTGCTTGTTAGACATCATGTATGTAATCTAGAAAAGGTAACATGCCCCCATTTCTTTGATGTCTCTGCTTTTGTCCTGTCTGCAGAGATTACGGTCCAGAATGAATGTAGTATTGTGGAGTAATGCTTATCATTTTATATTGACTTACTAGCTTTAAAAATAATATTAAAGTTTATCTTTTTTTGCTTTTTCATTCAACAAATAATTGAATTAGCAATTACTATTTGTTAGATAATTTGTTAGTTGTTAGAGATAAAGATGAATAAGCCAATATTCTACTGGCTTGAGGCAATTAAATTTAGCATAAGGTAAGTAGGACTTTTATCCATTTAGCAAATATTTAAGTTCCTGCTCTTGTACTTAGAGCAGTTAATATAACAGAACACATAAAATTCCTGCCCCCATGGAGCTTACATCCTTTATTTTTTCCCCAGTTAAGGAGATACTTCTGTTTTGCCAGAACCACATATTTAGAAAGAAAACAAATTGCTGGTGTGTAAGTTTTTTCTCTTTACCTTTTAAAAACTCTTAAGTTCATTTTTTCCAAGTTTGTAAAGATAGATTTTTCTCCCCAAGTTGACCTAAATGATAACTTTTCTATGGAAATTACTATTTTTTGAGGCAGGCTCTCACTTTTTCACCCAGGCTGGTGTGCAGTGATGCAATTATGGCTCAGTGCAGCCTCAACCTCCTGGGTTCAAGCAGTCCTCCCACCCCAGCCTCCTAGGTGGCTGAGACCAGAGGCACGCACCAACACATCTGGCCAGTTTTTTAAAAATGCTTCGTAGAGATGGGAGTCTTCCTGTGTTGACCAGGCTGGTCTCAAACTCCTGGGCTCAAGCGATCCTCCTGTGTTCGCCTCCCTGCCTGCCTTGGCCTCCCAAAGTGCTGGGATTACAGGCGTGAGCCACCACACTCAGCCAGAAAAATACTTTAATCAATTTTTTTCTCAGTTGGGAATTGTAGTAGAAATGCATACTCCTTATGCAAAATTCAAACATTACAGAAAAGTGTAGAAAAAAGTGAAAGTCACCTAATTCTACCATCTGGAGAGAATCATTTTAAAAATATATGTTACAAAAATGGGATCATACTGAGTAGATTATCTTGTAACTTATTTTTCCACCAATCTGCATATTGCTTAGATTTCCATCTCAATGGATCTACATCATTATTTTTTTTTTCAACCTCATTTTAACATTTGAAAACAAAATATCTTTTATTCCCCAAGTTTATAATTCTGAAAGCAGTGTGGCACAAAAAACTCCACAATCAAAGTTAAGACAAAGGGGCAATTAACATGAATTCCTCTGTGTACCAAGAAGCCTTGCTGGAGACTTTACACACACTATTATCTCATCTCATGGGAGTTTTCTCAACAACCTGTGAAGTAGGCAGATTATTCTGTACTTACCCTTAACAAACTGGCACTGAGAGGATTGGTGTTGCTCAGTCAGGATTATTTAGCTGAGTGAGTAGAACCCCATTACAGGTACAGTTGAGTCCGGAGGGTCCCCAAAGCAAAAGCACTATTTAAGCACTGTTTACTGCTGTGATCCAAGCCTATACTGTCAGTGCTTATTTGGCATGTGTATCATCTTGATTTGAATTCGTACTTATCTCCGGGAGTGAGCATTGCCTTTTAGATCTGGTGACTAATTTGCTGTCAGAGAAGTACTCTTAATACCTCATGAAACATACATTTCCTGCTCCCTTGATTTCTGTCATGTTAATATTTTCTCTCTTTGCCTACTAAATCTTGGCTGTGTGAATTTAGGACCTATTTTAAGTTTTTTCTTACTTCAGAAGAAAATAACTTCTGAAGTTAATCTCAGTGCTGGGAGGATATTAGCAATTATCTAATATTATATCCATCTACTGCAACGCACATTTGTATTCTATTTCAGTTTGTCACAAATGGGTCTTGCACATATCTTACTTATTCCTCTTAGTAATATCAGAAGGTAAATAAATACATAAGAAAAACTGAGATTCAGAGGTTGTAAATACATTGCCTCATATAACACAGCTAGTAAATGGTCGAGATGGGATTAGAATCCAAGGACTTCTGATCCACTTTAAGTCCATTGTACTTTCTGTGATGAGCAGTTGTATACTTGACATTGGCATTGTGATAAGGAACACTACCATATAAGTCATTGATTCTAGAAAGTTTGTTTTTCACATTGAACCTAAATGTGATTCTTTAACTTTTATCTGTTGATTCTAGATTTGCCTCTGGAGCAACACAGAATGAATTATCCTATCCCTCTTCTACAGTGTGTCACTACGGTTATTTAAAAACTATTACCCTCGTGTTTCCCTCACCCTGCCTTACCCAGTTTGCTCTGCCAATCACAACTCAGATTCTTTTCATCTTAACGTTGGTTCTAACCTCCTCCTCCTGTACTACTCACTGGCCTTTGGTTTGTTAGCCTCCTTCAGAATGAACACTTACTTCAGATGCAGAGGACCATGGGCCTAGTACCAACTTCATTATAAATAATGTGCTTATATTGTATAGCTTAACAAATTGCTTTTTTGTTTGTTTTTTCCAGCACTCTCACAGTGTTGACTCTTGTTGAGCTTAACATCAATCTAGCTTCCCAGGTCTTTTTCACATTAGCTTTCATTAAGCCAAGTCACTCTTATCCTGAACTTGTGTGGTCAGTTTTTTGTTTTTGTTTTTCTTGTTTCTTTTTCTAAGACTTTACATTTCTTTTTAGATTTTTTTCTAGTTAGGTGTGTGCCATCATTTCAGTCTGCTGAAATCTTGGTGAATGATTATATTGTTCTAGGGATGTGATATCGCTCTTCAACATTTTCATCTGCAGCTTTGATAAGGATGACTTTTTAATCCTTGAATTGGATCCTGCTGACATTATCCACCTTGTTTTGAAAACCTTTCCCCAGACTAGTTTATGTCATTGCCATTTCAGTCACCCCTCTGCTTCTTTTGCTCACTTAGCCCTTATAGAGTATAGTTTGGGGCTGTTACCCAGGCATAGTTATTTTTCTCCAGTGTAACTAGATAAAAAATCAGTGGGAAGCTGGTTAGTCAGTGAACAAGACTGAAGTAAGAATAATCTATACTATTAAGGAAACCTGTGAACTTCCTTTATTCCTAATTCAGATTTTGCTATCAACATATAACTGATATGGTAAGCCACTTTTTTTTTTTTTAATAATCAAAGCTAAGTAGAAAAGCAAGAGTTTAGAACATAGCTAAACAAATTTACTGATAACATGCTGTTACAAATAAAGTACTGTAAATGGCTTTGAGCTTCTGCAAAATCCAGATTTAGGCTGCTTTCTAAAAACGAGATTTCTAAAAAGTCACGTGACAAAACTGCATGACATGTAAATAGCATGTCATGTTTGTTGAGCATCTAGGGGAGCTGTTTTGACAGTGTGTGTATCATTGGATTCACTCAGTCTTCTAGAAGACTACTGTTGCTCCAGCAAACTGTCATATCAGTGGATGTTGGTTTTCCAGGACCTTTTGTTTTTCACATATAATAAAACTTATTGAAAGCTAACAGAGAAGCACGCAATTTTAAGTGTTCAGCTTAGTGAATTTTCACAAAATAAAGACACACATTGGCCAGGTGTGATGGCTCACGCCTGTAATCCCAGCACTTTGGGAGGCCAAGGTGGGCGGATCATGAGGTTAGGAGTTCGAGACCAGCCTGGCCAATATGGTGAAACCCCATCTCTACTAAAAAATACAAAAATTAGCCGGTGTGGTGACACATGCCTGTAGTCCCAGCTACTTGGGAGGCTGAGGCAGGAGAACTGCTTGAACCTGGGAGGCGCAGGTTGCCTGAGATCATGCCACTGCACTCCAGCCTGGGAGACAGAGTGAGATTCCATCTCAAAAAAAAAAGACACACATGGTATCACTACTAGATCAAGAAATAGGAATCACTAATGCCCAAGAAATCTCCCTCATCCCCCCCAGTTTTCTAATACCCCAAGGATAACTGTTATACTGAGCCATAGATTAGTTTTGCCTATTTTGAACTTTATATGCGTGAAATAATACCGTACGTACTCGTGAGTCTGGCATCTTTCACTTGACGTTGTATTATTGTGAGAGTCATCCACGTTGTGTGTAGTAGTAGTTTGTTTATTCCCGTTCCTGTGCAATAGTTCATTGTATGAATATACCACAATCTGTTTCTCCATTTTAATATTAATGATCATTGAAATTTTTTGGTTATTATGAAAAGTGCTGCTGTGTGTCTTTTGATGCTGTATGTGTCCCTTTAGATGTATGTGTTTGTTTGTGTATGTTTAATTTTGTTTGGATATCTATTAAGGATTGGAATTGCCTGATTATAGAGTATATATATGTTCTGCGTTAATGGGTATTGTTAAATATTTTTCCAAAGTGGTTGTTTCAGTTCATACTCTCACCAGCAGTATTTCAGTGTTTCAGTTTTTTTGTATCCTTATCAACACTTGGTATTGTTAAACTTTTAGGATTTAGCAATCCTAGTAGATGTTTAGTGGTATCATGATAATGGATTTAATTTACATTTCCCTGATGACTAATGAGGTTTCACTTTTTTCATTTGATTATTGTTCATTTGGATTTCCTCTTTTATGAAATGCTGATTCAAGTCTTTTTCCCATTTTTTGACTGGGTTTTATGTCTTATTGATTTTGTAGGAGTTCTTAGTATATTCTACACGACAGTTCTTTGTCCATTATATGTGTTAGAAATTTCTCACTGCAGGACTTTTTATTTTCTTAATGAGCACTTGAATGTAAATGCTGCAGACCGGGCGCAGTGGCTCACACCTGTAATCCCAGCACTTTGGGAGGCCGACACGGTCAGATCACTTGAGGTCAGGAGTTTGAGACCAGCATGGCCAACACGGTGAAATTCCATCTCTACTAAAAATACAAAAATTAGCCAGGCATGGTGGTGTGCGCTTGTAATCCCAGCCACTCGGGAGGCTGAGGCACCACTTGAATACAGAGGTGGAGGTTGCAGTGAACCGAGATCAAGTCACTACACTGCAGCCTGGGCGACACAGTGACGGAGCGAGAGTGAGACTTCGTCTCAAAAAAAAAAAGTAAACTCTGCAGTATAACAGTTTGATTTCAGTATACCAGAAAAGTAATCTTTACCATTTACCTTTTAGGTCCAATGGACCCTTTTTATTTTAAAGTTTAAAGTAATTTTACAAATAATTTACAGAATTTAAGAATAAAGGGGCCAGGCATGGTGGCTCACATCTGTAATCTCAGCACTTTGGGAGGCCTAGGCGAGGGGATCACTTGAGGTCAGGAGTTTGAGACCAGCCAGGCCAACATGGCAAAACCCCGTCTCTAGTAAAAATACAAAAATTAGCTGAGCGTGGTTGCGCACACCTGTAATCCCAGCTACTCAGGAGGTTGAGGCATGAGAATTGCTTGAAACTGGGAGGCAGAGGTTGCAGAACTGCGCCACTATACTCCAGCCTGGATGACAGAGTGAGAGTCTGTCTCAAAAATAAAAACAAAATAAAATAAAGGAATAGCGAAAAAATATTAAAGACAAACTCTTCTCATCCATTAAATTTGGGCACACAAACATTTTAAAAGATGAAATAATTCTGTCACATATACTTTTAGCAAATTGAGATGGTCCAGGTTCTTGCCACAAAATATGTGATAAGGTAAGGTTCATCCTGTGTAATAACTAAGTGGATTACTGTACCACATTTTCTTTCTGTTCTTAGAAACATATTGTCAGCTGGTCATGGTGGCCCACACTGATAATTCCAGCCCTTTGGGGGACTGAGGCAGGAAGATTGCTTGAGTTTAGGAATTTGAGACCAGCTTGGGCAACATAGTGAGACCCTGTCTCTACAAAAAGTAAAAAATTAGCCTGGCTTGGTGGCATGTTCCTGTGATCCCAGTTATGTGGGAGGCTGACGTGGGAGGATTACTTGAGCCTCCCACATAACTGGGACCACAAGGCAGCAGTGAACTGTGCACTGCACTCCAGCCTAGGCAACAGAGTGAGATCCTGACTGAAAAAAAAAAAGAAAGGTAATCCCAAGGCTATAAATATTATTATTTACTTTTTCTTATGTCTTTTATTTCTTTAACCTTTTATTTTTAAATCAGTACTCTATATAGAACTGATTTTATATAGTGTGAGGTAGGGATCAATGTTTATTATTTTCCAAATAACTATCCAGTTCACCCGAACACCATTTACTGAAGAAGTCATCCCTACTACTTTGCAGTGACTTCATCATAAATCCAAAGTTTAAATGTGTTTGTTTCTGGACTCTCCATTCCTGTGGTCTATTTGTCTGTCTTTGCATTAGTGCCATATTGTTTTAATTACTGTAGCTTTACAATAAATTTATCTGTTAGTATAGGTCCTCCAATTCTGTGCTTCTAGATGAGGGATTGGCAAGCTTTCTTTCTCTTTTTTTTTTTTTTCTTTTTCTTGAGATGGAGTCTGGTTTTGTCACGCAGGCTGGAGTACAGTGGTGCTCACTGCAACCACTGCCTCGTAGGTTCAAGCAATTCTGTCTCACCCTCCCAAGTAGCTGGGATTACAGGCATGCGCCACCATGCCTGGCTAATTTTTGTATTTTTAGTAGAGCTGGAGTTTCACCATTTTGGCCAGGCTGGTCTGGAACTCCTGACCTCAGGTGATCCACCTGCCTTGGCCTCCCAAGGTGCTGGGATTACAGGCGTGAGCCATTGTGCCCGGCCTGGCAAGCTTTCTATAAAGGGCCAGATGGTAAATATTTGTAGGCCTTGTGGGTCACATTTGGTCCCTGTTAAATATTTTTCTTTCTTTTTTTTCTATTTCTTTTTTTTTTTTTTCACATTTTAAAAAAATTTTATTGAGACAGGGTCTTTACTCTGTTGCCCAGGCTGGAATGCAGCGGCAGGATCACAACTCATTACAACTTTGACCTCCTGGACTCAAGCATTCCTCCCACATCAGCCTCCTGTGTAGCTGGAACTGCAGGCGTGTCCTGCCATACTTGGCTACTTTATTTTTTGTAGAGGTGGATCTCCCTATGTTGTCCAGGCTGGTCTCAAACTCCTGAGCTCAGGCCATCTGCCTGCCTTGGCCTTCCAAAGTGTTGGGATTACAGGCATGAGCCACCATGTACAGCCCTTTTTTTTTTTCTTTTTTTAAAACCTTCAAGAATGTAAAAAAGATCACTTTTAACTGTGTTTGGAACATAGACCATAGTTTGCTGACCCCTGTTCTAGATTGTCTTGATTATTCTTATTAGAATCAGCTTGTTGGTTTTCAAAAACCTGCTGGAATTTTGATGAGCATTGCATAGAATCCATTGACCATTTGGAGGAAGAATTGAAATCTTTATAATATCAAGGCTTCTGATCAGTCACAACTACATTTCGACTGGCTTTAGAATTGGAATTGTGGACTTCTTCCATTCTATAGCTATCTTACTAGAATTAGTAAGGGACTGTGAGCGCTATAGGTTTTCTTTATATTTCCATTTGTTATGATTGTTCCTGTTTATAGTGATTACTTATCTTTGGGAATTTTAATTTTAGGACCTTGGTTATACATATTTAGAAAACAGGTGCTATTTCACATGAAAACAAAACGGGAAGGAATTTTAATTCCAGAATTTCGTATCTTGTAATTCCCATGGTTTGTTAATTTTAGTATGTTTCTGCAAATAGTAGAATACAGAAAATACCTTCTTTAAAAGTATTTGTATAACTGCATCATACCTCTTAGGTTTTTACATTTTAGAGTTTTATATCAAATTTTGAGATTTTTATAATTCTAAGGTATTTATACCTAGTTTTAGGGGTTTTTAAAGGGAGTGTATAACACACTTTACAAATAAACACTTTCTAAATACTTAAAACAAATATTTGCTTATTTTTCTTTTCATCTGACCAATGTACAATGCATGCGTTTTTATGTGATTGTATTTAGTGAATTTATGTAATGTTTCTACTATATTTTACATACATGTTTTTATGTCAAAAGGATCATAGTATTTCATTATATTGATTTAAAAGTGGCTTATTTTCATACAGATTTTTAATATGAGTATCTCTTGATATATTTGTTAAAAAGGCTTAAAAGGTCTCTAGTTTTATAAATGAAAATGGTTTTGAGTCTGTTATTTTGTACATCTTTGAACGTTGAAACTTTGAAAGTCCAGTAATAGCCAGGTGCAGTGGCTCATGCCTGTAATCCTAGCACTTTGGGATGCTGAGGCAGGTGGATTGCTTGAGCTCAGGAATTTGAGACCAGCCTAGGCAATTTGGTGAATCTGCATCTCTACCAAAAATACAAAAATTAGCCGACCCTGGTGACATAAAAAATTAGCCAGGCATGGTAGCGGGCACTTGTGGTCCCAGCTACTCGGAGGACTGAGGTGGGAGGATCGCTGGAACCCAGAAAGTCTAGGCTGCAGTGAGCTATGATCACGCCACTGCATTCCAGCCTGGGTGACAGAGTGAGACCCTGTCTCAGAAAAGGACAAAAAAAAAAAAAAAAAGTCAAATAGTGATACATATTTGCCATTTATATGTAGTGTTGAAATTGTATTTCAGATGGTTTCAGTATTTTCTGGCCCCCAGAATGAAAATAAAATGATGGGCCTTGGCTGTTGATCAGCAGTTTGGTCTGAAAACAAAGCACCCTGCCCTTTCAACTCTTCTGCCATGTCCTCTTATCTGCACACCTTTTAATGCCTCCTAATTCCTTTGTCCTTTCCTCTGGCTTTTACACATGCTCTTTTCTTTGTCTAGAATTCCCTTCTTGCCATTCTTTGCTTTATTTATTCCTATTTTTCCTGCCCTGGCACAGCACTTCAGTAATTACAGATCGGCATTCTTTAATGCAGTCAGACATTGGGAATACTTTGGATAGCAAGACAAACATGTTCCGTATTTATCAAATTCTGTTCTAATTGTTGAGTTAATTGTCTCACTCTTCCTGTGGACAGTGAACTCCTTGAGGTTAGGCATGACTCTCTTTTTAGCACCAGCACATTACCTGACAATCGCAGATGTTCAATAAAAGTGGCTTCTTCCAAAATGTCAGTCATGGATAAAATTCTCAAGGCATTCACAATTTTGTTAGGAGGGACTTTGCTCATACTTAGAATTTGATTAGAATACTAGATAACATGTTGATAAGGTCTATCATGGACTCTTGTACATTGTGGAAGATAGTCTTAATACATAGCAAATGACTTTATACAACTTTGATCTGATATATTATTGAGGCACTTTGAATTAATAAATGTAATTCCAAGAAAGGAACCAAACCTTCATAAGCCCTAAAGTGGCATACTTTTTTCCTTCTGTAAATATATACTCTTCATCCTTACTTAGCATTGTGATATATATACTTTGACAAGTTCCTGGTCACCTTCTTTCCCCTTTGCCCATTATAGCTCTGCCAAACCTTCACTACTTCACATAGACCATCTACTCTAGTGCTGCTTTCTTGATGTTAGCAAACGTTTTTATTTTGCATTATATTTATAATTTAGCTTCCTGCCTCACAGGAAATCAAGTCTACCTATCAAGCTCAGTAAAACATCTCACTTCTAACCCTTAGCTGTACTTACCATGCTCATCATCTTGTAGTCTCAGGAGAAGCAGCCCTTCTGATGAGGGCTAATCCTCTCTCTGTGCCCTTTAAAGAGATAACAGTTTACATTTTTATCAAAGTGATTCATATGCATGGTTTAAAAAAATTGGGCCAAATGGCCACCCACTGCCCCATCCCCATGCCCCCCCAAATGTTTTTTCCAGTGGCATCCTCTTTTAATTATTTAGCTGTTTCTTTTGGTCGCCATCTTCATAGCACTAAATAATTATGCTGCTCTTTCCACGACTTACACACTTACACATTTTAGATATTATATATTTATTTAACTGTCCTGAAAAATAAAGTTTTCATTCTTCCTTGACACTCTGCCATATGGGTGTTAACTACAGCATTCCCCTTGACGATCTTCCAGAATGTGATTAGCTATTTATCGAATCTCATGGCTTCCTGTTACCATTCAGTCCCTCTATTTCCTGGAGGGCATGCTCAGGTAACTTGCTAAGGAAGTGTGGGTGAGGGGTAAATTTTCTTAGTCATCCTGTATCTGACAATGTCTTTATTCTAATCTCGCACTTGCTTGCTAATTTGGATATAGAATTTGATGTTGGAGATAATTATTCCTCAAAGTTTTAGGATCATTGTTCTGTTTTGTTCTGTCACCTTGTGTAGGTGTTATGCCTTTCCGATTCTTTTCCTATTTTGGTGACCTGCTCTCTCCCACACTTTAAAAATCTCTGGTATTCTGAAATTTCAGTGTTTTTTGTTTTCTTTTTTTTTTTTTTGAGACGGAGTCTCGCTCTGTCGCCCAGGCTGGTGTGCAGTGGCCAGATCTCAGCTCACTGCAAGCTCCGCCTCCTGGGTTCAC
>NW_012116265.1:19157002-19175670 GCF_000951035.1 Colobus angolensis palliatus | reverse complement strand
TACTTAGTTTTATTATTAATTGTACTGGGTACTCAGTATGCTGGACCCTTTCTATCTAGAGATTGGAATCTCTTAACTGTGGGATATTTGTTTGTGCTATTTATTCATTAATTTTTTTTCTCTCATTTTCTGTTTCTGGAACTCTTCATTATTAGCAGGATTTTGGATCTGTTGGATTGATTATCTTTGTGTCTTTTATCTTACATTTTGTTATATTTCCTGAGATACTTTAACTTCTAATCCTTTTCTTGTATCTTTTATTTTGAGAATTGGAAAAACTTTTTTTGTGGTTCTTTTGGTGTTGATCTTTTTTATAAATAGCACATTGTTCTTGATTTATAGATGCAGACTTTTTTTTTTTGAGACGGAGTCTCGCTCTGTCGCCCAGGCTGGAGTGCAGTGGCCGGATCTCAGCTCACTGCAAGCTCCGCCTCCCGGGTTGACGCCATTCTCCTGCCTCAGCCTCCCGAGTAGCTGGGACTACAGGCACCCGCCACCTCGCCCGGCTAGTTTTTTTGTATTTTTTAGTAGAGACGGGGTTTCACCGTGTTAGCCAGGATGGTCTCGATCTCCTGACCTCGTGATCCGCCCATCTCCGCTTCCCAGAGTGCTGGGATTACAGGCTTGAGCCACCGCGCCCGGCAGATGCAGACTCTAAGAATCTCTCTGAGGATAACAATTTGAGTTGAAAGTTCTTTTCTGCTTTTTGCATTCTGTTTTCTCCAAATTCAGATCCCATTTATCGTTAGTTTTTCTTTCATGTTGGACATGTTCCTCAAGTATCTAGCAATCCTTGGCTGTCCATTTATGTTTAAGCATGGAAGACACTGACAAACTGATTGGGAGCTCTGTGTGTATTGGAAGGGCTTGTTACCTGTCACGTTTCTGCTTTATGTGAACAGGGTAAGGAACTGTCACTACTCCTAGGGGACTCTCAAATTCAAGGATTTAAGAGACATTCAGCCTAAGGAAAGGCTGGTTGATGGTTCTGAATATAGATTTACATGTTTTTAGCCCCAAGTTTTACTCCTTTCCTTCCCTAGCACCCCCTAGTGTCTGAGAATCCTGACCCTCTTTGATGTTCTCTGGGCAAGCCCGCCTCCTTTTGATTTTATCCCCTTCTGCCATCAGTACTCTAAACTGTGACTTCTTCCTCCTCTGTAAGTTACCGCTCATATTTGTTCTTTGTCTTTCAGAATTTACAGACAAGATTCTCATCTTCTGATTACCCCCTCTCTCTGTTTATTATGGGTTTGTGTATTTTTCAGTTCCTTGCAATGAGTTTGGAAAAGGTCAACTTGGCTAGGCTGAACTACATTTCCCAAAATTCCCTTTCTCTCTGTCTCTCTCTCTGTCTCTTTTTTTTTTTTTTTTTTTTTTTTGAGACGAAGTCTCACTGTGTCACCCAGTCTAGAGTGCAGTGGCACTACCTCGGCTCACTAAATTCTCCACCTCTTGGGTTCAAGTGATTCTCCTGCCTCTGCCTCCTGAGTAGCTGGGATTATAGGCGCACACCACCATGCCCAGCTTAAGTTTTCTATTAGCAGAGACAGGGTTTCACCATATTGGCCAGGCTGGTCTCAAACTCCTGACCTCAAGTGATCCACTCGCCTCTGCTTCCCAAAGTGCTAGGATTATAGGCGTGAGCCAGTGTGCCTGGCCGCCTTTCCCATATGTTTCTGATTAAATTGGGTCACAGGGAGATTTTCACACCTAACTTGAGGCATTTATTCCTGGACAACCAAAAACATTCTAACTCTTTCCCCAGAAGAGCACAAAAAGTCTTTTTCTTTGTCTTTAGGATAATATTAGTTCATCCTTCTCCTACCTGACTCACATTCCCTCTTTCATGTTCTGTAACTTAAATACTGAAATAATAAAGTTAACTATTAACACATATTATGTTAGATAATAAGGAAGAAAACAAATCAACCAAAAAATATTTGGTTAATACACGCGCACATACACACACACACAAACACACATACATATTTAAACACATATATATCAAATTAAGGAAGAAGTACTTGTAACTATTGTAGTCTATATTTCCACAATGGTCATGTGGTCATAGCTGGTATATATGTTCTTCCACTACTCATTCCATATTCCCTTTGCTCAAAGTAAGTACCTCAGCCGGTGCTGATTCCTTATCTGATGGGGTGACCCAGGCTTTCATTCTCGAAAGATACGGGCTATTAGCAGATTCTTTCTGAATTAGTTGTGCTATTTGCAGTTCTACAAAACCCTTTGCAATTTTCCATGGACTTGAATCTCAGTACATGGGAAATACTAAGAGATGTCCTAGAGGATCTCTTGCATTTCAGACGTACTCCACTTTACCTGTATTGTGTGGTAGTAACCCAGATTCCCCTTGAAAGTTAGGATCAGTCATCCCCAGTGAATACAGTAACCCTCTCTCCATTGCCTCTTGATTTGAAACTTCCAAATAAAGTTGGGGTCTCAACTTCAGGTTAGTGGAATCATTTGTTGTGTCCTCTAGTGGAAGTATTCATCTGTTTGAAACTAGACATTTAGAACAACAAAGCCACAGGGATAGGAAATAAATATTTTGCCAACACTGAATTTATTAGTCTTCATTGATTTCCCAAAGAAATGAAAGAAAAAGCCTCCTAGCACTTATTAAAGGCATGAAAGGCATCACTGTCTACTACTCAGTCATCTAAGCCAGAAACCTTGGAATCATCTTAAATTCTTCTCTTACCACTATCATTTTATTTCTACTGGTGACAAAATCTTATCAATTCTACCTTATTTTACATCTCTCACTTTTATTCCCTCCTCTGCATTTTTATATCAGTCATTGTAGGCATTACCTTCACTTATCCACATTGCAGAGATAATCTTTAAACTTTTTGTTTCTGTCCACTGTTTTTCTGCTAAAGCAGTCTTTTAAAAATCAGACTATATTTAGTGGCTCTAAGTGCTTATAAGGTAACACCAAACTCCTTAACCAGCCGAATTAACTTATCTGTTATTATCGAGATCCAAGTCAGATGGCTTTAACAAGTTAGAAGTTTATTCTCTCTTAGGACTTAGATGATGGCTCAGGAATCCAGTTCCTTCTGATTTACCTGGTCCTGGATATTTCACCACCATGTCATAACCAGCATGAAAAAGGAAATAGTGAAGAGGAGGATGTGCTCTTTCCTTTAAGGGGACAACCCAGAGGATGTGCAAATCATTTTCACTCTCAGCTCCTTGGCCAAAACTTGGCTGCCAGTTCTAGCTGCAAGAGATATTGAGAAAGAGAGTCCCTTGTGTGGAGAGCCTTGTGTCTAGCTGAAAACAGGAGGCCTGTTATTGTAGATAAGTGGGGAATGGGTATTGGAAGACCACCAGTAGTCTCTGCCACGTGAGGCATACACAGTCTTCTGGAGAGTGATCCTCGCTTACCTCTTTATTTTTTAGTGTGCTGCTTTTCCACACTTCCGTCTTTATCAGCTCTCTTGACTCTGTTTCCCCTTTGCATTAGCCATGCTAAACTATTTGCACTTCCAAACATGCTCTGCTGATACGAGTTTCTTTGCCTTTCCTCATCTTGTTTCCTTAGCTTGAGGTGCCCTTGCCACATACTTTCCTCATCTCCAGCTCATTCTGTCAGCTTTATTTCAGAGAATTTGTCTTTCAAGACTCAACATAAGCCTCTCCAGTTCTGTTGTCCTTATTGTATACACATAGACTTGAGACATTACACCTCTTGGTACTTATTTACACTTAGATTATCTTTATATTTGGTTGTAAACTCTTTGAGGGCACAGATGATATTTTATTCTTGTGTCTCTTGGATGTAATGTAATGCCTGACAGATAGGGGATATGTTATCTCTTTACTGGATAAGAAAGTGGGTTCATAGCAAAAATAACTGCAGACTTTTTAAAATGTCAGAGCGTACTCTTAAGATAGGGTTGCTGTTTTTTTTTTTTTTTTTTTTTTAACTTTTTTCGATTGAAATGTTAGTGCCAGCTCGAACAATATAATCATCCTGTATTTTCTTGTTTGTCTTTTCATATTTAGTTTTTAGTTACAATTTAATTCCAGAAGTGCACAGTTATGGAATTTGATGATTTTTTTCTCTTTAAAATGAGTAGCCTTTCCTGTCTCCTAAGGCACAGTATTTACAATTGCTTTTTTTTTTTTTTTTTTGAGACAGAGTCTCGCTCTTGTCACCCAGGCTAGAGTGCAATAGTGTGATCTCAGCTCACTGCAACCTCTGCCTACTAGGTTCAAGTGATTCTCCTGCCTCAGCCTCCAAAGTAGCTGGGATTACAGGCACCTGCCACCACACCTGGCTAAATTTTTGTATTTTTTTTTTTTTTAAAAATAGAGACAGGGTTTCAGCATGTTGGCCAGGCTAGTCTCGAACTCCTGCTCTCAGGTGATCCGGCCATCTCTGCCTCCCAAAGTGCTGGGATTACAAGTGTGAGCCACTGTGCCTGGCCTGTAATTGCTTTTTAACTGTTCAGTATATCAGTGACTTGCTGCAGGAGATGTGTTATAAATTAGATAATGCTGACATGATTTCCAACACCTGTCCTAAGACCTTCTGAGCACTGCCACCTTAACATATTGGTTCAAAGATATTGGTGACTCAGGATTTATTTAATGACTGAAAAGAGTCATTGTTGTAAACAAATTCTAAGGCAAGAGTGCCTTAAATATTCTTACATGGAGAATTTTTTTTTCTGCTTTACTGTCTTGAGTAATATCTTTTGTTTTACTTGTAGATTTGATGGTCCTCGAAGATTTGAGGATTTAGGGTCAAGGTGTGAAGGACCGAGACCCAAAGGGCCTCGTTTTGAAGGAAATCGCCCCGATGGGCCAAGACCCAGATATGAAGGTCACCCAGCAGAGGGCACTAAAAGCAAATGGGGAATGATTCCCCGGGGGCCAGCTTCTCAATTTTATATTACCCCCAGTACATCCCTAAGTCCTCGACAGAGTGGACCACAATGGAAAGGCCCCAAACCAACTTTTGGACAGCAACATCAGCAGCAACCTAAGTCACAAGCAGAACCTCTTTCAGGAAACAAAGAACCATTAGCAGACACCAGTAGTAACCAGCAGAAGAATTTTAAAATGCAATCAGCTGCATTTTCCATTGCTGCAGATGTAAAGGATGTCAAGGCGGCTCAGTCAAATGAGAATCTAAGCGACTCTCAACAGGAGCCACCTAAAAGCGAAGTCTCGGAAGGGCCCGTAGAGCCTTCTAATTGGGACCAGAATGCTCAAAATATGGAGACTCAAATCGACAAAGCCCAAGCTGTTACTCAGCCTGTACCCCTTGCAAATAAGCCTGTACCTGCTCAATCTGCTTTTCCTTCAAAAACAGGGGGGATGGAGGGAGCAGCAGCAGTAGCAACATCATCATTAACAGCAGATAATGATTTTAAACCTGTGGGTATTGGTCTACCCCATTCAGAAAACAACCAAGATAAAGGCCTGCCTCGGCCAGATAATAGAGATAATAGATTAGAAGGCAATAGAGGCAGTAGCTCATCTTACAGAGGTCCTGGGCAAAGCAGAATGGAAGACACACGGGATAAAGGTCTAGTAAACAGAGGTCGCGGCCAGGCAATCAGTCGAGGCCCAGGATTGGTCAAGCAAGAAGACTTTCGGGATAAGATGATGGGTAGAAGAGAAGACAGTAGAGAGAAGATGAACAGAGGAGAAGGTAGCCGGGACAGAGGGTTGGTGAGGCCTGGAAGCAGTCGGGAGAAAGTGCCAGGTGGTCTGCAAGGGAACCAGGACAGGGGTGGAGCTGGCAGCCGAGAAAGGGGACCACCTCGGAGGGCTGGCAGTCAGGAGAGAGGACCTCTTCGAAGGGCTGGGAGTAGAGAGAGAGTACCACCCCGAAGAGCTGGGAGCAGGGAGAGAGGACCACCTCGAGGGCCTGGCAGTCGAGAAAGGGGACTGGGAAGATCAGAGTTTGGTCGTGATAGAGGTCCATTTAGACCAGAACCAGGAGATGGTGGGGAAAAAATGTATCCATATCACCGAGATGAGCCTCCTAGGGCTCCGTGGAACCATGGAGAAGAGCGAGGGCATGAAGAGTTTCCATTAGATGGTAGAAATGCTCCAATGGAACGAGAAAGACTCGATGACTGGGATAGAGAGAGATACTGGAGAGAATGTGAACGTGACTATCAAGATGATACACTAGAGCTTTATAACAGAGAGGACAGGTTCTCAGCACCACCATCTCGGTCTCATGATGGAGATAGGCGAGGCCCTTGGTGGGATGATTGGGAGAGAGACCAGGATATGGATGAGGACTACAATAGGGAAATGGACAGGGACATGGACAGGGATGTGGATCGGATTGGAAGACCCATGGATATGTATGATAGAAATTTGGATAATGAGTGGGACAGAGATTATGGGAGACCACTGGATGAACAAGAATCACAGTTTCGTGAACGGGATATTCCATCTCTTCCACCTTTACCGCCCCTCCCACCTCTTCCACCTTTGGATAGATATCGGGATGATAGATGGAGAGAAGAAAGAAATCGAGACCATGGGTATGATCGAGATTTCCGTGATAGGGGTGAGTTGAGGATTCGAGAGTATCCAGAAAGAGGAGATACATGGCGGGAAAAGCGAGATTATGTTCCTGACAGAATGGACTGGGAAAGAGAACGATTGTCAGACAGATGGTACCCATCTGATGTGGATAGACATTCCCCCATGGCGGAACATATGTCCTCCTCACATCATTCCTCAGAAATGATGGGGTCCGATGCAAGCTTAGACTCTGACCAAGGCCTTGGAGGGGTAATGGTTCTCAGTCAGAGGCAGCATGAAATCATTTTGAAAGCTGCACAAGAACTGAAAATGCTTCGGTAAGTTGACTCCTTCAGATCATTTCTTTTAATAAAAACCACATTCAGACTGCTCTTTTTAAAGTGATATATATTTGAATGGAATCATTTTACTTCAAGTTCTTATCACATACTTTTAATTTATATTTCTGGTCATTCGGTGCTGTTTTAGGGTTAGGATGGGTATTTAGGAACTGTGTTAATGATAAACTTATGCCCTAAGATGTGAAAATTGACTGCTCTCTCGGCCTTCGTAGATGTGTTGCTGGCATGCCATGCCTGTGCATGTTTCAAGTGTCAAACTTCAACTTTTCATTGCTCTGGATTTCACAGGGTTCATGTGTAACCTTCATTTTTTTCCAGTAAGCAGTTTGTTCTTTGATATTAGATCTAATAGACTTTCTATTCACTAATCATTGGTATAACTTTGGAAAGTGCTGTATTTTTCTTTGTTGAAGCTAAGAATGGTTTGCTTAGGAGCATCCTCAGATTTGTTTAACTATTGATGCTTTCTTTTGGGGATGTTTTATCTTTCATTATAACTAAAAGCAGATATTTCTTCTTGAGGACGTTACTTGTTTCTACATAACCAAATGTTTTCTTTGTGAAATGGAAAATAGGATTTCTTGACTTACAATCAGCTATGTATAGGTATCTACATAATTTTCCTCTTTTCCTGTAGTAACATTAATAACAAAAGCTAACATTTACTGCATGCTTACTCTGGGCCAGGAACTGTACTAAGTGTGTTGTATATAATAACTCATTTAATCCTTAAACCAGCTGTATCTTGGGATAGTAATTTAGAAGTCAGTGACAGATTGCAAGCTTTTTTAAAGCAATTTTTTTGAGAAAGTCAATTAATGATTAGGTTTTGATAGATTCCAATGTATTATATTTCTTCCATTTTTCAATTCTGGTTTACATTTGTGGATCTTACCAATAAATTATAACTTAAACTTTAGAACTAGGAAAGAAAAATATGGTGAAGAAAAGGTAATGATGAAAGACCAGGTACGGCAGGTTTGTGTGGTCTATAGCTGAGAGGTTTATTTTTTCCAGATTACTCATGAAGAAAATGTGGAAAGCATGCTATAGAATATTTAGGTACTACACTATTCACTTTTAAGTTACAGACACCTTTAATTTTAATTTAACACCTACCATGTAACTGGGCACTTGCTAATAATTGAGTGTATATATTATGACAATCTGTCTATCTCAAAGGCCTGCAAAGATAAGGTAGTATTATCCCCACTTCACAAATGACCCTAAAGTTCAAAGAGGTTAAGTTCACTTGGCTAGTAAGTGGCAAACCCGGCCTTTGAACTCAATCTGTCTAAAACTCTAAAATCTGTGTTGTTTATGGAGCATACCAAGCTGATTGGTGGTGTTAAGCTGCCAAGGTTTCTTTCTTTTTCCTTTTGAAATTTCTTTTTAATTCATTATTGCTTTGCATGGCAATGGTGGAGAAAAAGTGCTGCTGCTGCGTCATCCTTTTTTTAAAGCTTTCTAGGCAACATGAACATAATTAAACAATATATAGGGAGTGATGGATAATGCGGTCATAGCCAAATACAAGTAGTTTATGTTGTGTCAGTGTGCAGTCATAAGGAGTATCGTAAGGGATATGATGATGGGATTTACCTGAGCAGTAAATAATTTTACTTACTTGACCCTTACTTTGTGGTCCCTTGTTTGTGAACCCTCATTTGGGTCACTTACTTTAATGTAGGGAGAAAATTATAAAAGGTCTTAAGAAGTTGTAGTGAATTTTACCCATGTTTAAGGTAGGCGTTGTGTAGAAAAGTAAAAGTATTTTCATCAGAAATTTAAAGAAAAAACTGAAGGGTTACATAATTATCTTCAGGAATATGAAATGTTGTTTTTAAAGGTATAGACTGACAATTGTTCTCACCGTCTACAGCAGGGGCCATAAATTAAAATGTCCCCAAGAATCAGATAACAAAAATGAGTGAAAGTAGGCCAAGTATAACTCTTAGAGTATGGTGAAGACTGTGACAGGTTATTTCATCTAACATGGGCAGCTTCTGCTGCACTCAGCTGATCGTTGGCATGTGGGAATGTAGGCCTAGTGTTACCATATTACTTTTTTTTTTTTTTTTTTTTTTTTTTGAAGCAGAGTCTTGCTCTGTCGCCCGGGCTGGAGTGCAGTGGCCGGATCTCAGCTCACTGCAAGCTCCGCCTCCCGGGCTTACGCCATTCTCCTGCCTCAGCCTCCCAAGTAGCTGGGACTACAGGCGCCCGCCACCTCACCCGGCTAGTTTTTTGTATTTTTTAGTAGAGATGGGGTTTCACTGTGTTAGCCAGGATGGTCTCGATCTCCTGACCTCGTGATCCGCCCATCTCAGCCTCCCAAAGTGCTGGGATTACAGGCTTGAGCCACCGCGCCCGGCCACCATATTTCTTTAAGATTTGAATTTATATATGAAAAATTTTGCTTTGTAAATATGACAGCTAATTCAAATTTTAAAAACTGATGTGAAAGCCACCTTTTAAAAACATTTTTAGGCCATATTTGGCCCATGGGCCACCATTTTGCAACCTCTGGTCTAAAGAGTTGAAAAAAATAAGCCGGGCGTGGTGGCTCACACCTGTAATCCCAGCACTTTGGGAGGCTGAGGCAGGCGGGTCACGAGGCCAGGAGTTTGAGACCAGCCTGGCCAATATGGTGAAACCCCGTCTCTACTAAAAATATGTAAAAAATTAGCCAGGCGCGGTGATGCGTGCCTGTAGTCCCAGCTACTCGGGAGGCTGAGGCAGGAGAATCACTTGAACCCGGGAGGCGGAGCTTGCAGTGAGCCGCGATCGTGCCATTGCACTCCAGCCCAGGCGACAGAGCGAGACTCGTCTCAAAAAAAAAGAGAGCTTTTGGTTGGATTAAAGAAAAACAAAACAAGTAGATGAGATAGTAGAAAACTACTGAGGCAGGTTGTGGAATCTGTTCTCAAATATCTTCAATAATTTATTATTAATTATTTATATGTCTTAAATGACTAATGAGTTAGCTATGTAAAAGCAAAAGAGGGTAATCCCAGAGCTGCCCAGTGTATGGCCACTGCGGAGAATTTTAGGACAAGGTTTTTTAGGTCTCTTCTGTTTAATTAAATATTAATTGTAGTCACTTAGGAATGGAATAAGCATGCTTTATGGACTATGCCAATTTTATTTGTTTGCAGGGAACAGAAAGAACAGCTTCAAAAGATGAAAGACTTTGGGTCTGAGCCACAGATGGCTGACCATCTACCACCTCAGGAATCAAGATTGCAGAATACATCTTCAAGACCTGGAATGTATCTGGTATGGGAGAATGTGTGCTCAGAAAATGAAATGGTTTCTACTTTGTATGTTTCTATGTCTGATTTTTTAAAAAATTGAATAAATACAAGTTTCCTCTATAAAATGTAAATTTTGGAAACTTAAAAGTTTATGGTAATTGAACTTCAAAGTTTTGGTTGGATTAAAGAAAAACAAACAAGTAGATGAGATAGTAGAAAACTACTGAGGCAGGTTGTAGAATCTGTTCTCGAATATCTTCAATAATTTATAATTAATTATTTATATGTCTTAAATGACTGATGAGTTAGCTACATAAAAGCAAAAGAGGGTAATCCCAGGGAGCAGAGATGCTCCTTTTCCCCAGATTTTGATAAGTATACCAAGTACACCTGAACTACATAGCTTCTGTTCACAAAATGGTAGAATTTTCCTAATAATTTTTTATGTTAAAATAATCCTGTTGGCTGGACATAGTGGCTTACGCCTGTAATTCTAGCACTTTGGGAGGCTAAGGTGAGAGGATTGCTTGAGCCCAGGAGTTTGACACCAGCCTGCGCAAGATGGTGAGACCCCCATCTCTACCAAGAAAAAAAAAAGTCCTGTTTTCCATCTAGGCGGAGCTGGATGTGGGCCTCCTGATGCTTCCTACCTCTTCAGGCTGCTAGTCCTTCAGATGGGGAAATATCATTGCCCAGTACATTCAGAACTGTTCAGGCAATATGAAAAGGGGTGTTTATGTTAAAGACTTCAGTAATTAAGTTCTTTTTTTTCCAAGAGCATGCCAGAACTCCTTTTGTTTTTGTTATTTTACCTTTAAACCAGTAATGGGCTTTTCAAATGTTTTAAATGTTATCTTGCAAGCAGTTTTATGACAGCATAATGGAGAAAAGAGCTCTACTGAACTTCTACTGAACCATTTCATCAAATTAACACATTTCATTTCTCAGTGTTCCCTTCCATCCTGGTCTAATACTTAACAGTAAGACATACTTGTTGACATCAGCGACCACCATAGCGTTGTTGACTCCCCAGACTGGATCTCCTGATTTTTGTATGCATCTATCTGTCTGCAGGGTTTCTGTGGATGTGACTCCTGTCAAATACAGCATGTTAAAAATGGGGCTCATTATACCCCATTAAATTGTCTTTTCTCACTATCACCTAGTCATGCTGACTTGAAACCTGAATATCTTGCCCATGTCCTACCCTGCCATAACCATTCTGCTGATTGATTTTACCTCCTTTGAATCAAATTCTCAAGTATAATTACACCCATTTTAAGCCTATAGTTCGAGTTTTTGACAGCTGTATACCAAAAGATAAAAAAATTCTCGGCCAAGCGCGGTGGCTCACACCTGTAATCCCAGCACTTTGGGAGGCCAAGGCAAGTGGATCACCTGAGGTCGGGAGTTTGAAACCAGCCTGACCAACATGGAGAAACCCTGGCTCTACTAAAAATACAAAATTAGCCAGGCGTGGTGGTGCATGCCTGTAATCCCATCTACTCGGGAGGCCGAGACAGGAGAATCACTTGAACTCGGGAGATGGAGGTTGCAGTGAGCCGACATTGCACCATTGCATTCCAGCCTGGGCAATGAGCAAAACTCCATCTCAAAAAAAAAAAAAAGTTGTCATCACCCTAAAAATAGTTCATGCCCTTTTGTAGTTGGGACTACCCCTACACTCCACTTCAGGCAGCATTGATGTGATTTATGGCCAGATGGACATTTTAAAACATCTCACCATGTGGCTACCTGGCTTTAAAACTCTTCAGTGTTCTCCCATGCCTTCAGGATGAAATTTAGAATCTCTTGCATGACTTTCTTGTTCTTCCTAAGCTGGCTTGACCTCTGCTGACCATTGCTTGCTACTCCACTCTCTGATGCTTCATTTTCCCTCCACATAGAGCTAGTTAACAATTTTGTGACTGCGCTAGATTCTTTTACTTCTTCATTCCTTTGCGTATGTATGTTGTTCTCTAAGCCTAGAGTCTTTTCTTTGCCTTCCCATCCCCTCCTGCAACTGACTAATGCTTGTTTATCTTTTAGAACTCAGCTCTAGTATCTTCTCTTCCACCTATGTAAGGCAGTTACCCTCATACATACCCTGTAACATCTTGTACTAGTCTCTGTTGTCATCTTTATCATGTTGCATTTTGATTGTCTGTTTTCTTGTCTGTCTTTCCTTCTAAATTGAGTCCATAAGATAAGAACTATATCTTTCATCTTTGCATGTCTTAGTAAATAGTAGAAACGCCAGATCGTACATACACATTTCTGCTTTATTTGATTAACAAATCATAATCATCTTTGCATATTGTTATATGCTATATTGTTTTTGATTTACAGTAATTTATTGAATTAATTCAATTTCTGTTTGAATTTCTTTCTAATCTTTCACTGTTCTCTTAATATTACCCTAATGAATGTCTTTGTATTGGGTTCTTATTTTAGATAACTCCTTTTCTTTTTTTTTTTTTTTTTGAGACGGAGTCTCACTCTTGTTGCCCAGGCTAGAGTGCAATGGCATGATTTCAGCTCACTGAAGCCTCCGCCTCCTGGGTTCAAGCGATTCTCCTGCCCTGGCTTCCAAGTAGCTGGGATTACTGGCGCCTGCCACCACGCCTGGCTAAATTTTTTGTAATTTTAGTAGAGACAGGGTTTTACCATTTGGCCAGGCTGGTCTTGAACTCCTGACCTCACGTAATCCACCTGCCTCGGCCTCTGAAAGTGCTGGGATTATAGGCATGAGCCACCGCACCCAGCAGATAACTTCTTAGGAGTAAGTTTTATGTTTTTGTTTTGTCTCTTTTTTTTTTTTTGCTGTGTTGCCTGGGAGGCTGGAATACAGTGGTACAGTCATAGCTCACTGGAGCCTCAAACTCCTGGGCTCAAGTGACTCTCCCACCTCAGCCTCCTGAGTAACTGGGACTACAGGCACACACCACTACACCTGGCTAATTAACAAAAAAAAAATTGTTAGTAGGGACAGTGTTTCGCATTGTTGCCCAGGCTGGTCTCGAACTCTTGGACTTAAGTGATCCTCACGCCTTGGCTTCCCAAAGTGCTAGGATTACAGATATGAGCCCCTGCATCCAGCCAACAGTGGTTTTAAAGTCCCAAAGTGGTATACTTCGGTCAAAGAATAAGCATACTTTTTTTTTTTTTGAAACCGAGTGTAGTCTTGTCACCCAGGCTGGAGTATAGTGGCGCAATCTCAGCTCACTGCAATATCTACCTCCCGGGTTCAAGTGATTCTCCTGCCTCATCCTCCTGAGTAGCTGGGATTACAGGTGCCCAGCACCACGCCTGGCTAAATTTTTTGTATTTTTAGTAGAGGCAGGGTTTCACCATTTTGGCTAGGCTGGTTTCAAACTCCTGACCTCAGCTGATCCACCTGCTTCAGCCTCCCAAAGTGCTAGGATTACAGGCATGAGCCACCACACCTGGCCCATAATAAGTATACTTTTTAAATGATTCCTGTCACATAGCCAAACAGCTGTCTATAATAGTTGTATAATGGCCACGCGCAGTGGGTCATGCCTGCAATGCCAGCACTTTGGGAAGCTGAGGCGGGTGGATCACATGAGGTCTGGAGTTCAAGACCAGCCTGGCCAACATGGTGAAACCCTGTCTCTACTAAAAATACAAAAATTAGCCAGGCTTGGTGGCATGTGCCTATAATCCTAGTTACTCATGAGACTGAGGCAGGAGAATCACTTGAACCTGGGAGACTCTATCTTAGGTGCATCACCTGAGGTCAGGAGTTCAAGACCAGCTTGACCAACGTGGAGAAACCTCGTCTCTACTAAAAATACAAAAATTAGCCAGGCATGGTGGTGCGTGCCTGTAATCCCAGCTACTAAGGAGACTGAGGCAGGAGAATTGCTTGAACCTGAGAGGCAGAGGTTGCAGATAGCGCCACTGTACTCCAACCTGGGCAACAAGAGTGAGACTCTGTCTCAAAAACCATATAAATAAATAAATGAAAAAAAATAGTTGCATAACATCTATACTATAGCCTCGTAAGCATTAGCTACTTCATATTTTTGGTATATTTAATAATTTTAATACAGCATTTTTGATTACTATTGAATATGAATATTTTCCCATATTTGTTAATTGTACTTTCCTCTTACAGAAATTCTATTCGTGTCCTTCACCCATTTATCTGTTTGAGTCAGGTTTTTTTTTTAATTAACTCATTATCCTTAATATAATATAAATATTAACCCTTTCTCATATCAACAATACTTTTTAAAAATGTATCTTTTACTCTCACTATATAGAATGAAGGAAGCACTTTTAAAAAAATTTGTAAGTATACTTCTATGAGATCTTAAGATATTTAAAACTTGTCTTGATAGATATGCCCAGACAGAATAGTTTCATCCTATATTGGCATTTTCTTAAAATTTACCATGCTATGCTTTTAATTAAAAGTTTACCTTTAGGTAATAGCCATTTGTATTTAACTGTAGCCAGTGGTTACCTCCAGTCAGTAATGTTCCTTCCATATTAGTCAACTCCATTTTATTATTCAGAAGGTTTATTTTTAAAGTACTGCCTATGTATGGGCAAATATATAAATAATGTATATTGTGAGCTCTCCAGGGTCTAAAATAGCTGTCAATAAAGAGAAAACATCCTAGAATAACAGAGAAGTGAAAAACCAAACCAAAACAAAAAAACAAAAACAAAACAAAAAACCAAACCAGCCAGACACAATGAACTAAGAAATGGGAAATAAGTGTTTGAATCACACTTACGAAGATTAAAATAGAGACTAGGCGTGGTGGCTCACACCTGTAATCCCAGCGCTTTGGGAGGCTGAGGCAAGAAGATTACTTGAGGTCTAGAGTTAAAGACCAGCCTGGGCAACATAGCAAGACCCCATCTTTACCAAAGAAAGAATAAAAATAAAACGTATGTGGCAACTGGGTTTCAGTATTGAGTGGATAGGACCTATCTGCTAAGAAGTCCCGCCATCTCTGTCGTAGACATTTCTGATGGCACCTGGTGATGCTTTGGGAAAACAAATGTAAGCAGGGCACACAACAGTGGCACTCGTTAGATTACTAGATGTTCATTTAGTTTATTTTGTTGTTTCATAGTACTCATGTTCTCTGTTGGTCTACCACAGACTACTATTGTCAACCAGATAACTGAAAGGAACAGAAGTGTGGAGGCTATCTAGGATTTCTCTCACTGAAAATTTACTGTTTTTGTGGAGGAGATAGTTCTCTAGAGTAGGAAGATAGTTCTTATTTATTTATTCATTTCTCTCCTTCCTGCACACTGAGAGTAGGGAGATAGTTCTTAACCAAGGGGTATAAATCAGAATTATTCATGGAGGGTTTTTTTTTTTTTTCGAGACGGAGTCTCGCTCTGTCACCCAGGCTGGAGTACAGTGGCCAGATCTCAGCTCACTTCAAGCTCCGCCTCCCGGGTTTACGCCGTTCTCCTGCCTCAGCCTCCCGAGTAGCTAGGACTACAGGCGCCGCCACTTCACCTGGCTAATTTTTTGTATTTTTTAGAGATGAGGTTTCACTGTGTTAGCCAGGATGGTCTTGATCTCCTGACCTCATGATCTGCCCGTCTCGGCCTCCCAAAGTGCTGGGATTACAGGCTTGAGCCACTGCGCCCGGCCTATTTTTTTTAATTTTAAATTACTGGTGGGACCCCACCTACAGAAGTTCTGTAGTTTTGGTAGTGACCTGGGACATTTGAATCGTACGTGGCTACCACCCTAATTTGAAGTATGGAAATTTTAGAACATTTTCATTACCCCTGTAAGATCACTGCACCAGTTTACAGTTAGTTAATCCTCATTCCTGCCCTAGTCCCAGCCCTTTCTGTCTATATAGATTTGCCTTTCTGGGCATTTCATATAAATGAACTATATAATATGTAGTCTTTCGTGTCTATCTTCTTTTCAAAGTTTATCCATGTTGTAACATGACTCAGTACTTCATTTCTTTTTACTGCTTTTTAAATTTCTTTTTATTTGTAACCTGTTGCATGAATATACCACATTTTGTTTAACCATTCACCAGTTGATGGACATTAGGGTTGTTGAATAGTATGGCTATGAATATTTGTGTGCAAGTCTTTGGATGGACATATGTTTTTATTTTTCTTGGATAGATACCTAGAAATGAAATTGCTGAGCCATGTGATAAATTTATGTTTGGCCGGGCGTGGTGGCTTATGCCTGTAATCCCAGCATTTTGGGAGGCTGAAGTGGGTGGATCACCTGAGGTCAGGAGTTCGAGACCAGCCTGGCCAACCTAGTGAAACCCCGTCTCTACTAAAAACACAAAAAATTAGCTGGGCTGGTAGTGGGTGCCTACAGGCCCTCTCAGTTACTCAGGAGGCTGAGGCAGGAGAATCACTTGAACCTGGGAGGCAGAGGTTGCAGTGAGCCAAGATTGCGCCATTGCACTCCAGCCTGGGCAACAAGAGCGAAATTCCATCTCAAAAAAAAAAAAAAAAAGTTTGACTTTTTGAGGGAAATTGGCATTTTCTATAGTGGCACCATTTATTCCCACTAGCAATCTAAAAAGGTTTTTCTTTCCTATATCCTTGCTATCATTTGTTTTTGTCTCTCTTATTAATTATAGCCATTCCAGTGTGTATGAAAATGGTATCTCATTGGGATTTTAATTTGCGTTTCCCTAATGACTAATGATGTTGAGCATCTTTTCATGAGCTCATTGGGCATTTATAAGGTTTGTCTATGTTTTCTCCCTTTCTGTGGCTTGTCCTCATTTTTTTTTTTTTTGATGGTATGTTTTGAAGTACGATATTTTGAATGAGTCCAAGGTGTTAACTTTTTTCTTATAAATTGAGAACCAGATTTTAATTTCCACTGATCTGTAAAAACATAGTGGTGTACTTGTTCGCTAAGCTGTTTATTCTATTCTCTAGCCTCCAGGATCCTATAGACCTCCCCCTCCTATGGGCAAACCACCAGGTTCAATTGTAAGACCCTCTGCTCCACCAGCAAGATCATCTGTTCCTGTGACCAGGCCGCCTGTCCCAATACCACCACCTCCACCTCCTCCCCCTCTACCTCCTCCTCCTCCAGTGATAAAGCCACAAACATCAGCTGTAGAACAGGAACGATGGGATGAAGATTCTTTCTACGGGCTCTGGGATACAAATGATGAACAAGGACTGAATTCAGAATTTAAGTCAGAAACTGCAGCAATTCCATCTGCTCCAGTATTACCACCCCCACCTGTTCACTCTTCCATTCCCCCTCCTGGCCCAGTGCCTATGGGTATGCCACCAATGTCCAAGCCACCACCAGTGCAACAGACTGTTGATTATGGCCATGGCCGAGGTGAGTAGTGATGGTGAACTTGTATTTGGGATTCTACAGGAATTGTTAGCTTCAGCTTTAGCTTTCTCAATCTTCACTCTTACAGTGCTTTATCTCTGATTTTGTTTACCAGATATATCCACTAATAAAGTTGAACAGATACCTTATGGAGAAAGAATAACTCTGCGCCCAGATCCACTACCTGAAAGATCAACTTTTGAGACAGGTAGGATTCCCGGAGAGGTCAGTATTTTTAAACATTTTAAGGCCTAATTATCACATTATTTTCCTTTTGATGAGATTATCTGAGCCTTCATTTAATATAGTTAAAAGATTCTTTAGTTGAATTTAGGGCAAAAATTTATACCAGCTCTGAAGTTAGATTTATACTTTTCTGCTTTTATTTCATAAAAGGGATATAGTTATTTTGTACTAATTGTTTTTATAGAGCATGCAGGCCAACGTGATCGTTATGATAGAGAAAGAGATCGTGAGCCTTATTTTGATCGTCAAAGCAATGTCATAACAGATCATCGAGATTTTAAAAGGGATCGTGAGACACACAGAGATCGAGACCGGGATCGTGGTGTTATTGACTATGACCGGGATCGATTTGACAGAGAACGCCGACCCCGAGATGATAGGTATGCTATAAAACAATCTTTGCTAGGTGTGCAAATTACTATATACTTAACAGTAAAAGTTTAAGAAAAATTTAATAAGTAACATATTTTTCTCATGCATGTGTATATGTAATTTGGAGGGGGAAGAACAATTCTAGACCAGTTTTCAGGAAAGTAGGTCCTTGACTTGGTAGCTTGAGTTCCAAAGGAATGGAAATGGTATTGTCAATAAAGGTGCAGTCATACTCAGTGGGCAAGCAATTTATTTTTGCAATTCATGAACTTTTTATTTATTGTTGTTGTTGTTATTATTATTATTATTATACCTAAGGGCATTCTGGCGGGCATTCTGGCAGCCAGCCAAGGAGAAGGGAAAGGGGGACAAGCCCATGAACTATTTATTTATTCATTTATTTATTTATGTATTACTATTTTGTATGGAGACGGGGTCTCTCTTAGTCTGTCACCCAGGCTGGAATGCAGTGGTGCAGTCTCAGCTCACTGTAGCCTCTACCTCCTGGGCTCAAGTGATCTTCCCACCTCAGTCTCCTGAGTACCTGGGGCCACAGGCATG